>NC_043701.1:89008324-89334548 GCF_006229205.1 Suricata suricatta
TTTTTTTTAAAGGTATGTTTCTGCTTGCTGCTTTGAGGACTGTAACAGGAATTTCATTCTGAACCACTGGGAGAACCTCGCCAAGGATCACATTCGCTCCTTGGGCACCCCCAGTGCACTAAATATTAAACTCACACTCTTAGCAATTGGTGCTCATTGTGTGCAAGCCCCAGCGAGCTGCAAGGTCAAGCTCCAGTTAACAGGGAGTTCCCTCAAAACAAACAAACAAACAAACAAACAAATGTCTGGAGACAATTGGCAGGGGACAAACAACAACCTTTATCTATAGCACCACCTTCTGGAAAACAAAAATAGCTTCTAGAAGCCAAACTGGTTAAGTTGTAAGAACCAGGAAAAACCTACCAAGCATAAAAAAAAAAAAATCTGACATAAAAAGGAGCTAGAAGTGTGAGCATGTATACAAGTTTGGGTAAAGCACCAGATAGAAGCAGGACAAAAGAAGAATATCGCCCCCTAGGAGACAGCAAGTAAAGATAGGAGTTGGTATCTGCTGCTTCATGTGTATGAAAACAATAATGCAATGTTCCAAGGAATATGAAGAATCAAGGACACATAGCAGCATCAAAACATAATAATAGTTCTCCAACAATTAAAAAAACATGCAATTTTATGATTTTGCTGATAAAGAAGCCAAAATATGTTTTGTAGAAACTCAGCTAGCTACAAGAAAACATAGCAAGACAATTCAATCAAATCAGGAAAATATTTTATGAACAAAATGAAAAATTTAACAGAGACAGAAATCATAAAAAAGAACCAACAAAAATTCTGGATCTGAAGAATTCAATCAACAAAATGAAAAATGCAGCAGAGAGCATTTATAGCACAAGAGATCAAACAGAAGACAGAATGAGTCATCAGAACAGGAGCTCTGGAATAATGCAGTCAGAAGAGATAAAAAAGAAAAAAAAAGAATGAAAAGAAACCGATAGCCTATGTTAGCTATGAGATACCATCAAATGTATAGATGTTAGATTAACTGGATTTCCAGAAAGAAAAAAGAAGGAGGAAGAAGAACAAAGTTTGTTTAAAGAAGTCACATCAATTCACATGGTTAGGAAGAGAAGAAAAACACACAGTGAAAATACAAAACACACAGAAAGCAATTAAAAGATGACATTAGTAAGTCCTTTTGTATCTGTAATTACTCTAAATTTAAATGTATTGAATTCATCTGTCAAAAGGCAGAGAGTGACTGGATGGATGAAAAACCAAGATTCAACTATACACTGCCTACTGGAGACTCACTTCAGCTTTAGGAACACTCATAGCTCAAAAAGGGAAGGGATGGAAAAAGATACTCCATGCAAGGTGAAACCCAAAAAGCAAGATTAGCTATTCTTATCTCTGGCAAAATAAACTTTAAGAGAAAATTGGTGAGAAGATAATTTTATAATGATAAAGGGGTCAATGCATCAGGAAGATCTAACAGTCATAAATATATACGCACCCAACATTGAACCATCTGAATATATTTAGTATAAATAGATCTGAAAGAAGTAGCAGACAGTAATACAAGAATAGGAGAACTTCCATACCCCACTTTTAGCAATGGCGAGATTCAAACCAAAAATCATTAAGAAAACAATGAGTTTAAAATAAACATCAAACCATGTGCACTTAATAGTCATTTAATGAACATTCCATCTGAGATCACAGCCTACCTTCTTCTCACATGCACATGAAACATAGTTCAAGAAAGATCATATGACCGGCCGCAAGACAATTCTTAGCAAAACTGAAAAAACTGAAATCGTGCCAAGTATCTTTTTGAACCACATAGTATGATACTAGAATTTGACAAGAGCGAAGCTGGAAATTTACAAACAGTAGAAATTAAAGAAATTCCTAAACATTCTTTTTCCTTTTGATCTCTAATAAGAAATCAAAAGGAAAATTTTAAAAAATGTCTCAAAACAAAAATGGGCACAAACACACAAAAAAATCTATGGAATCCTAAAAAAGCAGTTCCAAGAAAATTCATAGCTATAAACATCTTCATTAAGAAATAGTTCTAAAATAAGCAACCTAACAGTATATCTCTAGGAAATGGAAAAAGCAGAAACAGCCCAAAGTGAGTAGAAGGAAGGTAATAACAAATAAGCAAAATAGAAACAAATGAAGCAGATACCAGAAAAGCAATAGAAAGATCAAAATTTATAACTACTTTTTTAAAAACATAAGTCAAATTGATAAAAATTTTAGCTAAACTAAGACAACTCAAAATCACAAATGAAAGGAGACATTATAAATGTTACCACAGAAATATAAATGATCATAAGACACTACTATGAATAATAGTATGCCAGCAAATTGGGCAACCTAGAAGAAATGTATACATGCTTAGAAACTTACAAACTGCCAACACTGAATCATGAAGATAAAGAAAATCTGAACAAACCAATAAGTAAGGAGCTTAAGTCAAGAATAAAAACCTACCAACATGGAGAGCGTCAGGACCAGATGAGCTTTCCATTGGTGAATTTCACCAAACTTGTCAGGAAGAATTAACACCAATCTTTCCCAAACTCTTCCAAAAATTTCAGAGGCTAAAAGACCCCCAAACTGATTTTTCAAGGACAGGATTACCTTGATACCAAAGTAAAATAAAGGCACAGCAAGAAAATTACAGACCAAGCTGCCTGATGAATATAGAGGCAAAAATTCTTAACAAAACCTTTTAAAAGGATTACACACCTTGATCGACTCAGATTTATTTCTGGAATACAAGGATAGTTCCACATATGCAAATTAATACATGTGATATACCGTATTGAAAGAATGAAAAATAAAACTCATATGAACCTCTCAGTAGATGCAGAAAAAGCATTTGACAAAATACAGTATGCTTTCATGATAACAACCCTCAACAAATTGTGTAAAGATAGAACATGTGTCAACACAATAAAGGCCATATACACTAGATCCAGAGCTAATTATATATTCACTAGTGAAAGGTTGAAATACTTTCCTCTAACACCAGGACCAGGATAAAGCTCCCTAGTCTCACCACTCTTTTTCAACATAGATCTACAAGTCCTAGCTGAAGCCATTAGGCAAACAAAAGAATTGAAAACCATCTAGACTGTACAAGAAGTAAAATTGTAATTATTCATAGAGGATATAATCTTCCATAAAGAAAACCCTCAAGTCAATAAAAAAATCTGTTGGGACTAATCGGCAAACTCATTAAAGTTGCAGGATACCAATTCAACATACAGAAATCAGTTGTGCTTCTACACATGAACAATAAACTATCGAAAAAAGAAAAAACTATTCCATTTACAATATAGATCAACTAAGATACTTAAGAATAAAATTAATCAAGGATGTGAGAGACCTATATAATGTAAACTACTACTAAGAATTTAAAAAAGATGTAAATGGGAAGATGTTCCATAAAGATATCCCAAAAGCCATTTATAGATTCAGTGTAATTCCTATCAAGATTCATGTTACTTTTCACATTAAAAAAAAAAAACTTCCTAAAGTTTGTATGGAACCAAAAAAATATCCCCAATAACTGAAACAATTGTGGGAAAGAAGGAAAAACCCAGAGGTATCACATTTCCCGATTTAAAACTATACAACAAAGCTACAGTAATTAATACAGTATAGTTTTAGCATTAAAATAGACACATAGATTAATGGAACAGAATACACAGTCCAGAAATAAACCACTGCAACTAATAGGGTCTACTAATATTTGACAAGAGAGCTAAGACAATGCAATAGGGAAATAAAAGTCTCTTCAATAAATGATGTTGGGGCAACTGGATAACCACATGCACAAAATTAAAACTGAACGCCCAACTTATACAACACACAAAAATTAATTTGACATGGATTAAATACTTAAACATAAGACCTTCAACCCTAAAACTTCAAAAAGAAAATATAGGGTAAAAACTCCTTCACAATCGTCTTGGCAATGATTTTTTATATAGGATACCACAAGCTCAAGCAATAAAAACAAAATCAATCAAATTGAAAAGCTTCGGCACAATAAAAGAACAATCAAGAAAATGAAACTGTAAGCTGCAGGTCAGGATAAAGTATTTGCAAACCATATATCAAATAGTAACTAATATTTTCAATAAAGAAATTCATACAACTCAAACAACAAAAAAACCCTAACAATCTAATAAAAAGTGAGCAAATTGGAATTTACATTTTTTCCCAAAGAAGACATAGAAACACCATTTGCAACAACAGGGATGGACCTTGAGGGTGCTGTACTAAGAGAAGTTAGAAGTCTGAGTGGCTCAGTGGTTAAGTGTCCATCTTCAGTTCAGGTCATGATCTCACAGCTTGTGGATACTGACAGCTCAGAGCCTGGAGCCTGTTTCAGATTCTGTGTCTCCTTCTCTCTCTGCCCCCCCCCTCATGCTCTGTCTCTCTCTGTATCAAAAATAAATAAAACATTAAAATTTTTTTTAAAAAAAGAATAAATGTTAAAAAAAAGATAGCTTTAAAAAATATAGTGAGCTTATTATAATCCACACAATGTTACTAAGTCCATTAGATATACTTACCTCATTTCCAGCCTCAAAACAACCTTATGATGTAGAACTATATCCAAATGAGAAAACTAAGACAAAGGGGAGTTAAACGACATGTCATATGCCCAGTAAGCTGTGGAGGCGGATTTCAAATCCTGCCTGGGTCATGCCAGGAACTGATATGGGGCTATTACAGTGAAAGCATTTGGCTGTCAGGTATGGTTCAGTATATCCTTATTCAGTGGGATAGTTAGAGTGAATATTTATTAAGAAATTACCTCATGTAAACCTCACAACTATGCCTCTGAGGAAGGTACTATCACCGATTCAATATCGATGCAAAGTAGACGGAGATAGAGATTAGAGTGCAGGATGCTTACTGGACTGGATTAGAGTGCAGGATGCAACTCAGGACTGACGGCCAAAGCAAAGGGAACGAAGTGAGCTCTGGGGCAGAGAACGCCCTGTAGAGTTTCACGAATTGGGACAGAGTGGTTAGGTGCTTGTACCCATCAGACACAGGATGTGAGCTGTCCCTGAAGTGTTGAGGCCTTGGGTGAGGGCAGAGGGCAAGCTCCAGAAGGGCATTCAGCTCTGAGTCATCAGCTCCGACCCCCCTAGCAGCTGGGGATGAGAAAGTTAGTCCTTAAGCAATGGCAGAGTGCTAGTCAGATTCTGGGTGGTGTGCCAGGTGTTTACAGGTGATGGACACTGAAGAATTATATGCCTCAAATAAATAGCAAGTGACATACGAGGCATGACTCCCTATCTGTTGGGCCCTTGAGCGAGTGCTAACCAGTATATTCAGGATATGCAGAAACAACTGGGGACCAAATTGTTAGCTATCATTTCAAAATGACGCAAAGCATCTTTCTTAACAGAAAGACTTACACCAAAAATAAAAGTTTTTGCACAGCAAAGGCAACTCTCAACTAAACAAGAAGGCCACCTGCTGAATGGGAGAAGACATCTGCAAAGGTTATGTCCAATAAGAGGTTAATATCCAAGATAAGTAAAGGACTTTTTGACTCAAAACCAAAGCAATCCAAAGAACACATAAACAATCCAATTAAAAAGTGGGTAGTACCTAAATAGCCATTTTTTTTCACCAAAGAACACATACAGATGGCAAAGAGACACCTGAAAGGTTGCTCAACATCACTAACGATCAGGGAAACTCAAATTAAAACAACGAGATAGCACTGTACACCTGTCAGAATGGCTAAAATCAAAAACACAAGAAACATCAAGCGTTCATGAGGATGTAGAGAAAAAGGAATTCTTTGCACTATCGCTTGAAATGTAAACTGGTGCAGCCTCTGTGGAGAAGAGTATTACAGAGGTTCCTCAAAAAAGTTAAAAAAAAAAAAAAAGAACAATTATCATACGTCCAGTGATTCCACTACTGGGGTTATATATCAAGAAAACAAAAACACTAATCCAGAAAGATACATGCACCTTTATGTCTACTGCTGCATTATTTACAATAAAGATATGGGAGCAACCCAAGCATTCACTGATAGATTAATAAATCAAGAAGATGTGGTGTACTGGGACACCTGGGTGGGTCGGTCGGTTAAGCGAGCTGACAGCTCAGAGTCTGGAGCCTGGTTTGAGTTCTGTGTGTCTCCCTATCTGCCCTTCCCCTGCTTGTGTTCTGTCTCTCTTTCTCTCCCAAAAATAAACAAACATTAAAAAAATAAAAATAAAATATGTGGTAGCTACACACACACACACACACACACACACACACACACACACACACTGAAATAGTACTGAGCCATAAAAAAGCATGAAATCTCACCCTTTGCAACAACATGGACGGATCGACAGGGTATAATACTAAGCAAAATGCATCAGTCATAGAAAGACAAATGCCATGAGATTTCATTCCTATGTGGAATTTCAGAAACAAAACAAATTAATAAAAAAAGAAGAGACAAAGAAATTTATAGAGCTGCTGGTTGTCAGAGGGGAGGTGGGTTGGAGGTGGATGGGCAAAATAAAGGGGTTTAAGAGTACACTTATCTTGATAAGCCCTGATAAATATATAGGAGGTTAAACCATGATATTCTAGACCTGAAATTAATTTAATAGTCATGTACATTTGTAATGTACATCAATTACATTGAATAAAAAAACAATGATACAAAATATTTCTTATGATAACACAGTTAAAGTACTTTTGAAAGTTTACACTCAAAAAGCAAAGATTAAAAACAGAAATTTGCATGCATTAGGAGTATAAGAATAGAACTCCCACAAGCGCAATCTCCAACTTTCTGGTAAATTAGGCTTTCTTGAACTAGAAATCACATTTGTGTAATTAACTCTACTTAGGGCAATGGGATAGAATTCTGTGTGTAAACATATTTGGGGAAATTGATATGCTGATATATTTTTATCTATGTACTTCAGCTCAAATAATTTAATGGCTAACTATCATGAGGAACCCCTAAGAATGCTTCACTTTGAGGGGGGCTAATTTAACAGCAATTGAAAGCAACTATTAATTAAACTTTTTCAAAAACTACAGAATTTATCTTAGAATGTCTTTGAAAGGCTCTAATTTCCAACGTATCAAAGAGGGAATCTTATCCTTCCTATTCTGTATTAAATCAATGAGCCACGGGAGAAAATCTGAAGAGAAGTAATTCCAAACAGGATTACATGGGAGTGTGAGTAGAATTTGAAGGGCAACAGGGAGTGAAGGGAGAGGTAGAGATACAGAACTTATTTAGGGTTTAACTGTAGAAATAGTAAAGAGCCATGAAGTCATTAGAAATGGAACATATTATAGAAACTTAATATTCCCATGCTCTCTTGATTCATAGATCTCCACCAAAGTGCTAACAAGTTACCACCTTCCCAAAATCTGACTTTAACTTGTCTTTAACATAAAGAAACAGTCAAATGCCTTTTTGTTCTAAAAATCAAGCTACAGTATGTCTGCATCAGAGCATTCCCCAGATTTTCTAATCCAACAAACATTACCTAAGAAGGAAAGGACTCTGATCTGGCACTGGCTCCTAAGAAAATTATTCTATGATCACTGCATTCTTCTGTAAAGATCCACAAAGTGATTGTTTATTATACTAATTGAGAGGGAGTGATGTCATGCTCATACATCAATTCTATAGTTCAGAATTATCCTGCTCTTTGATATTTGCAAGATTTCAGACTTGGACACTAGGATGTCAAAGACATTTACAAATTAACAAAATTCCTACCCACAAAAGCATTCAACCAAATGCTGGACAATTCCATGTCACAGTTAAGTGCCGCTGTGTCTCTGTCAGCAATGCACTGTACCATCTTCACAATGCAATGGTACATCCACCACACAAATGCATTCATTCATATTGGGAAAACAAAGTTTTTATTTGATTACTATGCATTAAATACTGAACACTGAAGGAATAAAGACAATTAAGGCAAAATCTTAGAGAGTCTACACTCTTCTTACTACTACCAAAACTCCTATTAATAAATTATAAGAATTGTTAAATAAAAATGTTTTCTGAAATTCTTAAATTAAATCAATCATCTAGAAACACAGTGGGATAGTCATTCTCTCCATCAACACCAACATCATATAATCTACTCTGGCATACCAAAGCCTGGAATCTGCTAGTTAGCATTGTGAATTTGCAGTACAATAGAACATATATATTGTCTGCCAAACTTCTATGGCTGGGGATCCTCCTTTTCCCCTTCAACGTCTTAAGGAAGTAGGGTTTTGCAGAAAGAATCAATGTTTTCAGTCTGAGTGGGGAATAACAGACCTGAGAAGTCAGTTTTTAGTGCTTCATGATAACCCATTCTAACATGATCCCTGAGCAATTCAAAGGGAATTCTGAGATAACAAATGAGTCCAATGCAAACAACGCAGACTATATGCACAAAAGAACCAAGGGGCTGTGAAGATCTTTCAGGAGAAACAGAAATCTATTTTTTATACTAATGCAAGTTTTTATACTTTTATTTTCTAGTACATGTTCGATATATGTAAGTACATTGATTCCCAAATTTAAGACTGCCTATGTACAAAGTGAATGCCAAATACATGGCCTAATTTTTCCTTCACTTGGATGGTTACTTTGCTTTTAGAGAATCCTTTTTTCACTCTTCAAATAAAGCTCAAATGTTACACCCTAAAACAGTGTTTCTCAAACTTTAGTGAACAGGATACCTGTAATAAAACTCTTGGGATGTTAGTTTATTTTTTTTTTAATTTCTTACCTTACAAAACAAAAACACAGTCTCTGGTACTATATCCAAAACTTTGCCTATTTTTTAGAATTCTAGAGGTTCCTATGTATGCCAAATCTGAAGAGGCACTCTAATAGTCTAATTTCTCTGACTCTCATTCTTTAAGAACATCTCTTTATACTTCATCATTTTTAATCTGCATGGCAAAAGGATTAAGTGTTACTATAGGTAACAGAAATCCACAGGTGAATCATAAGCACTATTGTGTCAAGTGTGGCAATCTTATTAAAATTCTAACCTTTTAATGGTGGGGAGTGAAGGAGACGAAAAAACAAAGATGGCTAGTTTGGGATTAATTTCCATCTCATTATTGCTAAGAAGCTAAGAAGTCAGAGGAAGGCAGATAATGAGCTTGAAGATAATGAGATAATATATTTCTAAGCATCTTTAATACATATTTATTTCTTAGGAATTTAAAATCAGTATCTGCAATGGAAAGAAGATTCTGGGAAAATGGCTGCCTGAGCTTACATCCCTGGCCCCTTGTCCTCCTCTCAGCTCCTTGTTAATGAGACCTTAATAATTAACCTGCATGGTAAGAATTCCTGAGGAAAACCAAGTTAAGTATTTCATTGTTGATAATACCCAGGAGAGAATCCATGGAACAACAGAGCTTAGGGTTAAGGATACCATTAAGTTTGGTGGCAGACACTAGTAGACTCTCATTTGGGAATTAGGAAGGGGGTTTCTGCTTTTAGCTTTCTTCTGGAGCTGGGCCTGTTTAGCTATTAAAAGTAATCTAGAAGAAGATACACTCTTAAATTGGATAATTTATTGTCCACTGGTCAAAAGAGATAATTTTTCTTCTGCTTGGTCCAAAAGAGGCTTAAATTGATAGAACATCCCCCCCCTCCCCGCACCCCTATTTCCCAAGAGATTACTCACAGTTTTTCCTGCCTGACCCACCTGCATGTGGTTCTCCAGGATTGTAATAGAAGGAGAGGTTCCAAGATCTGTCTATAATGTCTTCGATAATTATACCTATAAGCCAACAACAAAAAAATACAAACCATCACTAAAGACACTGTAGAGACATTCACTCAAAGACTATCTTTACATCCCATGTGAATATAAAAAGTCTAGTATCTAAAATATAGAGAGAGGGGCACCTGGGTGGCACAGTTGGTTAAGGGTCCAACTCTTGGTCTCAGCTCAGGTCATGATCTCACAGTTTGTTGGCTTAAGCCCCCCACTGAGCACCATCAGTGCAGAGCCTCCTTGGGATTCTGTCTCTCCTTTCTGCCCCTCCCTCAATTGTGTTCCCTGTGTTTCTCTCTCTCCTCCTCCTCTCTCAAAATAAGTAAACTTAATTTTTTAAATAAATAAAAATAAAATATATAAAGAACATTTGCAAATCAGAAAAAAAAAGTTAAGTTACCCAAAAGGAAACAGGGTCAAAGACATGAAAAAGCAATAAAGAAGAACCCAGGGAGAAGTCTTTTATATGAATACATGGAGACATCTACAGAAATATGCATTTCAGAACTAAAAAAAAATGAGAACCTTTTTCTGAAATTATTTCATGTGAATATTGAATTACAACGATTAAATAGAAATTCATAAATCAATAGAGTCCAATCCAAAAACTTAATATTACATGAGACAGTGATTCACTACTGAATCTAATGTTTTATTTATAAAACAAAGCAAAAAAAAAAAGGAAAAGAAAATAAGGCAAAATTATGAATCCAATAGTGAATTCATACATGTTTATTCGACTAATTTTTTCTACATTTCTACATGCTTTAAATGTTAGTTAATGCCTGGAGGATATAAAATACTCAGGTGAGCTGAGTAACTAAAATGGCGGTTTGGAAGAAAATCACTGGATCCTACTTACAGTAAAAAAGATCATCTAAATATCAATGATGAAACATCTGAATTCTAAAGGTAAAGACAAAAGTTTACAAGCATTCAGGGAAAAAAAACAGTAAAATAAAATAAAGTCAGACTAGACACAGATTTCTAATCTTCAGCTTTATAATCTATGATTTCAAAATTTTACTCTTAGCACAGACAGCATTTCCCACAAAAGCAAGAGGACTTCGGGTTTTCTGTTCCACAAATAAGGAGCTTGGAAGATGCGACTCTGTCCTAACAAGAAAAGCTGAACAGTCTAAAAAACCCAAGAGCTTTTCATGGATTTGTAAAAGAGGGGAGATCACAAGCCCTACCCCCAAGTTTGGAAAGAGGGAAGCACAAAGAGTTTCTGGCTTAAGGGCCTGAAACTCAGGAGTAGAAACTAGCTCTTGGGAACCAGACCAGGGAAGGAAAATCGGAACTGTAATTGATGTATTGGTAGAGGCTCAGGGTGGACAAATCTGAGTTAAAAACTCTAGGAGGAGGCAGTAATGGGGGGACCCCAAATATTGTGAGATTTATCTCCAGAAACTCAAATACATCCCCACACAAACAGCAGAGAAAACTTCCCTCTAGCTTCCTGCAGAGAGAGAGGGCAAGAAATCAATTTTAAATAAGCAGAACACAGGGTCCTTAAGTAAGCAGACCCCAACCTGCTGGGTTATTCGGACCCCAACTGACCCAGAAGGGAATATCCAACACCAGACTTCCTCAGGCTTCCTAACGGGAGAAGGGTAATACCTAGGTCCAGCCCACTCTTGCCATTCTATCCTAGTTAAGGACAGAAAAAAACAAACAAGCAAACTGAGAAGTGCTCACAACTAAGGAACACCACCAGCTCATGGCTGAGAAAAAGAGTGGATTCTAATCATAAAACTATAGAACACTTCCTTCTCCCTGCTCCTCACACAACAGTCCAAGTCTTTACAGCAATTCCTTTTACCCAGTACATCATGAAACGAGAAGAAAGACCTTTTCTGACATGCAGGAAACCATGGATATATCTTCTGTAATCATCTATATCCTCTTTGAGGAAATTGCTAAACATGCTCCTACCAAAGGACAATTTAATGAGAACAAAATTAACAAAAATAGGGGAAAACAAAATTCAGTAGGAGCGGTGAACAATGATTTTTGTAATATAGGTATGTACATACATACTCAAACTTATGTGGGTAGGACTTACAATAAAAGAATCAAGTAATGATTCTTAAGCCATAGATATTACTATAGTTCAAAAAATAAAAATTCCAAACTACTTAAACCCAGAAGTTAGGGAAGTAAACACATTCCAAACATCTTCCTCAGTAGAGATTTTGGGAAATTAGTCACATGAAATGTTTTATGCAGGTTTAGTCACTATTTAACATTGCTTGGAGGGTAGATATGTCCTTACAAAGATAGTTACAAAGGGAATGTAAGCAGTAATAGAATAAGAAATACAAAAGTATTTCCCATTTAAACTAGGGAGTAAAAGAGAAACAGAAAGAAATTTAATCAAGTCATAATAGGAAAAACAAATTAGAACTGGGGAAAAAGGAAACAAAATTTACTCAATAATTAACATAAAATGTGGGGAAAGTATTTTAAAACATCATTAATCACAATACATATGAAGGATTGAACTTAATTTATTCAAAGGCAAATGCTATCAGATTAAATAAAATAAGGAAATCCAGAGACATCCCACTTACAAATGATGCATATAAAACAAAAAGACAAGTTACGAACAAAGAAATGAGCAAATCATAGAATTACAAACAAAAGGAGAGTGGCTGTCTTAATATCAAAGGACAACTCAAGGTCAAAGGCAGGAAAAGTGACTAATCACACCTAATGGTTACTGTACACTTGGTATTTGGATTAAACCAGATAAAACTGTCATTTTTATGTCAAAATCAAATATTGCTAATTTCAAAAATGTCAACAGGTAACTATTAAAATATTTAAAAATAACACACACATCACTGCATTATACTCCTAGTAAAACAAAAATTAGTCAACACTAGGAAATATTTAATATTGTTAGAAAAAATAAGGAAATTTATAAGATTATATTAATAATGCCAAAAACACATTTACTAAAGTTCATAAACCATTTATAACAAAACTTCTTTTTGAGAGAGGGAGAGAGAAAGAGAGTGTGTGCACACATGAGGAGGGGTGAGGCAGGGGAAGAGGGGGAAGAGAGAGACAATCTCAGGCAGGCTCCACTGTCAGTGGACAGCCTGACACACGGCTTGATCTCACACCTGTGAGATCATGGCCTAAGCCCAAAATCAAGAGTTGTACACTTAACTGATTGAGCCACGTGGCTGCCCTTCTAAAAAAAGTTCTAAGATAAAAAGGATTAAGAAAAACCCACGAAGATACTTAAAATATTTATAAAAATATCAAATACTTATTAAATTACGAAATGACAAAGACGGTCCAAAAAATTAAAACACACATAAGGATGGCCACTTTCACAGCATTTATTCAACTTGTTTAATAAAATTAGGGGAAACAGTTTTTTTAAGTAGCATAAATATATGAAATTAAGAAAAACCAATATTTTTATTTTTTGATTATATGATTGGTTTTAGAAAAGAAAATCCAAAAGGTTCTTATGACAAGTTTTGTACTTAATTTTTAAGAAGTTACACTAAAGTTGAATACACTGGCAAAACTCAATAGTTTTTGCTTATAATTTCCCTGGGCAGTTAAAAATAGAAAAAAGGAGGAAAGTCGCAATAACGGCTGACTACCATCTCACTAAAAGGACCATCAAGATAATGTTTATTCAGGCAAAGCCAAAGTAATCATTTGTCATAAACGGAGACCACCACCTCCATAGACTCTTAGCAGAATCTTGGCAGGAGAAAGTCAAAGGAGGGGTATTATAAAGTTTGAGGATCTTGATTTAAGTGGATCTTCCCACGCAGGGAAGAAGTCCTGACTGAGACGGAACACATTTATAATATAATAGTTTAGAATTGATGAAAATAACAAAATGAAGATTTTGAAACAAGTTTCAAAGAGGAAACCTAAAATAACCAAACTAATTTTTCTGAGAAGCGGCTGTCATCCTAATAAGAGCAAGATGAGTAGTCTTTTCTTTGAATAAATAAAATTTTTCAAAAATTCATGAAACAAAAGCTGAAAATATGTGCAATATTTATTATTATTATCTGGGACAAAAATTTCCTGGAATATTAATGTTCTGTTAATGCAGATAATCAAATGGTAAAGCCATCTTGATATAGAGTGTTATTCCTAATCCTGTTAATCTGTGGCTATTGATGGTTTTGAGTCTGAAGACCAAAAATTGTAAAATTTTTAAGACTAAATTTAATAACCTCGGTATGATATATATAGAAACTTAGAAAATATAACAGAGACTTGGGTGAGACTTAAGTAATTAAAATGTGTTTTTTAATTATTACATAAACTTAATGGACTTCCAATAAAGGTTTATAGGATTTGGTGGGGAGGGAGGAATTTTAAAATTAATTGTAAATTTCTTATAAACAAGGGTATCTGTAAAAATTTCTTTAAAGTTTTTTTTTAAAAAAATGAAGAATTACTAACTCTACAGTATGATAAAGTTTATTATAACTCTTTTTTCAAAGTTGTATGAAACTGACCGAAGGCTAAATAGCTTAAATGGTAAATTCAAGACTCTAGAAATAGATTTCAGTATATTAGAAGGATTAAAATATTATAAATATGGTATTTTAATTGAAAAGGGAAAAGACCTTTAACTTGCTAATTGGTTTATGCACTGTAGCTATCCAACCCAAAATTTACCACACAGATCACTTCTTCACAATATATACTAATGTAGTCTAGATGAAATAAAGTTCCAATTGCTGAAAAATAGTTAATTAAAAAATACATAAAATTTTGTAAAATATTTCTGTAAACTACAGGTAATGGTAAATGTTTACCCTGCCTCAAACTTAAAACCAAGAGAAAAAAGCACATATTTGACAAGTCTTTTAAAAATCATATTAGGGGCGCCTGGGTGACTCAGTTGATTAGGCATCCAACTTTGGCTCAGGTCATGATCTCCCAGTTTGTGGGTTCGAGCCCTGCATTGGGCTCCGTGCTGACAGTTCAGAGGCTAGCGCCTTCTTCCAATTCTCTCTCTGCCCCTGCCCCATTCAAGTTGTGACTCTGCCTCTCAAAAAAATAAAGTTTAAATTTTAAAAAATTATATTAAAAAGTGTGGGGAAATAGGTTCTACTTACATAAATGCCTTAGAAAAAAGCTTAGGGCAGAAAGCAGCCACCACAGGGTGGAAAGCACTGGAGGTGAGCTAGTGAGATATAATGGGATCAAGAGTAACTTGTTATATCACCTGCAGGAAATTACTTTCCATCTGGTGCCAGCTACCTTGATCACAAACACCACTTGCCCCCAGACCCTATGCTTGTTACACAAGTTAATGGTAACTATCTGATTGTTTGCTCCACATTCACGTGTGTAGCATCTTGTTTTCTTCACAGTCACCACGTGGGTAATAACTTGTGAGCTCAATAAATACTGAGATGAAAGGCCTGTTGGGGGCTCTTGTCTCCTCCTGGACATTAGCCTCTCTCATATTCAGTTATGTGTGCTGTCTTGCTGGACAAGAAAGGAGTCCAGACTCTCTTGTCTATGACAAAAAGGATAGTTTTAAATTTATTTTTATTTTTGAGAGAGAGAGAAAGAGACTGAGCACAATTGGGGAGAGGGGGCACAAAGGGAGAGAGAGAATCCCAAGCAGGCTTCATACTCCTGACCCTGGTACCATGACCTGAACCAATTCAAGAGTCAGATTAAGCTGAGCTACCCAGGCACCTCTAAAGAGGCAATTATTAAAGTCAAAAGACAAAAGAGAGACTAGAAGAAAATTGTTCTGCAATAAATACAAAAACAAAAAAATTAATAATCATAATAAGATGAGGAAAAGACAAATTACCCAACAGAAAAATAAACACAGGATATGAGCGGTCATTTCACAAAAGAGGAATGGCAAATGACCAATAAACATAAAAGGATTCTTACTGTAGCTAGTTGTTAGGGTAATGACGTATCACTTTGCACACAGTGACAGAAAGAAAACACTTGTATAGGCTACCTATAAAAACAGGCACTCAGAGCCTATGGGTAAGATTATAAACTTCCACTTTTTGAAAGTGTGCGAAGTTAGAAAGATACACACTTTTAACAAATACATCTCCTTTCAAGGATTTATCACAGACATATATGTGCCAGTTTATAAGTGATTTTTACTTTTATTTTTTGAATTATCTACTTGTGGTATATTATTTATTCCATTTTCCTTACCCTTTTAAAATAATAGAGACACAGGACAGTCATCAAACAATGAACAGTTGCCACATTCTAGTACATTTATTCTAAGGAATATAAGAAATCTATTGTAGGAGAAGAAAGACTTTCCTCTACTGTCTTTGGGTCCCTGGCTGGACCAGAGAATTAAACTGATATAAGACATATTAAAAGAATAAAATCACACAAATTTTATTAATAGTTTTGGATGTACATGCGAGCTTTCTCAAGAGAATTAAAATCCAAAGAAGTGACCAGAGTAGAAAGCTTTTATACATTTAAGATAAAGACACAGTATGTTTATGAAGAATGAAGACAAGGGGTTTTGGGCTAGGGGTAGTAAATGATGAAGAAGTCACTAGGAAGATAAGGGTTAGTTTCACAAAGTTTGTACACATTTCCCGGCCCCACAATCCCCATCTCTAGTGATAAGTAAGAAGGCTGCCTTCCCTCTGCTACAGGCAGGGCTCCTTTCACATGGGATCTTTACCCTCTGCTTTTAAGAAGCACAAAGAGTCCAAGTATCCTTCATGTACCTGCTGTTTCCTAAATGCCTTTAATTCAAAATTGGTAAGTATATCCAAGTGGCTTATTTTGCGGTGGCATACTTTGGTTTCCTTTGCTGTTTAGAAGAATTACTTAGATTTACATAAGTGATAAGTAAATATATTTGGATATAAGTGGGGGTAAAAGTTGCAGTATAATTGCATTAAAAAATAAAAGGGGAAATATATTTAAATATTTGTATATGAAAGTTCTTATAAGCTTCAATCAAATTGTGGGTAGACTAACTCATCAGAGTATCCTTAGCTCGTGAGGTGTGGCAGGGTGTGGCAAACAGAACTGAGTTAAGGGGAGTTTTTTGGTCTTTCATTCCAATATATCATTTGTTTGTGAACACAAACAAAAACTTTCTCTTGATCCTCTTAGGTTCCCTGGCTGAGTCTGAAAATTAAACTGGTAAAGAGATTAACAGAAGAAAGCATGCAAATTTATTTAATATTTATTTTGTGTGAGAGAGGAACCTTCATAAGGAAATGAGGACCCAAAGAAACAGCCCTGAGTCCATTTATGGGAGGTTGGATGATGAGTGGGCAACTGTGTAGAAATATGATAGGTAAAGAAGGTTGAGGTAAGAGTTTATACTCTTACCCCAATTTATATTGGGGGAAACAGTAAGGCCTCTTCGTTAAGATTCTTCTTGGCATCTCCTTGTCTTTGAAAATAAGGGTGCCTCTGTCCTCTGGGTATAAGAAGGGCACAGGAGGGTTTTATGACCTATCTAAGGTAGAAAGACAAAGGGAAGTTCAGAGTAGATCTTCCTGTTTCTGCCATTTTTCTCAAACTCTTTCATATTCAATATGCCAAGGTACCATGTTTTAGGTAGTATATCCTGAACCCCATCAGGTGACTAGTGTTAAAGATAGTGCTTTTTTATCACTGGAAGGCAAGAAGTAAAAATATAAAATAAAAAATAGATCCAATTACCTCCAATAGTTTTTCAAGTTTTATAGTTGTTATGTTTTATGGTGATCCAGTGACAAATGAATTTGCTATAAATGTTAGACTTTTTTTCCCCATTAAATACTAAAAGCCTTATTTTTCATTAGAGATTAAAATTACAAAACTGGGTTGTTCTTTTAAAATGATCGTCTAGTATTTTGCTATGATTTAAGAGATAAATTAGACAAATCTAGCCATTTTTCTGAAACAGGACCATGCTGACTCAGGTCTGTTCCAAATATGCAAGAAAATTAGTGTCCTCAAGCCCCTAGTGTTAAGCAAAATCTCAGTGTACCAGAGGAAAAAAACCTTGCCAGAAATGTAGTAGGCAGTGATTACTAAAACAAGTTCATACATGGCATGATTTTAATTCTTTCTCTAACAAGGTAAAATTTCTTAGTTATCAAGATACAAATTATAAGGACAATGCATATGTACCAAGCTCTTAATATTTATCTGGGATTTATCTAAAACCATTTTTTCACCTTGTCAAATGAAATTCTTGCCTTAAATTTCCTAATTTCTAAACTGTGGAAGTATTACAACAAATTAACTGATGTTAGATAAAGTATAGCACACAGATAATAATCCTTTTCAATCCTTGTTTAAACTTGTTTACATTAAGAATTTTTTTTTTTTTTTTTTAAAGAGAGAAAACTCATGTGGGTGTATATGTGACCAAACAGGGAAGGGACAGAGGGAAAGAGACCAAGTGAATCTTAAGCAGGCTCCATGCATATCTCAGAGCCCCATGCAGGGCTCAATCTCCAGGATCCGGGGATTCCATGATCCTGGGATCAAGACCTGAGCTGAAACAAAGAGTCAAACTCTCAACCAAGTAAGTCATTGAGCCACACCCCCTTTTCAATTTTAAATTGTGTATATTCACAGCCAAACCTCATCAAAAGTTTTCTTTTTTCAACCATTTCATTTCTGTTAATCTTTTTAACCTAAAACCTGGAAAACCATATTTGATTTTTCACTATTGATATGCAAGTTATTTTTAAGTCCCATTAGTTTTTCATTTTAAAAAATTATTGGATATAATGGGTAATGGGTAATAAGGAGAGCACTTTCTGTCACGGGTATTGGGTGTTACGTGTAAGTAATGAATCACTAAATTCTATTCCTGACACCAACATTACACTACATGTTAACTAACTAGAATTTAAATAAATACTTGAAACAAAGAGAACAGACCGATGTGTACCAGAGGAGATGCTGGTGGGAAGATGGGTCAAATGGGTGATGGGGATTAAGGAGTGCACATGTCTGGATGAGCACCAGCTGATATATCAAAGTACTGCCTCAACATACTGTACATATGAAACTAATATTATGCCATGTGATAATTGGGAGAAAAGTCTTAAAAATGAAAAAATGTATGTATCTCTTCTACTTCATTCTGATAGTATTATTAATAAAGTAGTCATCACCTTACATGTAAATTATTTACATAAATTACATCCAATTTCATGGTAGCTACTCTGTTTCTTGGCACTCTTTTGGTCCAAGTTCTTTTTCACACCACTGCTCTACTGTCCTCAAGTGCCTACCCTCATTGCTTAACACAATAGATACCAACAACCCATTCTGCCTGGCTTTTCATTTCCTCTGTCGTCTATACTCATTTTCCCTAACTAGGTTTGGTCTTTTACAATAATACCCTTCCACTTTCAACCAGAAGAGCATTAAGAGCAAAACATGGACAGGGATATTATGGTTGCACTTATCATGTAATAACTTATTAATCCTTTAAAATAATCAATTTGGGGGGGCCTATGTGGCTCAGTTGATTAAGCAAGGGACTTTGGTTCAGGTCATGATCTCACCATTCAGGAATTCGAGCCCAGCATTGGGCCCTGTGCTAACAGCTAGGAGTATTGAGTTTGTGTCCGATTCTTTATCTCCCTTCTCTCTTTGCCCCTCCCCTTCTCATACTCTGTCCCTATCAAAAATAAACATTAAAAATTTTAAAAATAATAATTAAAATATTCAACTTTGACCTTTAGAACAGAGGGTGAGTGCAATTTGAGAGAAGGCAGGAAAAAGATTCTTCTCTATTTTCCTCACAACTTAGTTCTGTCTCCAGTTAACAATACCATCTGGCCAAACAAGACCTGATGCTTACCAAATCTGTCCTACACAGAACCAAATGCAATGACTATACCATATTGATAAGATGTTATCAAAGTATTCTTCCCAGAACACACAGTAGGCTTTCTATCCAAAAGACATTGTAGGAAACTTAGTTTTCTCCAACATATTACATATATCAGTGATGTTTTTCCTCTTCAGTGTTGTTTCCATTCCACTTATAGAAAGGAATTCAGGATGATCTATTTCTCCTACTGCTTCATCTGCTGTTAAGGATGTTCTCTTGGACTGCACATACCTACTCTCTCCAACAAGGAATATTTCCCTATTTCCTGTCCACCTATGGAAATGCAATTTATTCACAAAGGCTCATTTAAACTTCCTTCACTCTTGTTTAAAGTCTTTTCTGATTATCTGAATATAGTTTCCCTCTTCGCAAATTATCCTTCCGTTACTGTCCAATCTATGTGTGTTGTCTTCTGATGGAGTTCACAAATTACCGGTGTTCTTTCTTTCTTTTGTGTCTCTTTAATCACATAGTACATACACAATGGTCAATTAAGTATCTATTGATCAATTAAAAACTGTAAGTCATAACAGTTTGTTAGATCAATATAAAAACAATTTATAACCAAAAAAGAAATTTTATTGTTAAAAATCATTTTTTATTTTAAATAATCATTGTGATATCCCCCAAAAACCCTCACCAAAAAATGTATCAATCAAAAAGCCATAAGCTGGTCATCATTTATCCAATTTTCTTGATAGTATTACAGCAAAGAACAATACTATATATTGGAATCATATTTTCCCCCCAGAGATATTAATTCAAAGTGTCTAAAATCCAAAATTTTTTTAAGAAGTTGACTCTTTATACCTAAAGACAGTCAACAATTAGTAACTGTGTTTCAATCATAAAAATAATAACCATAGGAAAATACAGGAGTCTAACAGATGCCCTAGAAGAGAATAAGGGAAATTTTCTATTAAGATACTCTATTGCAAATGTTCCTAACTCTTTAGTTATTTCTAGGGTGCTAGCAAAGAGAAATTGGCCATCAGTGATGTTCAGAAATATGATGACCTGGGAAAGTCAAAGCCCACTGACATGCATGTTGCATAACAGTTTTAAAACTCCTTCCAGATCTACTTATATATTTGAGAAGAGATATTTCTTGTTCACAATATTTTTTTTCTTCTTAGCACTGAAAAACTGACTTTGAAAGGTAGGATCAGTTTATAGATTTCTATAATGTTAATTTATTTTCTAATATGTATTATTATTTAAAGTAAAAATAATCTTTATTTTTTTATGGCAAAAGAAAATATCCTTCTGGAATATAAAATGGGATAGTATGATAAGAAAGACAAGGAGTACATTTTGTTTAGGAACAAATTTGTTTTGAATTCTTAGTGAAAAAAGGAAAATGATAATTCGTGAAAATTATTTGTAAAAACACAGCACTAACTTAAAATTAATTCAGGTTCTTATTTAAAGAATTTTTTCCCATCTTTTCAGGAATTTCCTCTAACTCTTCTAATTTAACCATACTTCTTTTTAGAAGTATGTTTCATGAATGTGCCTCAACACTTCAATTTGATGGTTCAAAAATTGTAAATGTTACATCTAATAATTTCCAAAAAAAAATGAAACTAGGGCCTGGCTGGATCAGTCGGTTAATCTTCCCACCTGGGCTGAGGCCATGATCTTAGTCTGTGAGTTCAAGCCCCGCAGCTTTTTGACAGCTCGGAGCCTGGAGCCTGCTTCAGATTCTCTGTCTCCCTCCCTCTCTGTACCCGCCACTGCTCACTCTCTCTCACTCTCTCTCTCTCTCTCTCTCTCTCTCAAATATACATTTAAAAAATATTTTAAAAATTTAAATTCAAATATTTTATAACAAACAAGAATACAAAAAAAAAAAGAGAGAGAGAAAGGAATGTAGAAAAGGAATGAAAATGAAATTTTACCACTCAGAGGTGGGGAAAACACATTAAATTTCAAAATATAGGATAGGACAAGTCCACCTTTCTTAACGGCTTCTGGCTAGGATGTGAGCTGTATATTCACCAACACAAGTGAACTTCTTATTTTAATGTAAGGGTTTTCCAAATAAAGTACTAGACCTAACAATTCACGAAGCATGATCTGTGTTAAATAAGCCTTGTCCTTTGTCCATAATCAAGCGGCTCTTCCTTCCCTAGCGTCATACTAATTAAAACTTAGGTTTGAAGTTTTTGTGACTTATTTTTAGATGTAAAATGTTATAACTCTATTTTCCTCCCAATAACAAATCAGTTTTGTTGATTGTTCTTCATTTTGCGTGAGACAAAGAGCTATTACAGCCATCAAAACCATTTACCAAGAATATTTTTAAGACCCTGTTCCCTTAATGACTACTCAATCCCATTTTAGTGAAAAATTGTTCATCGTTGAAGCTGAATCAAATGGAACTTAGTGATTTTTTTTAAAACAAGTATCACTAGTTTTCCTTAATACCCCAATTCTATTTGTATTTCCCTTTTAATCTTGCAAAGCAGTTCTAAATGATACCAGGATGATGGAAAGTTATACCAGTCCTAACCACCTTCTAATAATTAAAATCCAGAAATTCACGAGACTTTTTTTTTTTTCCTGAAATTAAGCAGCAGCTTCCACCTTCGGCTGCTAATTGATGGCAACATGAGTGAGGGCTTGAGTAAAGATCAATTATCACACAGAGGTGCCCACAGCATAAGGATAACTGCAATTAGGAGCCTTTAAAAAAACAGATTCAGTCAGAGTGCATTTCTCCTTTCTTTTCTTTCATGACTGAACATGAAATCTTCCTTTCCAAAACCATGTATACTTAGCTGTTTGAGGTGATGTAAGTGAGGTGAGGCATTGGTTGAATTTAATGCATATGCTTCAGAATCTAAAACGTACTTGATTTTATTTGCCAAATTCCCTGGTCCTTTGGAAACTTTAGTTTTATTTTCAGTGGCATAATCAAGCCCGTGACAAAGCTTGGAGACATATTTAAGAGAAGACATTTTTCATATAATTGTTATAAACACTTCCTCATGGAAATTTTTCTCATATGTACCAGATTGTGACCTCTGACAAACAATCCCTCAATCAAAACCCAATAACTCAATCTACTGAGAAATTATACTGTTAAAAGAACTATAAATAGCGGCATGGGAACTCTGATTTACCTAAAAGAAAAAGAAAAATGAAACACTCCTCTCACAGTTCTTTATTCATTACTTTAGGAATAAAAAAAAGTCCCTATTGAAAGAAATGTATTTATATTCACAATGGGCTAACTTTAGTGTTCTCACCTTTACATATGTAGCAATATATAGAAAATTAAATATGATTATATTCAAGGAATACAGTTTAAGAAAAACACAAAACTTTATTTTCAAATGCTGATTGTCAAATTTGAAAAACTAATCAGCATTACAGAGTAATCTTGGGCCACAACTATCTAGTATTTTTATAAAAAGATTTTTAAAATATGCTTGCATTTTCTTTTTTTTTAATTTGAAAGTGTGACATTAAAAGAATTGGGGAAATTGGGAAAAAATGACCAAGGCAAAATAAACAGGTTTCAAGGAATCTGTATTACTTTCATTTTCCAAATTACAGGGATATAACACTTTCCATTTACTACCAGATCTCAAAACTGTTTGTGCTATGAGCTGACAATAAGAATGGGCAAGTGTCTTGATTTTAACTAAGATGAAATGGACATATAGAATAATATAGTCAGACATGAACTAGTCAGCCAAAATAGAAAGAAACCGTGATTCAGTATGTCCATGCAGGTAGATAGGTTTCAGTGGTCAAAAGATCAAAGAGTAAACATTGGGCTTCTGACCCTATTTCCTTCTTGGAGTGGACATCCCTGTGCCTCAAAGTATTGATCAGGGCCAGGAATGGGTCAGAAGCCCACAGGTCACTGAGGCAGATTAATGATACTTAAATTAATTTAATATTAACTCAACAAGTATTTACAAATAACAGTAATGTGCCTAGTACTCTACAGGATACTGTATATGGAGGGCAAAACACATATGATCCTTGCCTTCAAGAGCTTATGATCTAGTGGCAAAGACAAACAATAATCAACGACTCAAGTATACAAATCGAGGCTTGAATAGTGTAATAAAGGAAAAATACAAAGTGTTGTCATAGGTGAGTTCCATAAAGACAGAGGCCCCAGTCAGGATGCTTGTTCAAGTGACATACTGAGGGAGTGGTCTCAGGAATCCTGGAATAAAGGTAGCAAGATAAGCAGTGAAGAACGTTAAGCCAGAATGTGGGCTAAGCTGGAGATGAGCTTGAACTTGATCCCGCAGGGATCTCTAGACTAGGACTTGTTCCACTGAGTTGGTCTCACAGTAAAGCAAGGAGGCATGCTCTTTATAGCTCTGGTTAGTCATTGGGGGAAGGGCTTCCAGGAACAGTGGGGGTGATGGGAGGTATACACTTCTTTTGGAATAATAATCCATGTTGAGATCTGAAGGTTGTGTGCTATTTACCTTGGAAAACAAAAGGACGAAGAATATTCAAGGTAGTGACAGAAGTTAGTGTTTAGGAGGTATTACAGAAGATGGTGCCAGAATGAAGCAGAGAGGCCAACAGGCAACCAAAGTATACAGAATCAAACAAGACATGTAAAAATTACTGGGTTTTGTCTTAAAAGCAATGGACAGCTTTCAAAGGTTATATGCAGGGAAGGCACCTAATTAGATATACATTTTTAAAAGATTATTGCAGAAAAAATTTAGAGATGGTCAAGAGTAGATACTGACATACCATTCAAGTGGTAACTGTAGGAACCTAGGAAGAAATTATGGTAGTTTGGATAGAATAATGAGGGTATATATGAGTAAATATAAATAGACTTAAGAGATAATTGCCAAGTTAAATTCACAGGACATGTCAATGGATGTATGCCACAAAGAATATAATGAGGTTTAACAATACCATACAGTCTGCCATATTGCATTATTTTATTTACCGCACTACCCAAGTACTAGCAGAGATAAAGAGGTCAGATAAGCTCAACCAGAGTTGATGATATGGCTGGATGGAACGAAAAAGCAAAGGTGCAACTGAGTTCGGGTCACTGATGAGAGAGTTCTTGAAATAGTGAACCACAGAATCCAAACCAGACCAAGAGGTAATGAAGAAAGGATGGGGTTAGAGTAGGAGAGACAGGAGCATCAATAGACTGGAGCCTCTGACTAGGTAGTATTAGAGATTTACTACCCACTATTTGAGTTAGGCCAATTATTCTTATTAGGAAATTACCCAAGTTAAATAAATTAAATGTAGTATCAATAAATCCTTAGGGGAATGCATAAAGGATATTAAAAATGATTTTACACAGGAGAAAAAATTCTGGTTACCCAATGTGTTCACAATGCTAGGACAAAATAGTGGATTGTCTATCTCAACACTAAAGCAGATTAAAAGAAATTTGGAAAGGGGCGCATGGGTGGCTCAGTCAGTTGACGGTCTGACTTTCGTTTGGGTCATGATCTTAGTCTTTGAGTTCAGACCGCATGTCGGGCTCTGAGCTGACAGCTCCCTCTCTCTCTTCCTTTCCCCTGCTCACTCTCTCAAAAATAAGTAAAAATTAAAAATTAACAAATTTGGAAAACCAGTAGGAACACATAAGTAAAAATAATTGTGGGATATGCCAGAGGACAAATTCTGAGATCACAGTATCTCACAGATCTGCTAGTATAATCGCTTTCGTTCATTTTTGAGTGTACAGACACAACCTTTGTGAGTTTTATATACATTTTAGAGTCCTTGAATTCCACTGCTGCCAAGTAAATGGAAACAGGAATGAAATCAGGAAGAGAACTCTGCAGTGTGTTCTCTGGAATGGTTTGAAATTGCCTGACAGGCTGCCCCAATTGGCCATGTGGATCTTGGATCCATGTAAAACGCAGCTATGTAGACCAGGGTGTAGATCAAAGGTTGGAATGCCTATTTTTATTTTAATGTTGTGAAAAATTTACAGGTCCAAGAACCACATAGATTTTGACATAAAGGCTGCATGGAGAGAAGTGAAAGACCTTTAGTTCAGAAGGATCACATGCTAGTGAAAAGGTAGACATGAAAGTACTCGGGTTAAAAAAAATCACGTAAAATTGTAACATGAATTTTGGAAATCTAAAAATACCTTTAATGTGAGCAGAATTGATTTTAAAAGCTTCCATGCTAAATTTTTACTTCTGAAAATAAACAACGTGCTGTGTATAGCAACAGTGAGCTGCTGTTCTGTATTTCCTAAAGGCCATCATAAATGTGTCGAGATTACATTTGGGGTTCCAGAAGCAGGGCTGATCTCATTATCAGACTTTTTTCTTTCTGGGGTGGAACCACCTCTGCTTTAATTTCAGTTAGGAAAATATGGTAAGGCTCTGATCTGTGCTACTAAAATATGTGTTTTAAGGTAACAATGCTGCATTTACTACTCCGTGCCTCTTTTCCCTAATACGATGTTACATCTTCTCCCCAAACTGCCCCAAACTGTCTAATTTTTGCCTCAACATATCTCTTTTGTGGCCAAGAAAATTTCTGTATAACTGTTTCTGCTAACCAGACGTCTATTTATCTGTATTTAAAGCAGATCATAATTTCCCACAAGCCATCATTGCCCAGCCCTGTTTCCGATAGGAGCTGAAAATTTTGAGTCCAGTATTAAACTATGACTCCAGATGTGCCAGGGTCAATACTGAAAGGAAGAACCTCCAGCAACTGAACACACGAGAACTTTCTGTTCTCTTCTCCAAGAATTTGAGGGAGATGGCTAGCACTTTATAGAGTTAACCTGAGCAGCTTTCTGTCTCATTTATTTTTATAGGTTCCTCACTTTTAGCAGTATTTTTTTTGGCAGTGTTTTAACATTTCTCATGAATGCCAATTCTCAAAAATACCTGGTAAAAACAAAAAAAAGTGCAGGAAGATCAATGAACTTTTTAAAAGAGCTTCTAAAACTGTCCTGGGTTTTTTTTCCTTCTATAATCTACATGGTATTTAGGGAAGTTGTTACAGCACTTTGAAAGTAACTGTACCTTAATGGGGGTGGGCCTTTAATGCATTGCAGACGTAGGTCTTAGCAACTTTCCTATACACTGTGCCTTTAAACCAATGGGTGTATTATAAAAGCAATTTGCTTTTAATTTGAATACATTACTACCAGAGCAATGTACAGTTAGAAGAGTTTTATCTATAGTTAATTATTTAGCTGAGGGACTTAAAGCTGTGTGGTAAATGGGGTTTCTCATTTTCTTAACAGAAGGTTAGATCAGGCTTTTAAATGCTATCAAAAATTGGCAGCCTGGAGATCTCTGGTTGGCCTCTATTCTTTCAATTTGTTATACGCTACCTGCTATCTGCTTCAATATCCAGGTCTGCCAGCTGCTCTCACGTATTCTGTAGAGCATCATGCAACGCAGCGATTATGTACAATTATACAATCATTCCCAACCACTTATGTCTAACATCATCCCAGGACAACCAAAGCAAATAAGTTCAAGCCTATCTCATTCCATGAGTATAGTAATGTGTCAAACGATTTTAATAAAGGTTTTACATCAAGCTGATTAGGTGATTGTGAGGAAAATAAAATTTTACCTTGTCTAAAAATCAGAATTGTCTGCTTCTCTCTCTCACTGTGTAAATATGAATATTCTGCTAAAAACTAGGGTAGCTACTGCTTTCTGTTTCTCCTGTTTTCCAGGCCTGGAACAGATGGCACACCACCTGACTCAGAACAGTCTAATGTAAGATTCATTGTGCTTCACAGGAAATCAAAGATCAAGCAACATTACAGAAGGTGACGCAGCACCTCAGCAACCAGTAACCCAGTACAATGCAGTCAAGTGGTGAAGGGAGATAGGCGGAGAGTAAGAAATTAAAGTGGGGTGGGGGGAGAGTAGGGGAAGGAAAAGACAAAGAGAAAAAAAAGGAAAGTAAGTCATCCTACTTGGAAAATAAAACCATCAACGCTTGAAGGCTAGTATTTGAAAATACTAACAACTTCCAACCCAAACTTTTAGCCCAAGCCACTAATGACTTTTCTCCAAAGAATGTTTGTTATTTGACTGCAGTCAACACTAAAAGATTATTCTGATGTCCTTCAGGAAATGCCTTCCATTCAAATCACCTTGAAGGGACAACAGTAGAGGAAGATAGTGACAAGTATGTTACATTTGTAAACATTCTCAAAAGTTTGGAGAAGGGGCTTCAGACAGAATAACCTGAATTATACAGGATCACATGTCCTCACTGTTACCTTAAAAGGAGAGCTAGTGCAATGGTGCAAGCCCTTCTCCATTTAACTAAGAAAACGATGTGCAAATTAGTGTCTGTTCACCAAATTCGGCCAAGTGCCTGTTTTTTTTTAAATAAAGTTTTATTGGAACACAGCTATGCTTACTCATTTGTTCATTGTCTATGGCTGCTTTTGCATGGCACCAGCAGAAATGAGTAGTTATGATAGTAAACATATGAGCCACCAAACCTGAAGTATTTACTAACTGATCCCATACAAAGTTTGCTGAGCCCTACTCTAGAACATAATCTCTTAGAATCTACATGTGAACATGAACTTTCAGCCACGCCAAGAAGCCCATGAAAACCTCTATAGTAAGTGTATCCTACATATCTGACTCACTTTCTTTACCTTTTAGAGAGAAACTAGTTCCCATAGATACACATCCCCTGTCATTGGGAAGTGATATTATATTGTATCTCTGGCCCTCCCACCCAGCACCGCCCACCTCCACTGGGAGTTCTAATCAGCATTAGCAGAAAAGAATGAAGATGGCCTCTTCATGCCTGAATGTCAGCTTTTGACTTCCCTGTAAAAAGAATGTATGTATATAAAACCTTTGGGCAACTACATGCTAATTTGTAGCCTCTCTACCCTTATGCTGCTAAATCTTGTTGCATCATTTGTTCCTGTCAGGCTGTCACAACACCAAAAAAAAGTTTCAGGTCCTAGACAAATACCACGTGAGGATGTATTCCTAACCTTGTTATCTCTGTAACTGGTTGCAACACAGACTCACCCCCAGAGACAGAGTGGCATTAAAGTGCAGTCAAGACATTTACAAATAAATTACTGCCTGAAAAAAATCATAATAAGTGAAACAGCATTTCATCCACAAAGAGCACACTTGAAAATCCGTTATCAAAGTCAATTTGCTATTTCCACCCTACATTAGCCTAATATGATGCACACGAGGCACAGTCGGTGGTGTTCCAGCACAGGCTTTCTGAAAAATAAGCCTTTAAGGATTTCAAAATATCTGAGAAACTGCATTACTGGTCAAGATAATGGCATTTTTATAACAAATGAAAAATAGCAGCTGAAATGCACAAGGGCATGAGATTGGGCATGAACAATCTGGTTCCAATACAATCCCACCATCTGCCACTTCATGCATCATTCTGAAGCAGGTCAGCACTTTACTTACTTTATGTTTTAAATCAGTCTCAACTAAAAGGATGACCACGAGACACAGGTATACCTTTTCTTACTGTCCTTTTCCACTATTGCACTGATAATGAGAAAACTCCCTTCTGTGCCAACAACCAATCTCCCCCTCAAAGCCAAAGACATCTTCCTCTCAGAGAAAGCGATCGTGATAGGCAGATGGGTGACTAGTTGAAAATATTGAGGACAACTTCATACTACAGAAAGTCTTTCATACAGTAGGAGGAAGAAAAAAAATTTAAAATGCTTGAATCATTTGTAGCATATGTATTTCTCTCTGCCAGCTCACCATTAACTCATTTTAGGTAACAAGAACAGCAAAGATCAATGAAGAAATGGTGAACTTCCTTGTTTTTCACTTCGAGCTTTTTCAGCAGGTCCAGTAAAAATCTAAGTGACTGATTGCACTGCCTCCATGGAATTAGGACTGGTTCTAAGGGAATTTTGTTGCCATTGAGAATCACTCTGTCAGGGCGCCTGGGTGGCTCAGTTGGTTAAGCATCTGACTTCAGCTCAGGTCATGATATCACAGTTTGTGGGGTTCGAGCCCCGCGTTGGGCTCTATGCTGACCGACCACTAGCTCAGAGCCTGTCTTCAGATCCCGTGACTCCTTCTCTCTCTGACCCTCCCCTGTTCATTCTGTCTGTCTGTCTGTCTCTCTCTCTCTCTCTCTCTCTCTCAAAAATAAAAATAAAAATAAACATTAAAAAAAAGAATCACTCTGTCATGGAGCATATTATTTTGCCATGACTTATGTATATATATTAGTGTATTCTTTAGTGTATTAAATATTTTATAATAAAAGCAAGGAAAAGGCAAATGTAAAAAAAAGTTTGAAAGGTAATGCTGTGATTCTTTAAATTCACTGACTTAATTAAAATGGCAGAGACAAATCTGAATTTCTTTAGCATCACCATCCTTACTCAAGTGGATATAGTATTTATAAAGAGAAAAGGTTTTCTTCTTAGAAGAATCATAGCCAATAAAGTTTTCAGTCCATAAAACAACACTTTCAAAGGCATAATCCAAAGGGCAAACTGAGAAGTAAGGTAAATCATAACTCAAATGCCACATCAATATTGCCTTATATAGTAAGAAAATAAACTATTGAACCAATCAGTGTAATTGGGAATAAATGAAAAGAGTTATTGGTGTCTCTATGACGTTATTACATGAGCACAATAACACATTATAATTTCATTTCAGTGTGGAGCCTACTAAAAATGCTATTAACATGCCTAGCAAGACTAAAAACAGTTTGGATTATAGCTTTCAGCAGGAATTTAATCTCTGATTCCCCAAATTTAAACATATATATGGATAGGGGCACCTGGGTGGCTCAGTTGGTTAACAGTCTGACTTCAGGTCAGGTCATGATCTCACAGTTCATGGATTCGAGCCCTGCATCATGCTCTGTGCTAACTTCTCAGAGCCTGGAGCCTGTTTCAGACTCTGTGTCTCACTCTCTCTCTCTGCTCCTCCCTTGCTCGCACTCTCTCTTTGTCTCAGAAATAAATAAACATTTAAAAAAATTAAATAAACATATATGTTTAATTTATTTTTTACCTTTTAATTTGTACCTTTAATTTGTATCTTTTAATTTGTACCTTTTATAGGAATTTTATGTATTTTCCATTTACTCTAATAACGGTCAATGAAGCTAATGTCTGACACTATAAAGAGGGACAAATTATATAAACCTTGGGAAAACAATTATTCCAAAAGGAGAAAAGAGCTCAGTCTCACTTTTAGAGTCCCCCATGGAATAAATCAGTGCAGGAACACGAGTTTTACATTGACCCAAAAATTAATATTAGTCAGTCTAATATTATGTTGATATGTTTTCAGATTGTCCAATACTTAGGTCAACAGAACGAAGTGGAGTAATTCATTCAACAAACATTTACTGAATCCTTGTTATACCCTGTGGGAAACAGTTTATAATGAAAGGCTTCTGGGAGAAAGTGATACCTAAGTGAGTTCTTAAGAATTAGCTAGGTCAAGGGTGGAGAAGGAGAAAGTCTTAATAAAGAGAGCAAAGACAGAGAGCAGAATAACTAAATGGTCTGTCAAAAATGCAAGCAGTTTGGCTTTGCTGAAGCAGTAAGTTCAGCACAGTGGGTAGCTGGAGGTGTGACTGGAGATGTGGGTAAGGCCTGGATGAGAGAGCTTGCACACTGAATTAGAAGCCTGAGAGGTGGGGCACCTGCATAGCTCAGTTGCTTAAATATCTCACTCTTGGTTTCAGCTCAGGTCATGATCTCAGAGTTCCTGAGTTCAAGCCCCCCATCAGGTTCTATGCTGACAGTGCAGAGTTTACTTGGGATTTCTCTCTCTATCTCTCTCTGCCCCTCCCTGGCTTACACTCTCTCTTACTAAAAAATAGACAACAAACATAAAAAGAAGCTTGAGATGGATCTGCTAAGTTATAAGAAGGAAGTGAAAGACTTTATACAAAGAGTGGGGTTATGTCTATATGCATTTCTGAAGGGTCATTCCGTCAGCTGGGTTGAACACAGATTTGACTGGTACAAGAGTGAAAAAGGGAGATCAATTAAGAAACTAATAAAAGAGAAAGCAGCTGGATGAAAAATAATGAGGTCATGGACCAAGGTGATGACCACAGGGATGGATTAAAAAAGTCTAGATTGGGATTTAAACATGAGCGGTATTCTACAATTAATTACATATGGATAGTGGGTAAGAGGGCCAAGCACATTACTTACAAATTTCTAGGTAATTTTCTGGCCATGATTCCATCACTAGACAGAATATATAGAAGAAATTTGGTAGGAAAGACAGATTCACTTTTTGGTATTTTATAGGTAAGTTTCCTATGGGACAATAATTTGTTGGTGCCCAGTACTCCATGTCTGTAGGCCTAGAAAGAGATTTGAATCATATGAAACCTATGGAAGAGGAGACTACATGGGTATATGACATATTCCAACGAGCATGAGAAACTGCAATAGAACAGGAAAGGAAGAAGAAGGCAGAGTAGAAGTAGTCAGAAAAGTGGAAGACTCGGGTGAATACCTGATCACAAAAGCTAAAAGAATAGTTAACAGGATATACGATGGTAAACACAGCAAATAGGACCAAGATATAAATAGTAGGAAAGGTCTCAGCAGTTACGAACAATTGTGAGCTACATTTTAGTGACTCAAGAACTATCTACAAGATGAATGGGGCATATTATTTATGGTCAGGCAAAATGACTGGGTGATCCTCAAATATCAGTTAAAAAGAAAGACTGAAAAAAAGAAGAAAACCCAGTACCATTTCTAGTTGGTTCATCAGAGACTGAGTAGTATGTTATTATTTTTCCAAATCTGATGGTGTCCTTAATGCACATTTGACTGCAAGATGAGTTTTCAGAGATACCACATTATAAGAGAGATGACATTGGTATGTAATATAAATGGCACCTAACAATAATAGGAGGGAAAAGGAAAAAACAAACATGGTGGAACGCTGTAATTCTTGAGTCCTTTGAAAGCACTTCCTCATTAGGACATTCTCACAAAGGGCCAATTTCTGTCTACCTTTCACTTTAGTAGGACATGCTTCATGTTTGTGTACTAGATGAAGGACAGCACACTGCTTACTTCGGGGCCATATGCCATTCTCAAGGAAATATACTCTGAGCAAATCTGTCCTCTACAATGTGACCACAAATCATGAGTCACCATGTTTTCTCCCCATCTCTTCTTTTTTTTTTTTATTGAAGACTAGCAGAAGACAGTGATCATTTAAAATCTGATTCATAGGCAAAACTGCTTCCTTAGAAAAGAGCCAATTTCACAAAGCCACTGATGAAGTTCAGATGATTCGATCACCAGCCCCAACTTTAAGTGAAACTCAGACTTTCCCCCTCACTTGAACCAGAATATATTACCGCTGGAAAGCAATTTGCACTTTGCAACTTTAAAGAGAGTAGAAACGACTAGACTTGCCAGAAGGCACTGGGGCAATTGTCACAGGCAGATTATTTATTCTACCTAGAGCTTTATTATTATTTTCATACCATTCTGCAAAGATCAAGCAAAAGTGTTAACAGGCTCTGGTAGTTCTGTTTTTTGTTTTGTTTTGTTTTTTTAAAGGTGGAGTTTAAGTACTATAAAGCAATAAAACACCAAATTACTTGACAAGTTATATGCCTATAATTATATTAGCACAGAATACACTTTATTTTTTATTGATTCCAGAACCAAGTGGCCTAGCCAAAAGAACAATTGGAAGGGATTTTCTTGAATTTTTTTTCAAAGAATTTTTACTGCTTTGTTTTTTTATGTATTTATTATTGAAGTATACTTTACTTACAATGTTATGTTAAATTTCCCCCCCAAATTTTTAGCAGAGTTCTGGAAGTGATTTAGTGCTGGACTGTAGTAAACCAATAGTGTCTGAAACAAGAATGAATACTGGCACCAGGAACCGTGATTTTATCCTTTCTCAACTTCGAATACAATTGATAAGAATAGTAAAAATGCACTAACAAAATCAACAGTCTGAAAACTTGTGAGGAAGTTAAGAAAGAACAAGATACAAAATGGGAAGAAATCAAGTTCATATGTTTCTTACTGTGTGTGACATGAAACTGCTCGAGCTGCGAACATGGTAAACAACTGCAGGAGTTCCCTAGCCCTCTGTCACAAAGAACCACAAACTAGGTTGTTTTAATTACCTAGAAATTTATTCTCACAGTTCTGGAGTCTAGAAGTCTAAGATCAAAGTGCTGGCGAGGTTTGGGTCCTACTGCAGGCTGTTAGGGAGGCTCTATCCCAGGTCTCTGGGCTAGCTTGCAGTATTTTGCTGCCAATCTTTGGTATCCATTGCCTAATCTACACATCACCGCCATCTCTCCTTCATGTGTACATGGCACCACTGTTCCTATGTACATGTGTCTAAATATCTCTTTTTATAAGAACACCAATTATGTTGGAATAGATGTCTACCATCTCCAGGATGACTTCAGTCTAATTACATATAATGATTCTATTTACAAACAGGATCACATTCTGACGTACCGTGAGTTAGAATTTCCACATATTGGCGAGAGGGCCGGGGATGGAGGGCGCAACTCAGCTCATAACAACAACCTACATGTCTCTGTCTTTTCACATACTGTTGTCTCAAAGTCATTTTGTTGACTTTCAGTTTTCTCTTGTATCTCCCTCTTTCATTCCAGCTCCACTACCACCCTTCCAGTATCTTATTTCATCTTCATTAAACTGTGATTCCATAAAGGTAGGGCCCATGACCTTGTTTTTTTCCTTCCATGGGCTCCCAGTGACTAGTCTCATTCAGGCTTGCTTTATTTAATGAGTTTCAAGTGCAAGAATTCTCATCGATTATTAAAATGTATTTCTAGATTTCCTATTTTTAAACTTATCTCCACTTCTTGCACTGCCAAGAGAAAGATCTCTGAAATATTTTTACTATGTTCAAAAGTTTCCAGTGGCTTCTCATGACTTACAAGATAAAACTCTCAACTCCTTAGCCGGCATTCAAGGAACGGCATTCTTGCTTCAGCTTACCCCTTCAGTCTCATCTTCTCAGCTTCCTCTAATACTCCTTATCCAATAAAAATAATCACTTAAAAAAAAAGCATACTCTCTCATACTCTGTAAATCTATGCCCTTACAAATCTTCTCTTTGCCCAGAATGTGTTTCTCATTTTACCGACTCAAACTCAAATACAACCTTCAGGACACCCACCCTGTAGTGTAACTTTCAAGCCCATGTCTATTAGCAAAGCTTGTATACGGTCTTCATACATGCTTGGAGCTCACTTTCCACTAGACTCTGCACTCCCTCTGCCTCTTGAGGACCAGATACAAGGCATTTTTCCTTCTTTGATATTCTCATCACCTAATGTAGGGCAAGGTCAGGCACTGAATAAAGATTTGTGAAATAAACACAGGAGGAAAACTATATGGTCCAGTGTACATTTACAGAGCTTACTTGGGAATCTTTTGTTGAAAATAGGACTTGAAGGTGATTGTAGCCCTTCCAAATCAGGAGCCAGAGTCAACAGAACACATACTTAAATAACAGCCTCAATGTCAGCATTCTGCAAGTCAAATCCAGGCAAGCTAGCAAGGACAGAGCAGCTGTGGAGCTCCCTTTGTTCTTAATGCTTTACAAATATTTTCTAAGACTGAGGCAGGGAAGAAAGCTCAATATACTTTGGCTTATAATCTAGTGATGCCTGGTAAAGGCCATGTTTCTAACAAATCAAATGGAAACGTAGGGAAATATTTGTTCTTTCTTTCTTAAGCCATATTGATTGAGCACACAGTTACTGACTCTTGGCTCAGATAATAAAATCAAACCAAATCTACCAAAATTAGCAATCGAGGAAGAAGTTTTCATTTGTGTGTGTGTGTGTACATGTATGTGTGTGTCATGTGTGTGAGTATGTAAAGAAAGAGTGTAACTATGTTCCCTAGTCATGGCCTAAGATTTTTCTGTATAATGCCAATCTTCAGATGTAGAGGCTTGAGATTATTAAGGAATACAGTGGTCTTCCTTATATATGAAGGCAGCAGTGACATTAGCAAAAACTCTCCAATGAGATGCAGAATCTGAAGGAATATAGCTATGAGACAAAGGCATTACTACCATGGTCATTTACTCTTCTTCTCCTTCTGGGTTTTATCATTCAGACATCACTAAAGAATGAGAAGTGGCACATTAATTTTCCATTCCTCTGTGTGTTTACATGATGCATGGTATATACAAGGTGATATTATAGGAATCAGAAATGAAAAGATGGCTCCTCTCTTTAATATGATCACAATCTACTGAAGGAAGCACATCTTCAAGTAAACAATTGTGACAAAATGTTCGTCAAAAAGTTTTACAGAAAGTATATTGCGTCTCAGAACAAGAAGTAACTAACACTGCCTTCCCTGTTCATTAGAAAGAGAAAGTAAGTCAGAGTCTAATGAACTTTTCTCATTTCTGTGGGAGATCACAGGGAAGAAGGAAAACGGAAGCCATTCTCTCACTACCTTGGATAGCATCTTCATTAGCTATGTCTCCTCCACAGCTCCACACAGTCCTTCCACGCTTCCCCAATTTCAAGTCCTCTGACATCCATACCAGGAATGGCAGTAGCTTCCTGTTGGTCCTAATCTCTGGGTTGCCTTACCATCTTCTATTCATCTTCTTAGCTCTTCCAGTAACTGTGAAACCCATTCCATACATTTAACACCCTCTGTTTTACAGATTTTGTGATTTCCCCTTTACTGTTGGAGTTTGACTGATACACATTATATAACACAAACCAAACAAGGAATGGAAAATGTGAACTTTTCTTTCCAAATCTGGATTGTCTATGCACAAGGAATTGAGTAATCAGAAAGGTTATTAATATCTCATTTACTTCTTTCTGTTACACTTTAAGATCAGCACTAGAGTCCAAATTACTGAAATAATTTTTGAAAAATCAATTGCCAGAAATTCTGAGATTTTTAAAAAATGGTACAGGGAACCGAGGTGGCTCAGTTGGTTAAGTATTCGAGTTTGCCTCAGGTCATGATCTCAGAATCTGAGTTTAAGCTCCACATCGGGCTCTGTGTTGACAGCTCAGAGCCTGGAGCCTGCTTCGGATTCTGTTTCCCTGTCTCTCTGGTCCTCCTCCACTAACATTCATTCATATTCTCTTTCTCTCTCTCTCTCTCTCTCTCTCTCTCTCTCTCTCTCTCTCTCTCTCTCTCTCTCTCTCTCTCTCTCTCTCTCTCTCCCTCCCTCCCTCTCTCTCTCTCTCTCTCTCTGTCTCTCGCTCTCTCTCTCAAAAATAAAGAAACATTAAAAAAATCAATGCCAATAATAACAATGATATACAACAAATATCTGAGTTGCTTTTTGTGCTAAATATCTAAATACCCTTAAACATTTGGCAAAGGCATCAATCTTTGGGTTTCAGTTTTCTCATGAGAAAACTGTACAGTTTGGCTTAGAATATTTTTTCCCAAGCATTGGTTCACAGGTCTAACAAGAACCATAATTAAAGATAATATTTATCTCTATTATGATTTCTATTACTTGGATCAAAAATCAAATAATTATTTAAGCACTGTTTCTTTTTAAAGTGAACAGGTTACCCTCCATGGACCCTCAAGCGAGCACATTTGGTGCTTGGTGTCAGATAAGCCGGCTCATGACTTAGTCACTCAATTTCTGACTCAGTTGATAATCCTAGCTAGTACATTAGTTTTAAACAGTACACAGTTTTTTCTAAATTCTCAAATACTGTTTAATTTATATCCATCACTGACCATTTATTAAGGGCAGGAAGCACAAGGAACACTGATGTTGAAATGCAATAAGGAAACTCAAAGCATAATGATATAATTCTGCAAATTTTGTTCAATTTTCCCTTCATCAAATCAGAATTCGTGTGTATGTTTAATACTTCAAAAATCAATTTGAAAAGCATGAATGAATGTAATTATTATTAAATAGGGCTTAGAATTGTGGGAAATTTTAAAAATTAAATGGCATACAATGTTATTTGCAGACTTTGCAAATAACCTCTCAAATCTGTTCTCCCTTACTATTCAGTTAGAAACAAAATGAAAAAATTATTTTAAAAAAACAGTTAATTTATTTTTAAAGTAAAGGGCAAGGATTCTATACATTTGGTCACAATGACACTTTTTTTCTTGTATTATAATGTTCATTTAAATATATATTTTGATATTTATTCATAAACCCAAATATGATGCATTAGATTGTTAAATTTATTTTTTAACAAAATATTGCCTTTAAAATGAAATTAAGCCTATGAGAGACTCATTATAGATCTAAAGACACTTGTAGATTGAAAGTGAGGCAGTGGAGAAACATCTATCATGCAAATGGGTGTAAAAAAAAAAAAAACCTCAGAGTAGCAATACTTCTATTGGACAGACTAGACTTTTTGTTCCTGTATTGTTTTTAGCCTCCTTTGGTATCAGGGTAATACTGGCCTCATGAAATGATTTTGAATGTGTTCCCGCCATTCCATTTTTTGTAAGATTTTGATAAAAATTGTTTTTTTGTTTTGTTTTGTTTTGTTAGTGTTTGGTGGAATTCATCAATCAGGCCATGTGGTCTTAGACTTTTCTGTGCTGGGAGTTTTTGATTCCTAATTTAACTTTCATTCTTGTTACTGGTCTAAGAAGATTTCTTATTTCTTGGATTCAGTTCATGATTCAATCTTGGTAACTTGTGCATTTTTGGGAATTATCTGGGTTTCTTTCTAAGCTATCTGATGTGTTACTATATAATTGTTTGTAATAATCTGCCATCACACCAGGTATTTCTGTGCTTATCGGTTTTTATTCTCTTCCATTCCTCATTTTGATTTTTGAGACTTCTCCCCTTTATTTTTTTCTTAGTTAATGTAGCTAAATCATTGCTAGTTTTATTTTATTTATTTATTTTTTTTTTTGCAAAACTGGATATTGGTTTCACTGCCATGTTATTGCTTATTCTGGTCTCTATTTCTGATTTTTTTTTTGTAATTTCCTTTCTTTACCAACTTTCAGCTAAATTTCTTCTTTTGCTGGTTCCTTGTAGTGTGATGTTAAGTTGTTTCTTTGAACTTTTTTTCTTAATGCAAACATTAATAGCAAAAATTTTACTCTTGCCTCTGCTTTTGCTGCAGCCCCTAGATTTTAGAACACTGTGTTTTCTGTTTCTTTTGTTTTGAAAAACAAACATATTTCAGTGTGCTGTTTGATTTCTTATTTGGCCACTGCTTTCACAGTAGTAGGTTGTTCAATATTTCCCTATTAAAAAAATTTACGTTTTAGATTTTGTACCTTTATTCTATTGCTGATCTTCAGTTTTGTACCACTGTGGTTGGATAATATACTTGTTATTATTTCAATCTTCTTAAATTTGTAATATTCGTTCTCTCTCTTCTTATGTGATTTACCCAGGGGATTCCTCTCTGTGTACTTGAAGAAAATGTATACTCTATTTTCTGGGATGGAATGTTATATCTTTTATTTAAAAAAATTTTTTTAATGTTTTATTTATTTTTGAGGGAGAGAAAGATAGCATGAGCAGGGGAGGGTCAGGGAGAGAGGGAGACACAGAATCTGAAGACAGGCTCCAGGCTCTGAGCCAGCTGTCAGCACAGAGCCTGACGCGGGGCTCGAACCCATGAACTATGAGATCTGACCTGAGCTGAAGCCGGACGCTTAACCGACTGAGCCACCCAAGCGCCCCTTCTATGTATCTTTTATAACCATGTGTTCTAAAGTATGTCTGAAGTAAAAAATGTTCTTGTCAGAAAAAGTAAATAACTTTAAGGATAGTTGTTTCAAATAAAGCATATCAGGGGGAAGTGGGAAGGGGGAGTGGGTGAAACAGGTGAAGAGGATTAAGAGTACGTTTGTCATGATGAGGACTGAGCAATGATGTCCATAGAATTATTGAATAACTATACTGTACACCTGAAACTAATATAACACTCTATGTTAACTATGGATTTAAAATTAAAAACATTTAAAAAACAAACACAAAAGAAATTAATTCTTTAAAATTTAAAGGAAAAGGTTGAATTTTATATTTGTATGTATTCCTCTTCTAAGTTTATATTAAAACATTTTTTTGGATAATGCATTAATTCAAATATATTTTTTACTTAAATATATTTATTACATGGCATTCAAAAATCATCCTACAAACCAGAGCCCTACAGACTTTGTAGAATTACACATGCCACTGTGGAACTTTTTCAAGTAAAAACAGCTTGGGAAATGCTTACTCTGGCAAAACTCAGCCTTTCCTAGTAAGACTGCATGAATCCAAAGGCCCTGATGATCCAAAGTGGACCATTCTCAAGGAAATGCTAATATCAGTATTTGGGTCCATAAATTAAAAATAAAAGGAAAGAAAAGAATTATCTTAAAAGGAGTATCTATTTAAAATATCTGTCTTTTATTTCCTTCTTCTCTCTCTCCTCTCCCTGTGCCCTCTTTCAAGGCTGTGTGATCCAGCTTCACACAGCCTGATACAAAACCAAGTCTTAGGAAAAGAGTCACATCATCCAGATTTTTTTTTCAAGAAATCCACTTTTTCACAATTAGAAAATAAGAGAGCTTTCTGTTTAAGATATTTGAGAATTGGGTGCCTGGTATTTAGGATGCCCATTTGCTCTTTTTTGCTTTCTTTTCTAACTCTGCAAGAGCAGAAACCAAGGAAAACTGAGTCCTGGTCCTTAGGCACAATGGGACTGAACTAGATAGAGGATAGTTTAGGTATAGACATGAAATGTTCTTGATTTGAATGTGGAATTTATGGGGTTCATAAAAGAAAAAAGAAGAAAGTCTCATAAGCAGCATGTTTACTCTTTGGATTCTAGTCATGGTGTATATAAATGACAGAAAAAAATACTAATGAATATACACTTGACAAATTTTCTGTTTTCCAACACCATTCACCTATTCTTCCTGAAAACGATATACATGATACCTTATACTGTGTCCCTAGTGCTAACAGCCTTTATACCTTCAGAGTAGTTTAAATTATGACTCTCATGTAAAATTGTCACTTCTTGAGTGGCGAATTACTCTGTTGCCATCTCGGAGAATAATGAAAAAAAGCAGCTATGTATCAGAAATATTGCCCACATAGTTGAGCGAGCAGTTTGGTTTAAGTGTAAGTGTTTTACACTTGATAATTATTATGGGCATCTAATCTACTGCCTAGCCTCTTTAAATAATGAGAAATAGAGTGATAGCACTTTAAGAGACTGCTGGGAAGAGAGTTAAGGTAGTATGGTGGACTGGAGGTTTAAGTTCCCCACCAATACATTTATATATTGAAGCCCTAATCCCTAGTGTGACCGTATTTGGAGGTAGGATCATTAGGAAGCAATGAGGTTTACATGAAGTCCTGAGGGTGGAGCCCTTATGAGAACAGGAAGAAACCAGAACCCTTTCTCTCTGCCATGTTGAGGACACAAGAAGGTATGCAACAGAAGCCAGGAAGGCAACTCTTACCACAACATAACCATGCTGATACCCTAATATTGGACTTCTCAGCCTCTAGAGCTGTGGGAAAGACATCTGTTCTTTAAGTAATCCAGTCTGTTATATGTTGTTATAGCAGCCAAAGTTGACTAAGACAGCATGGTGATGAGTTATTCTTTTAAAATGAGGCCCTGGACAGAGCATGTTGACAGTCTTCTGATAAATCTAATTAGTGGAATTTTAATATGTATAAAATTACTGACACGATACAAGGGGAGAAGTTTTTTTCATTATGCAAATATCAAATTTACAAGGGCATGTATTCCATTAATGATTAACATCAAGGTGTCTGGATGAAATAAAATGGGTTTAGCACATGAGCTATGTTGAAGAATTTCTAAAATTTGCAGATCGCAGACTCATCATGAGTGTATATAATACCATGCCACTGACGTACTAAGTCTAGTGAATTCGTCATAACCACTGTTTGTCAGAAAGAAGGTATTTTTCCTGTAATTCTTTGATTCTGTCAAAACTGACTCATTGTAATATAGCTACACTTAGAAATAATAGATCAATCTAATACTAAAATATGATTCATATTTTTGTAGAAATAGAATTCCTCCTATATCTGAAGCCCCTACATTCCTTTCACCTTTATACGTTAGCTTTATTCAACATTTAATGCATATTTATTCTATTAGATCAAGTCCTTCCACTTAATTTTTACAACACTAGCTTTTTACTGTCCTAATTGCTGGCAATTTTATAAAACTGTGGGTGCTTTCCCAAGAATGTCTTCTGATTTTTCAGACAACTCTTACCATTTTGTTTTAGTATTAATATCCATCTTTAAACTAATTTCTAATTTAGAGCATGGAACACTTTCTCTAGACAAGCCAAGGTCTTTGGCTCATACTTGGAACTGGAAGGTAGGGGTGTGGATTGCCAGTCTATACAAAGAGGGAAGGGTTTTTCTCCCACAGAGATTTTGGGCAGCAGACCAAAATAAAAATGTGTCTTTGTTATGTTCTGTTCACAGTCTTCATCATCTATGCATGTTTTTCTTCCAAAATAAACATGCAAAACGGTCTGGCAGATACAACTGCCTACACGTATAACCAGAAACGTCTCACTCCATCCCATCAGGAGACAACTCAAAATTGTCCAGTTATTACATCCTGATAGCTAATAAACAGATCATGAGAAACTAATTAATTTAACCACGCTCAACATAATCAATATGCCGTTGTGTAGGGTAAATAATACTTTTGGTAACACTCAGCTGGGCAAGGGATATCATAATTTTGAGTGTAAAGTATACCGTATAGTGTAGGGATGGGGAGAGAATGACTCTCTGTCCTGACAGTGAATTAATTAGTCAATTAATTGGGTTTCTGGTAAAATTTTCCTTGGTCTTTTTTTCTCTTGAGAAAAAATGAGTTTGATCAGTTGTATAAGGAAGACTTTTTTTTCCTGGAGGTTGGAACCCTTCAGCTGTCCAGATCCTGTTAAATCATGAATTGTGCTTTAAATACAGAGCAACAGTGTGCTTTTCTTGTCAATTTTTGGATTTGGGGCACAATAGAATTTCTTTAACTTAATTCTTTAACTGGATTTATAAATTTGTTATAGATGTCATTTGCTTAAGTTATCAATGAACTTTTAATTTGCTTATATTATTCTTTGCAACTAAGGGGGATGGAGATAAAAAAAATTTAAGAGTTAAAATTGCTAAAATCTCTACATGGAAGATTTTAGGGAAAATAGAACACATTCAGGATAAAGACCAAGAGGGATAATACAATAAAAACTTCCTGTGTGCTGGGTTTTTCTTTGTTTATTTCAAGCTTTAGATTACAAGTCATTTATTAAGCAAACAAAACACTGGATATGGTAATTAGTTTTATTGTTTTTTAAATCCCAAAATGAATCAGGCCATACTTCTAATCTATAATTAGGGGATGAGAGACCATGTAGTGATACAATTAGCTGAGAAAAGTCAGGGAATATGTAAGTGGTTTTTGTGAGTTATCTAATCTCTCTATCAGTATTTTCAGTATAATAAAGATTATGGTGATCACTAGGACTTTTCAAATATATTGTGACTTTCTTTCTTTTACACACCCAGTGAGACTGTAATTCCTGAATTACAAAGAATTTCCTGACAAATAATTCTAAAGAATTGTTCTAAAGATGCTCAAAGAGCTACAGTAGAACATAGATAAACAACTTACGAAGTTAGGGAAATAATATAAGAATAAAATGAGAAGTTTAGAGAGAAAACATTTAAAAATATGAGCAGATATGGTGGGCTGAAGAACGTAAGGACTGAACTGAAGAAAGGAAGAGAGGTTCAACTGTGAACAGTCCAGATTTAGCACAAAGGAGGAGATGACAAAGATCTGAACAGAAATAAATGAAATACATGGAAGAAAAATAGAAAAAAAATCACTAAAATTTGCTTTTTTAGAAACAAAATTGACAAACCTTTAGCTCAACTACCCAAGAAAAATAAAAGTGGATTAAAATAAATACATTTTTTAATAAAAGAGGAGACATTACAACTGATACCACAGGATACAAAGAATCATAAGAGACTACTATGAACAATTATGTGCCAAAAAATGATTAATCTAGAAGGAATACATTAATTCCTAAAAACATACCAACTATCAACACTAAATTATGAAGAAACAGAAAATATGAAAAGACCAATTACCAGTAAGGAGATTGAATCAGTAATCAAAAACCTCCCAATAACAACAACAACAAGCCAGTATCAGATGGTTTTACAAGTGAGTTCTTCCTAACATTTAAAGAAGGATTAATACCAATATTTCTCAAAATATTCCAAAAATTTGAAGAGGAGGTAACACTTTTTACAAGGCCAGGATTTCCCTGATGCCCTGATATAGAAAATTACAAGAAAACTACAGATTATGTCCCTGATGAATATAGTTGTACAAATTCTCAACAAAATACGAGCAAACCAAATTTAACACCACATTAGAAGGATTATACACCATGATGAAATGGGATCCATCTCTGAGATGCAAGTATGGTTCAACATAAGCAAATCAATGTGATAAATCACATTACTAGAATGAAAGACAAAAATCATATAATAATCTAGTAAATGCAAAAAAATCACTTTGCTGGTCAATATCCTTTCATAGTGACAATAATAACAAAAATCTCAACAATTGGATGTGAAAGGAATCTATCTCAACATAGTAAAGCCGTATGTAACTAGTCCATAGCTAATATCATAGTCGATGGTAAAATGTTGAAAACTTCTCCAGTAAGATCAAGAACAATCGGGTGCCTAGGTGGCTTGGTTTAAGTGTCTGACTTTTTTTTAATTTTTTTTTCTACACTTTTTTTTTTTTTGAGAGAGAGCACAAGAAGGTGAGGAACAGAAAGTGAAGGAGACACAGAATTGGAAGCAGGCTCCAGGCTCTGAACTGTCAGCACAGAGTTCAATGCAGGGCTCAAACCCACAAACCGTGAGATCATGACCTGAGTCGAAGTCTGATGCTCAACCGACTGAGCCACCCAGGTGCCCCAAAGTGTCCAACTCTTGATTTTGGCTGAGGTCATGACCTCACAGTTTTTGAGTTCGAGCCCTGCATCGAGTTTAACACTGACAGTGTGGAACCTGCTTGGGATTCTCTCCCTTTCTGCCCCATCTCTCTAAATAATAAATAAGTAAATACACATACTTAAAAAACACTTTAAGATCAGGAACAAGAGTACCCACTCTCACCATTCTTATTGAACATAGTACTGAAAGACCTAGCCAAAGCAATGAAGCAAGAAAAAGAAATAAACAGCACACAAATCAGGAAAGAAGTAAAATTGTCTCTATTTGCTGATGACATATTTTCAAATATGGAAAATCCTAAAGACTCCACTAGTAAAACTAACAACTCACTTCTGGTCTAGAGATTTCAATAAGCAAAATTAGGTGGATTTTTGGAGTACATTGTGAAGTTAATATCTTAATATCTTTTTTGTTGATAGGGTGATATTTGAAATTTTTAAATCTATGTGCTATCCACATGGATTTGGTGTGGTAGTTTCATCTACCACTGGAACTGATGAAGTTACACATGTCAGATGTGCTTTGGAAATATTGCACACTACAAGAACTATGCATTAAGCAGAAAGATACAGTGTTCTCTGAACTACTGTAACCTTACATTGGAGACTGATTCTTGTAAGCCTCTTTTCCTTAATCCCCCACTTTATGCAAATGTCTTGATGAGAGATGATGGACAAGTGTTTTGTATGAATAAATTAAACCACTGAAGAATTCTGCTCCTACCCATTACACCATTATGCAGTTGACACCTGAAACAATGTTGGGGGTGGGATTCAACACACTACTTGCTTTTGTAAGTTTCTTTCATGAAACATTTTTAAAATTCATTTTTACTATAAATATACATGGAAATGCATGCACTCCATAACCACCACACACATAAACACACACACAACCTCATAAACAAATCCAGTAAAGGTTTAAGATATAAAATCAACATTCAATAGTCAGTTTTCATACACTAACAATAAACTATCTGAAAAAGAATTAAAGAAAACAACCTCATTACAATAGCTTTTGAATAAATAAAATAGGAATAAACCTGAAGAAGTAAAAAATCTATACATCAAAAATTATAAGTCACTGATGAAAGAAACGGAAGAAAATACAAATAAATGGAAAGCTATCCTACATCCATGGATCAGAAGAGTTAATATGTTAAAATGGTCATCCTATGCAAAGCTTTCCATAGATTTAATGCAAGCCATCAAAATTCAAATGGTATTTTTCACAGAAATAGAATGAACAAACCCAAAATTCAGATCCAACACAAAAGACCTCAAAGAGCCATGGTACAGAACAAAGGTTGCTGGAAGCCATTTCTGAAGTAAGGTAGGTTTGCAAGGCGAGGGCCTCCCACTGTCAGATGGCAACTGACGTCTACCCCTACTCAATTATTTCTGCTTGATCACCAACTCCCAAGGAACTTATTATAGGAATTTCTTCTTTTATGTTTATGGGAGCAAATATTACATTTTCTGAGAAACCTGGGGTTTTTTTTTCCCCCCTCAAGAAAACAGGCTGTTGACCCCTGCTCACAAAGAACTAATCTTTGCTTTTGCTATGCTAAAAACATTGCCTTGGGGTGCCTGGGTGGCTCAGTTGGTTGAGCACCGGCAGCTCAGGTCATGATCTCATAGTCCATGGATTTGAGCCCCACATGAGGCTCTGCACTGACAGCTCAGAGCCTGAACCCTGCTTCAGATTCTATATCTCCCTCTCTCTCTGATCCTCCCCTGTCTCTCTGTCTCTCAAAAAAAAAAAAAAAAAACCATTAAAAAAAACCCAACATTGCCTTGTATTTGAATGCTCAGGACACCTTCCTTCCCCATATGATAAGCATCTAAATCACCTACAGTCAATCACTATTGATAAATATTATGCATGAGTCTTCTACCAATCTATGTTCTGGGAAAATTTTATATACCAATGAATTTGTCAGCGAATCATTGTCTAAAGCAATTGCCACTCCTGTTTTGTGCCCCATACATTTTTTCAATAAATAAAGTTCACTCTCCAGTCAGTGCAGAGATGCCTGCCAGAAGAGCAGAAAGGCCTGCCTGCTGATCAGAAAGAAACTCGTGGCCCTCTCATTCCCTCCCCGTTTCGTTGACTCTCATTTCTCTCCTGCCAACACCGTCCATCCTTCAGGGGAACCCTGGACCTGCTGGAGCTGGACTCCAGCAAAAGGTGAAGACAATGAACTTTTTGATTCCAACTATATTACAAAGCTATTTTAATCAAAGCAGTCAAAGCAGTATGAAGCTAAAACAGAAACAGATCTGTTTGGCCGTGGAGGCAGGTGTGACCTTCAGACACCCAGGCAACAGGGCCACCTCCCTACCTCCATATAGCCCCACCTGGAACCTTCCCAGAAGACCACTCACTGAGCCTTCCTGCCATGAACAAGGACATGTCCTCACCTGGAACAAAGAATTGACAAAAAAACTACCCTATACGGACATACCAATACAGACATACCTCCCCCCCGGTCCCCCAAGACAACCTCATAAAAATACACCACCTCACACCCAGGCGTGACTTCTCTGGCCCATTCTGTCCGACCAGGGAACCTCACCCGAGAGAGATCCCAATAAAGGCCTTTTACACTTATTTCTGACCTCGGTTTTCTGCATCGTCTCTGAGGTCTTACAAGATCCATACACAATTGGAACAGATGAGAGCCCAGAAATAATTCCATGCATATACAATCAACTCATATTGGACAAGTGAGCCAAAATTACTCAATGAGGAAAGGACGTTCTTTTTAATTAAAAAAAAATACTAGGAAACTTGGATATTCACATCAAAAGAATGAAATTGGACCCTTACCTTACACCACTTACAGGAATTAACTGGAAATGGATTAAAAACATAAATTTAAGACTTTAAACTATAAAATTCCTAGAACAAAGGTTATATAAAAATTTTCTTGACATCAGTCTTGGCAGTATTTATTTTTGTTTACAACACAGAAGCACAAGGAATCTCTGAGAGAGAGAGTGACAAGTACAAGGACAGCAAAAGAAATGATCAAGAAAATAAAATGGCAACCTGCAGGGGAAAACATGTTTGTAACCCATATATCTGATAAGGTGTTAATATTCAAATCACATAAAGAATTCATAACATTTTAAAGCCCCCCCCCCAAAAAAAAACAATAAAAAATGGGCCAAGGACCTGAATAGACATTTTTCCAAAGAAAACAAAAAAATGGCCAATGGTCCATGAAAAGGTATTCAATATCGTTATTCCTCAGAGAAATGCACATAAAATCACAGTGGGATTTCACTTCACACCTATAAGAATGATTAATATCAGAAAGACAGGGGGCACCAAAGAGGCTTAGCTGTTTAAGCATCGAACTCTTGAGTTCAGCTCAGGTCATTCTCTCATGGTTTGTGACATCAAGCCCCATGTTGGGCTCTGTGCTGAGAGTGCGGAGTCTGCTTGGGATTCTCTCTGTCCCTCTCTCTGTCCCTCCCCAACTCATGTTCTGTCTCTCTCTCTCTCTCTCTCCCTGCTTGTCAAAATCAATTAAAAACACTAAAATAGTCTTTTAAAAATAAAACATAAATAAATAAAAATATATCAGAAAGACAGTAGCTAACAAATGCTGGTGAGGATGTAGAGAAAAGGGAATCTGGTGCACTTTTGGTGGGAATATAAATTGGTGCCGCCACTATGGAAAACAGTATGAAGTTTCCTCAAGACATTAAAATAGAGCTACCACATACCTTTGCAATTCCACTTCTGGGTGTATATGTGTGTGTGTATACACACACACACACACACACACATACACATCACTATATATACATAAATCACTTTGAAACAGTGATTTTATACACTGTCTTAAAGATATATCTATACCTCCATATCCATTGCAGCATTATTCACAAGAGCCAAGACATGGAAACAACCTAAGTGTCCAGTGATGGATGAATGGATAAAGATGTGATACACACACATGCACACACACACAAAGAAACATTAGCTAGTCATGAAGAGGAAGGAATTCCTTCCTTTTCAACAACATGGATGAGCCTAAAGGGCATTACGCTAACTGAAATAAGCTAGACAGAGAAAGGCAAATATTTAATAATTTCACACATATGTGGAATCTAAACAAACTGAACTCCTAGAAACAGAATGATACGATGGTTAGCAGGACCTGAGGGCTGGCGGATATGTGGAGATGTTGGTCAATGGGTATACACTTTCAGTTCTAAGATGAAGAATGTCCAGGGATCTAATGTACAACCTGGAGGCTCTGTCAACATTACTGTATTATAGATTTCAAAGTTGCTATGAGAGATCTTAAATGTTATCACCATAGCAAAAGAACAAAAGGAAATCATATGAGATAAAGGGGTTAATTTTATTATAATATAAACATTTTACAATATTTCCATGTATCAAAGCATACCATCGTATTCTGTCCTTATTTGGTGATTGTCAACATTTTTCATTGCCGTGGGTCCCTGAATTGGTGCAAAACATCCCCACTTGTGCAAGTTAAATATGCAGTGTAAAGAAACCTCTCCGATCAGATTAAGCTACTGTGTTTCAAAAGTTGTTTGCTACAAGGATCAAATCACAACATGGTAAGTCTGCAGAGTGCATTATACGTAAGAGGAGCACTTAAGTAGCAGTTTCCTTTATTCTGACCACAAAGACTTAATCTTATTCAAATACTGTCTCAGTTTTCCCATTTGTAAAGTCGAAATAACATCTATATTACCTAATTCAAAAGTGTACATGAAGCTCAATTAGAGGTCTAAAGGTGCTTTTTCTAAATAGAAAATCTAGGAAATGGAAACTAGAAACTTTCAGTTATAAAATGAATACTTTGTACTATAAGCTGATTGTTTCCATCAATTTAAGTGCTTTTATTTTCATATGTATTCCTCTACGGTCTCACTTTTTCAGAGCCAAACATTGTCACTGATAAAACATTCTCTTCTGCATGTTTTAAAAAAAAGTGTCCTTTTTGAGTCAATAAAAATTACTGATCTTATTAATTTTTTTAAGTTTAGTTTTGAGAGAGTGCGAGCAAGTGAACGTGCGAGCAGGAAAGGTCAGAGAGACAGAGAGACAGAATGCCAAGCAGGCTCTGCACCACCAGGCCCAGTGTGGGGTGTGAACTCATGAACCACAAGATCATGACCTGAGCTGAGATCAAGAATCGGATGCTTAACCAACTGCGCCACTCAGGTCTCCCACGGATTATTTTTAAATAAATAAACCACAAAAATTGAATTGGTATCTTCCCAGTAATAGGAAGGTGGCTCTAAGATCCCTGAAGGATGGTACTCATCATCAAAATCAACTTGTAGAATGATCTGTTGAAAACAACTGTGAGAAAAGGACACAAAATGTCTAAAGACAAGAATCCACCAAGAGAGAATAGATATTTTAAACTAAAAATGAAAAGAGGTCAAAGGGCGATATGCAAAATGTCTGAACCTTAGAAAAACAATGGACACATCTTTTCTAGTTAAAGGCAGACTCGCTCCTGAAGTGATTACCTTTGTTTCTAAACCCTATTATTTTCTTTCCTGGCCTTTGTCTTTATTGTTTCCGTGTATATGCTAGACTTGTAAAGACTATACAAGGAGTTTTAAAACTCCATTTTAGCAGCTAGGCATATAAATACAGAGTTCTCTTCCATAGCTGAAACCAATGTGGGAAAGGGGTGAGGAAATGCAACAGAGCAGTCACCTGACCAGCTGGCCAGACACCACAGTGCCCCAAGAGTCACCGCAGGGTATGGGCAGAGAAGAGACATGACACGGGTCTTCCTAACAGCAGTGTTATTTGTAGTATGTTTTCAACTTAGCTGTTTCTCTCATTTAAGGCTTGTCACATATTAGTCAATGAAATATCGGCTGTGTGATTGTATTGCCTCTCTCAAACTTCTCTCTGGCTCTGGTTGTTCCGGCTTTGCTCACTGCAATTCCTTGTCTGCAGGGACACAAAGAGCAGTTTTAAATAGGAAACCAACATTTGGGTGCCAGACAGCATGCTGGTACCACATAGCATCCATTCTGTAGTGAAAGTGCAGACCAAGACCTTTCTGTGCCGAATAGCATGGTATCTCCTATCGTACTTCATGAGAGTAGATTTCCTTCATGATGCCAGCTGCTCTTCTGGCAGCAGACATGAAGACTCAGGCTAAACTATCCCCACTACAACCATTGTCCGTGTCATCGTGCCAGATGCACCGCTCTGACCTGTCTTCCACCAGACTAAGCTGGAAGGCACATCTCCTCCAGGCCTCTTTCAGATTTTTTTTCTAGTGTCCCCTGAATTTTATACTTTTGCATCATTCTTGTGGGCACTGTGTTAGATAAAAGAGTTGATTGCTGTTACTCACAAATGAATTTCACAGCTCTTCATGCAGAGGCTTGCTGCCTTTTCTTCATGACATTCTCTATAATGAGAATGATATACTTCAAAAATCACAAAGAAATGGGAATTAAGTTTATATTCAAAGTGAGACAAAAGTTGTAGGCAATCTGTCTCTTTACAAAAGCATATCTCTATACATGATGTTCAACTAGTCTTCACTGTAAATTATTGGTATAATGAGGTTACTTGTTTGGAAGGCATTTCATAACCCATTCCCCACAAATGGATATATTTAATAATGGTCACTTCCTTTTGAAAAAAAAAACTTTATCTTTGGGGTGACTGGGTGGCTCAGTTGGTTAAGCATCGACCTTGATTTTGGCTCAGGTCACGATGTCAAGGTTCATGAGATCAAACCCCTCTGTAGGGCTCTGCACTGACCTCACAGAGCCTGCTTGGGATTCTCGCTCTCCTTCTCCCTTTGCCCACCCCCCTCACACACACACACTTGTCTCTCCCTGTCTTTCAAAATAAATAAACATTTTAAGTTTTTTTCAGCATTATTGGCATATATTTGACAATTACGATGTTCACTTCTTTATCCAACTTAAACATAACCCCCTTTACTATTCAACAAAGTGAAGACCCCTTTATTGCTTAACAAAGCTAAGATAATGCAGAAAGCAAGGATTACCGTGCTTGGCCAACAATGAACCACAGAAAAGAGTATGTGAGCATAGGTTCAATGACCGCAAAACAATCCATTGTTCATCGAGTATAAAAAAGGGAGAAAAGGATGACACTATGTCTGAAGACCAGTCTGCACCTCTCTTACAACTCTTTAAGAGAAAAAAAACTGATTTACACAAAAAGAGAATCTATGGGTTTATACTTGTGTGTGATGCAGAGATTTAGAGGGTTTCAGATTCTGTTTGAGGCAGCAGCTCAAGGATATCATTAAGACACTTTTCTTTTGCGTTTCTGTTCGACTACCTAATCATCTTTATTCTAGGACTTTCTAAATCACTGCCAGAGTTCCAAGATTCATAGCCATATTCCATAACATCCAGAAAGAAACTGCTGGCTGCCATCAGCTCTCTAAGAAAAGTGAGGAACTTTCTTTCCTCAAACACTCACCAATGTCCATTCATGTTTCTTTGGCCCAGGTTACCCATCCCTAAACCAATTTAATTGACACAGAAATATTATGGGAAGCTAGGCTTAAGGCCAAACCCTCTGAAACAATTATTTTTGCAAGAGGAGAGAGATTAGGGTCGAACAGGGCACATTTGTAGGTCGGGTAGGATCAGGGCAGGATCAGCCCACCCCAACTCTGCTTTTATACAAGAGGCAATGATGGGAAGAGAAAATGGGATAATCACAAGATCCATATTCTTCGCAATTACTAAAGGCATGTCTTGCTCCCTAGGGCTGGGCTCCTTTGAGGCGGTATGCATACCCCACCTTTATTAATGAGCTCTCTCAGAACAGAGGGATGAAGGCTCTCTTCTACAGTCAGGGCACTCTTAAAATGGAATCATAACATATTCTAAAATATTTTATTTTCTTTAAAGTACAAAATATCCAGAACAAATTGATGAGCACAAAATTCCCTATTTGAGGCACTACCTTGAGTAACTGATTTGATAAACATTCAGGCATTAAATAAAAGACAGTATGATCTCTAGGCTAAAAGAGTAAACTATGATCCTGGTTGTTTAAAAAAGCTTTTATTTAAGGAAATACACAGATAGTTCCCACATAATATATACATGTATAGTCACACATATATTTAGGCATGTTTCTTTAGATATCTATGTATGTATATGTACACACATATGTGTATACATATATATGTGGTTATATAGGGGTATATACATGCATGTGTGTATACTTTATCAGATACATCTGCCTTCTTTCATAAAGAAATTGGAGGGAACTATTAAATTTCCTTCAACCATTGTGATTCTCAATAAATTCTGGTTTCAGTGTAAGATCAGCTATCGGAATTTATAAACTGAATGTATATCATAATAGGTATGTCCCACATGATGCCTTTCTGACAGGTCACCCTCTCCAGTTAAACCAAAGGCCACACCTCCCTGTTTCACACCAGACCCAATTCACAACTTACTATTAATACAGCCTGCAAATATATTAGGATATGCCTATTAGAGTGGTGATCAAGAGGTTGTCATACCCTCATACCCTGTCTTAAAGTAGGAATAAAAGTTAATAATCAGGAAATTCCTTGGTAAGAGGAGAAATAGGATGGTATAATTAGGACCCAATGAGGACATTTAAAACTACCAGAGATTCTGCTGTCATTTTTTTTTATTCTTATAATAATGTACTTCTTTCTTTTTCTTTCATTTTACAGAGTCAAACAAAATTGAATATGTGATAGCTATAGTCATGCTAAGGCTGACACTCACTAATCTCGTCACAGAAATTTGTTTTAGATGTTTCTAGACTCCTCAGTCATAGGTTATTACTTCATTTCAGTTATTTCTATAGCTGACTGATTTCAGTGGTTTCATGATTGTGTCTAATTTCATTCTCAGAGGGAAACTTTAATTCCAAGAGCCCAGTTTACCTAGCTTTTACCTCCTAGGTACTAACTACAATTTTCACTATAGGTGTTAAAGTCAAGATTTAAACACATTGGTTCCATATCACAACATGATGTTAAATTGATATTGAATTCATTTCTCTCTTAAACATTTTCCTAGTTTTCTCTCTCTGTAAGGTTATGTTTTCTTTTTAGGTGAAGTATGATAACACATTTTTAAAGCATAGACTTTCCATACATCATATTCTGTCTGACGGTCTTGGCAATAAAACAATCAGTGTTGGCTACAGGCAGTATTTCAATATGGCAGGTCATGCCTCCTCTGCTATGCTACTTTGCTATGTAAAGGGGGTTGATAAAATGCAAAAACCTATGTACCTTTACATGTGAAGTGATGGTATAAAATTTGTGTGGCCTAAAAAGGAACAAGGTACATTTCTTCAGGACATTGTCTTGTTTGGTACTTTAATCACAGCACCTACAACAATGCATGGCACACGTAAAGGAATTGATATATTTGTGAAATAATTAACCACAAGAGTTGGACACCAAGCTCAGAGAAAACATACTGTCCTGCACAGCTACTCAGAATGTAGGGAAATTTCTTGTAGATAATCTTCCAAGTGAAAATAGAGATAACAGCAAAACTGTCATGTAGCAACTGATTCCTCAAATGGAACAATTTCTTCCAAATTTAAAGATGAACACTATTTTTCAAAATTCACTGGGAAAAACACATTTTTCTGTAACTGACCTTAAAATAAAGTCAGGTGGTGCCTGGGTAGCTCAGTTGGTTGAGCATCCTAAACTCAGGTCATGATCTCACGGTCTGTGGGTTGGATCCCTGTGTTGGTCTCTGTGCTGACAGCTGGGAGCCTGGAGCCTGAAGCCTGCTTTGGATTCTGTGCCTCCCTCTCTCTCTGCCCCTCCCCTGCTCACACTCTTTCTCTCAAAAATAAAAATAAACATTAAAAAATTAATAAATAAATTCCGTATTTTTGTTATGGAGTCCACATTCTTAGGAATAGTTGTATTTGTGAACTTAACCACTAAAATACTCTTTTACTTCTTAAAGAATCTCTTCATAAGACAGCAGGCATCCCCTACGAAAGTAAAACATGCTTCTGGATGTAGATACAGATGTTAAAGTGTCATGAGGGTTATTTGGGCAGGAAAGGTCTTCTGGTTCATTTCTCTGGGGGCATACATGCTAGAGGGAGTACATTTTACTCTATGTAGTTTAAGTATACCCTGAAATGCAGACAATTAATATCAAGGCTAATATTATTAGCTATTACATATTTAGATTATTTAGACGTTTGGACCACAAGCATGTTTCGATACCAAGTGATTATCAAAATGCAGTAAATTTTTCTGAGAGTGGTGAAAGTTAGTTCAACAATAATTAGACTAGAGCAACATGAAAAAACTAGATGACAAGCCATGACCAATACCATCTATAAATTTCCTCGGTCTAAGCAACTCACAACACAACTTTATTTTACTTGTAACTCCAGCTTGAATCAAAGCATCTACTACCCCAAGCATCAATGCTCTTCAATATCTAATTTCACAGTGTTCTTAACACGTATCTCATGTTATTTATTATAGTCAGAGGCATCCCAACACCTTTGTGTCTCCTTGCTACCTTTTAAATGGTTTATCTGGCAAACCATCAATCACAAATCATGAAACATATTTTAACTCAAGTAAGATCAGTTAAGAAAGAAAACAAGGCTTGTGTGGTCTAATTGGAAACATTACTCACATCAATAAGTGATAAATGCTTGTTCTGAGAAAGAATATTTTTTCCCTCAGATCTGTCTGTAATGGATAATATGGACAAGATTAAAATCTCCAATCACCTTCTAACTTGAGGCCATAAAGATATTGATAAAAACAACCCAAAGTTATGTGAAGATAAAAGTTTGAAAAACCTAGTATCAGGTTCAGAAAATGGCTTATATTACCAAACAAGTAAAACTATTCATTTTATTTTTGACTTATTCTCCGATAAAGACCAGAGCTCACAAACACCTTGAAAAAAAAATGCACAATGAACATAAGCACGTTTGTTTTAAAGTCTTTAATTTAAAAAAAAAATTTAATGTTTATTTTTTGAGAGAGAGAATGAGCACAAGTTGGGGAGGGGCAGAGAGAGAGAGAGAGGGAGGGAGACCCAGAATCCAAAGGAGGCTCCAGGCTCTGAGCTGTCAGCATGGAGCCCAATGTGGGGCTCAAACCCACATACTGAGAGATCACGACCCGAGTGAAAGTCGGGCGCTTAACTGACTGAGCCACCCAGACGCCCTTATGCATATGTTTGGGTGTGTTACAAAAACCGTGATAAATTAGCTTCCTGGGCTCTGTCCTGCATAACATGTGCTGAAAGTTTTCAATAATCTCTTTTGTGATATTTAAACTATTCTAAACTCTTAATGATATTATAAACTATATAAATTTGTTGACATTTTATATAGTATTTTCTATGACTTAGTGCAAGTGCATGAATTATATACAAGTAAATATCTTCTTGACCTAGGAAAAGACCTAAGATTTCCTTCTAAAAACTTGAATTTAAAGAACATAGAGAGGCTCTTTTATTCCGTGAGGTCAATTGCACCACCACAACCGTGTTAGCCAGGTGATGTTCATTTCACTTTACAGGTAATTTATTACAACGACAGCACTGTCACAGGGATGGTTCACACAAATAATTTAACTTAGGTAAACACCATTTTCCAGTAATGATAAGACAAAACAAACTTTAGAAGCATTTATGAACAGTAACATCTCATTCTCAGTACACATTTGCCAACTGATCTCTGTTGTTTGCAAATGAATTAAAGATGGCTTGACAAATCATGAGAGCCATCTGTTTTGATCATAAGGAAGAACTGCTTCGATCATGTTATTATAGGAGCATGGACTAAGTACTATTTTAACAGATTTTCAGTATCATTTATTCTAAATTTCACATCCTATCTAAAAAATTGCCAGTATTCCCCATTCTCGTTGAAGCTTCTTATAAATCCATTTACTGAGAAACCACTCTGCACAGGTAACTGTGCAGTCGTTTTAGAGATCTTGAACATGGAAAATGTCTACTTTTTCCTTCATTAAAATAAATCATTACAGTAACCAAAAGGCTTTTAATTCCTCAAGTAAGAACTAGTAAAAGAAGTGCAAACCAGCTTAACAAATTAGTTTCTTTGTTTGTTTTGAGTTAGTTCCCTCAATTTATGTGAATGTTATTTTCAATTCTATCAACATCAGAATAGCAATTCTGTTTCTTGCTGGAAAAAATATCTACCTCACTTTCCTAAGAATGTGTGACTCTGGAACATGTTTATAATGTGACCTTTAGTGTTTACTTGCATTTAGCAGGTCTAAAAAGGTGGTGGGGTAGAGTACATGCTTATACATGTATATAAATACAAGTACACACACAAATTAAACCTACTATTCTTTGTTTCTTAAGGATGCATGTAGTTTTCAAAAGAAAGGAGAAAGGAAGGATAAAAGAGGAGCAGGAGAAAGGGAGAAAAGGAAGAAGAGGGGAATGAAAGAAATCTCACTGCACTGCCATTTATCTCCATAAGAAATTTTCCAACAACCACTGAATTTAAGTAATATTTAATACATAATATTAAAAGATGCATGCTTTGCCATAAAAAATGTATTTTTATTCTCATAGGATGGTATTAGTACACATAACTATAAAGGAAGACCTGTCCATTTTTAACTGCACTTGAATTTAAAAGACATTTAATAATTAATATGTACTAAATAAATGGATGGGTGGGCAGATAGAAATATATATGAAACTGTTGTATCTGAAGTTCAGTTAAAAATTAGTATAAAAACATCTACTTATGTACTACTAAAAAGTAATCCTCTTGGAATTGAGAAGACTATCTTTTCTCATCTAGGTTTGTAGCTAAGAAGGGTGAAAATGCATATGTATAATCTATCAGTTTATCTGATGGATAGCCTTGAATTTGTGGAGAAATATGCTCTATATATCCTCACCATACAACTGCATTCAGAATTGTCTTTATCAGTAGAATATTAAAAAAATTTAAGCAGGTAGATTTCACAATAGTTTCTCATAATCCCAAAATGTCAATAGCACAACAGCAAATATATTTGCATAAGATAGTGAATATAAAAGCATACATCTTAAGGGAGCCTGAGTTGATCAGTTGGTTAAGCATTAGACTCTTGATATCCAGCCAGTTCATGGTCTCCCAGTGCCTGAAATCGGGCTGAAGGCTGGTGATAGCACAGACCCTGCCTTGAATTCTCCCTCCGCCTCTCTCTCTGCCCATCTCTATCCACTCTTTCTCTCTGAAAAATAAACATTTAAAAACATATATCTGAATACCTTGATTTGTGTATTCAAAATGGAATCTCCCTTTCTGGGAAGTCATTTTTTTTTTTTATGGAGAAAAATAGCATTATACTCTAGTCGAGATTTAACTTAGTGAGGTCAAGGGCTGGCCATAGGCTAATAGTAAATGTGTGGATTCTTCCTCTGGTTGAGCAAGAAATCTGACAGAGAGCAAGAGAGAGGGGTCAAAAGGGAAGCCACTCTCTTTTTACAACCTAATCTTGGAAGGAACACCTTATCACTTCTGTAATATTCATTAGAAGCAAATCACTAAGCCCTAGCTACACTCAAAGGAAGAGAACTAAACAAGAGAGTAAATATCAGGAGATGGGAGTCAAGAGAGGCAATTTAGAGGCACCTACTATATCACCTAAAGCCAGTCAGCTCCTTCTCCATTGGCTCATTCCAAAGTATCTTTTCTCTGAATTCTGATCATTTAAATTAAATCTATACCAATTAACTTATCTAGAGATGAGCTATTCTTTTCTCTCTCCTATAAATCTTAGAAAAAGATCTGCTATGTACTTTATAAGGCTATTGAAAATATTAACTATGATCATGAATATCCAGCATCTGCTAGAACAACTATGACCTAGAGTAGCCCTTACTGGGCTATCTTTCTTACCAACACTGTTTTTTAATGTTAATTCCTAAACCTCTGCTCTGGATCCATTTCTACGATTTTTTGCATTATCTATTACTCTTCTGCTTATGTCAACACCAATAACAATTTCATATCACTACCATTCATTCATTCATTTTTCAAATAGTTCTTCCCATTTCTCTTGCTTTTAGCAGCAAATGTCGTACCTATCTTTAAAGTCAAGTTTCTTAAATAATAATGGACACTGTTGGGTCCACGTTCTGTCTGCCCTCATTGTATTCTAGTCCCCCATCTTCACTAGCCTTCTGTGGAAAGGATTAACAGGGATCTTCAAAAATAGGGTACTTGGTATATGCAACTCTGTTTATTGCAGCATTATTTATAATAGCCAAGATATGAAAGCAACTTAAGACATGAAGCTGTAAAAAAGACTGAGGCTTTGCCATTTGTGACAACATGGATGGACTTAGAGGGTTTTGTGGTAAATGAATAAGGCAGATAGAGAAAGAAATACCATATGATACTTTTATGTCCAATCTACACAAATGAACACAAACAGACCCATAAATACAGAGAACAATGGTTGCCAGAAGGAAGCGGGGTGGGGAGAATGGACAGAAAAGGTGAAGGGGAGTGGGAGATTCCAGGCTTCCATTCATTATGGAATGAATAAGTCACAGGGATGAAATGCACAGCATAGAGTATATAGCTCATGGTATTGTAATAATACTGTATGATGACAAATGGTACCTAGTTCATTTGTAGTGAGCATAGTGTAACATGAAGAGTTGTCAAATCACTATGTTATATACCTAAAAGTAACGTAGCATTGTGATTCAACTATACTTCAATTTTTTTCAACATTTTTAATAAAAATTTAAAAGTTGGTATAAAAATATGTGGAAGCTAGATCAACAAATCAATATCATCTGTGAACATGTTGGAAATACACGTTTTGGAATCCTTCCATAGATCTACTGAAAACTTGGGGCAGATTTGCAAATTTGCAAATTTGCAGATTTCCAAATCATTTTTGTTTTAACAAGCCCAGTAGGTCATTCTGGTGCCTGCTCAATTTTGAGAGCCACTGGCTTAAAACATCATAAAAGAACTGGCCTAAACTAATGGAATATCTTCAATTTTTATCTTTGTTTCTGCAACATTCAAAATGGTTACTTTGAAAGTCTCATCATACACCCTCCAAAACATTTCTTTGCCTCTCTGTTAGTTTATTCTTAGTGTCTTTGTTTTGTTGCTTTGCACTTGACTTTCCTCACCTGTCCTGCAAATGATGGATGGGTCTTCAGTCTTATCTTTATACATGGTTTTCTTAGTTAATTTTTCCCATCCCATAATGTATACATAGAATCGCTAATATTTACTAAATTCCTTTTGTTCTGCTCAGTCAACTCCCTTGGGGAGAGACACATATTTCCAACTTCCAAACCAAGATTGCTAAAGGAATCTTCTTTAAGTATCCAACTAAAATGTCCAAAATTAAAATCAACATTTCCCCTCCTGCAGCTCCCAAATCTGTTTTTTCTATATTCTTTATCCTAAGAAAATGCACCATAATTTTTAGAGTCATCATTTAGAAGACTGTCATTCACCCCACCTCTACCCTCTTCCCATACTTTCATACTTAGAACTGCCTCTAGATTTTGTTGCCTCTTAAGAAATCCCTCTCTGGATCTCTCTTATTCCTGGAGTTGCAGATTTTCCTGTTTTTAATGTTTTTAATTCTTTTGTAAATAACGTATTTATATGAAATCTGACCATTTCCCAAAAGGAAAGACTCCGTGAGAATAGTGCCGTTGTTTTAAGTATTTGTAAATCTCATTAATGTATGACTCAACAAGGAATAACCAAATTCTCCTATCTGCTTCTACACTCAATCTGATATAATATGTTGTAGTGGTTGAAATAAATGAGAGAGAGCAAACAGGAGGGGCGAGGGGCAATGAATGAATCCCAGGGAGTCTTTGCGCTGTCAGCATGGAGCCCAGGGCAGGGCCAGTACTCACGAATCCAGAGCGGAAAACCAAGAGTCAGAAGCTCGCTGACTGAGCCACCCAGGGGCCCCTTAAATTATTTTTAAGCTTTTGATGATTACCTCATTTCTTTAGTACAGGAAGCTCCCTGATGACAGATTCATTCTCTTCCTCCGTTTTGCTATCTCTTTAGTGCTAAGCCTGGGACACAGTGCTTGTTTGTTCCTTGAATTGAATTGAACTAGGTGGTTAGATTTCCCCTCCAGTTTTGGTTATTTTCAATGTGTGCTTGTGTAAGTTAGAGTCTGGATGATCAACTCCCTCAGATATACTGTCCATGTGCCCTTGCTAAGTCTGCCAGGCTGTGATCACCAGCCAATTTTCAGCTCTAAACCCACATTTTTTTTTTATCCTGGGAAGTTATAAAAATAACAATTCTGCCATCACTTTCTAATTCACAAAGTGACTTTAGTCTCCTGCTTTCTAAGTCCTCTCATTTCTTCTTTGCAGGTCTGCCAAAAGGCTTGGCCTCTGCTGGCCTTACATGTTTAATCACAATACCCAATGGTGATGATTTTTACAGGGAATTAAGTTTGTTTTGTTTTGAAACATTTATTTATTCCATATGGCATTTAAAGTGACTGGATTATTTTTGGTGTTGGAATGAGGTTGCATGAACTAGACGTGAATTTTCTAAAAACAAAAACACAAAGCCCAGGAGTATTTTTGTAGAAAATAGTCTCTGTAAAAGAAATTAACATACAACTCAAGGATCAGGTCAGGAGTCTTGGCAAGATCACAAAGATAATTTGGCTAAAGCTGAATCTCCAACATAAATCCCCTCAACCCCAAGCTAGGACTTGGTGCCACATTGTAGTGGACACTGTGGGTTTTGCCCTGTGAGCACCACCCCAGCGCCTGCAGCAGCACTTGGCTTTGACTGCCCCTGGCAGTGACACCCACTGCGAGGCCCAGGGAATGAGGGGAGAGGGCTAAGGGCCTGGTCCAGCCTGTGAAGTGCCTTTACTCCTGAGCAGGTTCAGAACAGCCACAGATCCAGACCTAAGCCCCAGCGTTGAGAACAATGACTGGTGGTTAGGTCAGAGATATGGGTGTGATCTACTTTGGTCCAATCAGTAAAGCCTACTACTTATATTCAATGGTTCTAGAAAGACAAAACGTATTAATTCCAGATCCCACGGTTAGAGACATGCATCCCAACACTACTGCCGCCATTTTCCTACCATGACTAAACAAACAAAACCAAATTAAGAAAATTAAAGACATTCAAAGTTCAATCCTGATTATTCTACAATGCCTCAAGTCCACCAACCTGGATATAAACTAAAGTATTTCCTTATTGCTTAAGCCAATGTATGTTGATTTTTTATTTGCATTTCAACAACAGCAAAAAATTCTGATCCCTAAGCAAAGATGCAGAAAGGTAAATGCATAATTAGTAAATCCTTCTGCTAGGGCCAGAACAAGGTATGGATTATTTCACACATTCCTCTATTGAAATAATATTGCCCTTGAGCCCTTTACCTTGTGCTAGGGGAAAGATTGGGTTACAAAGACCACTGTTTCTAATGTATGTTACAAACTGATGCTAATAAGCATTTTAAACCAGTTAAGTGCATCACTGCTGTTTCTCGTCTCTCATGTTTAGAGGTGTGAGTCATGCTTCCTGTTAAGCCAGAGACTATGCCTCTGTTTGAGGTTTTATTATTTGGTAACAAAATGGAAAACACACTGGTGCCCTGTCAGTGAGCTGGAAGCAATCAACATTTACTAGGCTTACACACATGAGAAATGCAAATATGTTTCATTTGGAAGGATATGGGTTGGTGGCTCAACTCAAACAGTTCATACCCCCAGGAAAAAGGAAGTTGAACCACAGGCTTAATCCTTGACTAAATCTTGAGGCATTTGGAACCACAAATTAGAAAATTAAAACCAAAACGTATTCTGCCATTCCAAAACCAAAGAGCTTTAGAGGCTGGTAAACCCCACCACCTTGGCCCATTTCACTTGATTCTTACCCACTGGTTTACTTTTATGGCCTACTGCCAGAGCTATAGATCCATGACTTTTAGCTATAGAACCAGAGACTAAATTGCAGTGAAGCTTGAAAGGGCACCAGAGACTTCCGGTGATATTTAGTTGTTGAATTTCTGGGGATAACTAGCGAAGTCATTGTTCTGTGTGGGGGAAAAAATTAACCTGGAAACTCACAACATTGACACTTGGTGTAAGAGCCATTGATTATAAAGTTAAATGCATCATAATCCTAACAGATAATGCAGAAAAAGGTAGAGCAGGAGTGCAATTTATGTCATCCAACATATGAAGGTCTGAGCAAATAGTTGTGGTAGCAGTGATACATCTATTTTCAGAAGGCAACAAAAATAACAGTTCCTTCAATTCATCTTCTAATTGCCTAATTTTATTCCACACAGGTTTTACCAGGATAGGCAGGAATTTTTAGGAAAAGTTTAACAGTTTTTGAGCATTAAGTTAAAATTATTCATGAGAAAAATAATGCAAGAAAACATAGGTTGTTCATGATTCATTTAAAAGAATGATTGACTGGGGCACCTGGGTGGTTCAGTCAGTTGAGCATCTGACTTTCTATTTTGGCTCAGGTCATGATCCCAGTGTGGTGAGATCAAGCCCTGAGTCAGACTCCATGCTGTGAGTGGAACCTGCTTGAGATTCTCTTTCTCTATCTCCCTCTGCCCCTCTCCCACTCTCATTCTCACAGTCTCTCACAAAATAAACAAACTTAAAAAAAAATGAATGAGCTGCAAGAGCCCAGGAATAAATGTAAGGTCACCTAGTATTTGACAAGAAAGCCGAGAAAACTCCATGAAAAAAAGACTGTCTCAATAAATGTTGGTGGGATAACTACATATCCAAATGGACAACTTATTTCATTCAGAAAAATTAACTCAAAATAGATTAAAGATTTAAGAAGATGGAAAACCGTAAAACTCCTAGAAGAAAACACAGGAATAAAGCTCCTTAACGTGGGTCTTGGTAATGCCTATTTTTTTTTTTTAGTAAGATACCTAAATCACAAGCAAAGAAGGAAAAAATAAGTGGAGCTACATCAAACTAAAAAAGCTTCTGCACAACAAATGAAATCAGCAACAAAATGAAAAGGCAACATATGGAATGGGAGAAAATATTTGCAAATCATATATTTGATAAAGAATATCCAAAATATATAAAGAACTCATACAAATAAGTTAAAAATAATAATAACCAGTTTAAAAATGGGTGAAAGGCATGGATAGACATTTTACCAAAGAAGACCTATGAATGGCCAACAGGTATATGAAAATGTGCTCTACATCCCTAATCATTAGGAAAATGCAACTTTCACACCTGTTACAATAGTCATCAACAAGAAGACAAAACAGAATGGTGAGTATGTAGAGAAAAGGAAAGCCTGGCAAACTTTTAGTGGGAGTATACATTGGTACAGCCGCTATACAAAACAGTATGGAAGTTCCTTGATAAATTACAAATTGAATGACTTTATGATCCAGAAATTTCACTTCTGAGAATGTACCCAAATGAAAAACACTAGGTCAGAGAGGTTATCTGTAGTCCATGTTCATAGCAGCATTATTTACAAGAGCCACAACATGGAAACAACTGTCTATCATCAGATTAATGTGTAAAGATGTGAGATATATATATATTATACCTCACATCTATACATATACATACAGTGGAATATCATTCAGTCATAAAGAAAAAGGAAAGCCTGTTATTTGCTACCACATGGATAGACTTTGAGTGCATAATGCTAAGTCATCTAAGAAAGAGAAAAATCAAAGACTGATACGATCTCACTTCTATGTGGAATCCAACACCAACAATAACAAAAAACCCCAAGCTCATAGAAAAATAAGTAATATTTGTGATTACTGGACCAGGTAATGAAGGGGCAAGGGAGGAAAATTTAGAGGCAGCTGGTCAAAAAATATCAACTTATAGTTATGAGTAAGCAGTAAGCGTGCAATGCCCAACATGATGAATAGCGCTAACACTGCCATATGATGTACAGGAAACTTGTTCAGAAAATCAGTCCTCAAGAATTCTAAACACAAAGGAAAAATAAAGACATGTTATTCTTTTTCTAGATGTATATGAGATGATGAACATTAAATTTTTTTGGTATCTGTTCCACAATATATGTTACTCAAATTGTTATGCTGTATACCTTAAACTTATATCTCAGTCAAACTGGAAAAAATGATTTAAAAATAATGGGCTAGAGAAGTGGGTAACTAGTTTTGAGAACTTCTAACCTCCAGGTCACTTCACAAACTCATTTACTTAGTCTTCACAATAAAAAAAAAATCAAAATTATACTGATCAGAATTATAGAAATGGAGTCTGTTAACCTGTGTTTCTGCAAATGTTCTCAGGTAATCTAAAAAATATTTGTTAAAGTTGAAAGCACTATGTGTTCATTTATTTCATTAATTTATTCAGTAACTATTTAATGACATTTAACATAGTTGCAAATATGCAGGGCTAGGGAGCTCCAGAAGTGAATGAAGTGCTGTTGAAATTGGTCTTCAACAAGTTTATAACCTAGCAGAAGAAGGAAGGCATGGAACTGCATATCTCTCTTTAGTATTTGAGAGGCAAATTGTGTGTCCCATTTGTCAGGTTGGAATTTGATTTTATTCTACTCAGACTAGCAACTTAACCTGTTTCTCTTTCAAAGATGTTAGCAGAAGAGAGATGACTCATGGATTAGAGGGAAAAGGCTTTATTAATCACGCACAGCATAGCAAGCAGCAGGAGCATCATGTTTGCGTCAATCCTATTGCCCTCCACCCAAGTCCAAGAGGGGACGCAGGGAGCCCAGAGAAATGTCCACACTTTCAGTAGATGTGTTACAGCAGAGGAACATTGAGCTTAGGGAATCTACCACTTTCATAGTACATAAACTTCAAGTAAGCCTAGTAAACAAGTAGACAAGTAAGCCTAGTAAGCAAATCTGCTACTGGTCATGGAGGGAGATATTACGTAATTTTCTAAAGCTGCTTTCTGTAACACAACCCTGAGAAATAGCTACCATAAGAGCCAGTCACAGCCTTGTGTTCTTGGTATACCAGCAAGACATACAGGAATACAAGAGACCCATGAAGGACTCAGAAGACTCAATAGGATTTGGAATGCAACACTGGACATGTCTTTGTCCTTTCAATGTTCCAACCATCTCATTTTAATGCATCATCTTACACCCAAATATCCATTGGTTGATGAATGGATAAAGAACGAATGGTATATTTATTTTACTTAGCATTATACATACGTAATACATATTATATATATAATGCTAAGTGAATTAAGTCAGAAAGACAAACACCATATGATATTACTCACATGTGGAATTTAAGGAACAAAACAAACAAACATAGGGGGGCAGGGAAGAGAGACAAACTAAGAAACAGACTCTTGAAAATAAAGAACACGCTGTTACTGGAGGGGAGGAGGACAGGGGGATGGGCTAAATGGTGATGCTTATTAAGAAGTGCACTTGTTATGATGAGCACTGGGTGTTGTATGTGATGAATCACTAAATTCCACACCTGAAATATTATGCTGTATGTTAACTAACTTAAAAAAACGTGAAAAAATATAATATATGTTCTTAAACGTCTTCAAGGCAAAGAAGAATCCAGTTTGTCACCACATATTTGAGACCTGGTTGTGAAATGTGGGTGCGGACTGTAAGGCAGAAAATCTACAAGGCAGAGCATATCCGTAGCATAAAGCACAGTAGCCAAGTCTCATTTCTGTGTTCTCAAAGCCAACATATTAACCACTGTGCTGAGAGAGTCTAGCCAAAACATCTCATGTTTTCAGGCATGAATCTATTTTGTCTTACCCAGCAGCAAACACAGGTAACCCCCTGCTTAGTCAGAAAAGTATAAGAAAGTATAAAAGCGGGGGGGGGGGGTGTTGACTGGAGGCTGGGATGGAGCAAGCTCTAGGGTCACCAGAACCAGTTACTACCAAGAGAGCATCCTAATTCCAAATTATTAAAAGTTAGTATATCCTCCAGGGCTCAGGCAAACTGCTATTCTCCATCTCAACCCAAAGCACCCAAGTAGATTGTTCTCAACATCCCTGCAAGAAAGTGATGCAATTCTCAAGAATCACTGGGATGCTTTCACCCAATTATCTCAATTGCTATCGATGACTTGTGTCCCCTCAAAATTCCTATGTTGAAGGCTTAATCCCCAAGGTGATAATATTTGGAAATGGGGCCTTGGGAGCTAATTAGATTTAGATGAGGTCAAGAGGGAGAGGCCCTCATGATAGGATTAGTGTCCTGATCAGAGGAGAGATCACAGCTCATTCACCCTACCTGCTCACATCCCACCTCCACAACTGCCATGTGAGGACACAGCCAAAAAGCTGGTGTCTACAAGGCAGGAAGAGACTTCTTAGCAGGACCCAACCATGTTGGCATTCTGATCTTTAACTATCCATAATCTGGAACTGTAAGAAATAAAAGCTGTCATTTAAGCCACCCCATCTATGGTATTTTGTTCTGGCAGTCCAAGCAGACCAAGACATCAACTTAGAGCTGCACTGAACTGTGTCTGTCCTCACAGCTCTGGCTACTTCTGCCTAAGAAGAATTAACAGCCAGTTCTGTTCACATTCCAAATCCCAGGCCAATGTTTCAGGTGGAGAAACTAACCCAGAGCCATGCAATGAAACCAGTTCTGGGAGATCTAGTTCTAACCTCTTCTATGTGAATAAAAGGAGGGGCTATGTTGCTGAGGTTCTAACAGATAATCCCATCAAATTGGTTTATTCATCTAACAAGTAGATTGTGTGAGAGCCACATGGACATTAAAAACTAAGTGGATAGTGATATAGGAGATAAATGTACTTTTGGTCCACCCAAGAGCTGGAGTAAATGGTGATGTCCTAGAGCAGTGTACAGTTCCAACTAGGACTGACCCCACTCACACTCACTAGGCCCTTTTCATCAGAAGGACAGCTTCTTGGGGAAAATTAGGGACTTTGCTGGAACTATAAGGAAGAGAGAATCTTTCAGAGGGTTCCCAGAAATATAAGGGGACAAGACAAAGAATGGAAAACTGCAAGAGGCGTGGCTACCTCATTGGCAGGGAGCACCAAGCATCCTCAAAATATTTATTCACAAATAAAATAATTGAGTTATACTCCATGATACATTTAGTAAATTAAATCTCTTCCAAAGAATAAAATGAAATGAAATAAAAATTTTCCTGGGGATGATGGAAAATGATGTTGGAGCAATGGTTTAGAGGAGTTTAGAGAGGCCACTGAAGGCCACGTGGAGGAAAGTAAATTTCAGACTCTGATGTGCTAGAACAACTTAAGATGCCGAACAGAGGGATAGTGTCAAATGAAGAGGAAACAGACTTGAGGTACAAAATAAAGTAAAAATTAGGCCACTGAATTATTTGAAGGACATGATAATCAATGTCTGACAGCAATGTTAGCAATGAAACAGGCAAAAGGGATTCCTAGTTGACATTGAGCAGAGAGAATCAGAATGGTTTAGTGACGTGGAAAAATTTAAAATCAAAACAAAAACAAAATTTTAGCATGTTCATCATCTATTCTCAGAGACTTATATGCACTGAGAGCCGTCTAGTGCCTTTCCTAGCCACTACTGACTTCAATTTCAAATTCTCCTAACCATGATCTTGGGTACATTTTTTTTTTTTAACTTTCTTAACATTTAATTTTTTTGAAACAGAGAAAGAGCACGAACAGGTATGCAGCAGAGAGAGGAGACAGAATCCAAAGCAGGCTCCAAGTTCTGAGCTGTCAGCACAGAGCCCAGTGTGGGGCTCAAACCGACAAGCCCTCACGAATCATGATAGCAGGACCTGAGCTAAGGTTGGACACTGAGCCAACTGAACCACTCAGACAACACAATCTTGGCCACATTTTTAAGAAGAATATCCTTTCAACAGATGATGGAAGAAGAGGCATGTAGCATTTCTACCTTGTCACTGATATTCTCTCATCCTGACTCTTAAGCTATGCTTGATCACCTCTAGATCTGAATATTACTAATGAAATATTTTGCATTTTCTCTAATGTTTTTCTCAAATTACATTTGTTCATTCATTCATTCTTTAGAGAGTAACTATTATAGGCCAGACATTTATACTAGAAGTTAGGTATATAAATACTAACAAGACATGGCCCTGCTCATAAGAGGCTCATATTCTATAGGTAAGCATACAAATATGTCAGATAATGTAATAAATAAGATTTAGAAGATGGCCTGTTAGCACAAAGGAGAAGTTAGTAACATGGGCTAACTGATGGGCAGCTTGAGAGGTTTAACAGATATGATTCTTAAACTTACCTTAAAGGAAGGGCAGGATTGGTCAGGTAGACAAGGTTGGATGGAGGGAAATCCAAGCAGCTACAAAGCAAAGACCAAGAGGAACATGGTTTTAGATGTCAACCATTTCTACACTTGACACTGCAGCCACTTCTTACATATACCACTCTAATTTCCAAAGGGTGAATGACCTTTTTAGATTCATCAGGATAAGAGAAAATGTTTCTGAATGGATTAACACTTCGATGAATCATGGAAAATGTCGCCAAATTAGAATGTGTCTATTACTTGCAACCACATGGCCTCAAACAGGAATTGGCTTGAGTCTATTGAAGAGTAGGGACACCTTAATAATATCTTCCTATTTTGGCAAAGTAGAGAGCTCAGCTCAGCTGAGATGGGATAGGCAACAATAATACATTTTTTTTTCTTTTTAATAACAGATTGAATCAATAGAAAGCAATTTTAGCTGGTTTTCATTAGGCAATTTATGGTTGTTAAATCTAAATTATTATAGTTTTATTACCTTCTTTGAATGCCATTTCTAAAATGCCATATTTGATGTCATTAGCTTTGAGAAGTTTACATTAAATCTAACCTGTATTTATTTAGTTTCGGTCTTTAGTTATATATAACTACTTTCTCTAGGGTCACCTACACTAAATCACCAATGTCCTATTAAAATCAAATGTCATCAGAGATCTAACTTTATAACCAAATTGCTTTTTTTTTTTAAATTGTTCCCCCCATTTTTTTTTCTTTCTACTTTGAAAGCTGTTTTACTTTGTCCCTCTTGGGCTATTTACATACTAGATTCCCTATTCATGGTTTCAAAACACATTTTTTATTTAGAGTTTCCATAGAAATATATAATAATGTACTACAGAATACTCTATATTACTATAATAGTTTCTGAGAACTACCAAAAAAAAAAAAAAGTGTCACAACTAAGTGGCTTAAAACAGTAGAAATTTATTGTCTCATGATTCTCAAGGCCAGAAATCAAAGTATTAGAAGGACCGTGTTTCTTCTGAAAACCATAGGGGAATGTCTTCTCAGCCCTTTCTAGTTTCTAGTGGTTTGCGAGCAAACTTGGACATCATTTGGCTTGAAACTGCTTAAATCAAAGCTCCACCTTCTTTGTCACATGGGATTCTCCCTGTCGATTTCTCTCTTTTCACAGCCATCTTCTTATAAGGACACGAGATATACTGGATTAGAGGGCCACCCTCTTCCAGTATGATCTCATCTTAAATTTTATCTACAAGGACCCTAATTTCAAATAAAGTAAGATTTGGTGGTACTGGAGGTTAAAACAGAACCCAGTTCTTGTAATGTAAGTACCATTTCTTGAGTTGTAAGACACAATTCAAACCCATAACAATTACTGATATTAAGAAATATACAGGGTGATGTTCAAGACCATGGGCTTTGGAATCCAACAGTTCTGATTTCAAAGCTATCTTCATTCAATAGGTAGGAACACAGCTTGCTTAACCTTCCTAATAAGTTAGTTTTTTCATGTATAAATTAGGAATTACGTACTTCAAAGGTTTTTAAAAATTAGAGACAAAATTCAGCATCCAGTCATGATTTAAAAAAAAAAAAATGACTCTTAAATTAGGCACACAAGTAGAGTATTTCAACACAATAAAGGCCCTATGTGACAAGGAAACATCATACTCAATGGTAAAAGGTTGAAAGCTTTTCCTCTAAGATCAAGAATAAGACAAAGGTGCCCACTCTCACAACTCCTATTCAGCCTATTACTGGAAGTCCTAGCCAGAGCAGTCAGGCAAGAAAAAGTAATAAAGGTACCAGAATTGAAAAGTAAGAAGTAAAATTGACTCTTTTCATGGATGACATTATTTTCTAAACAAAAAATCCTAAAGACTCAACCAAAACCCTGTTAGATCTAATCAATGAATTCAGTAAAGTTCCAGGATACAGTATTATTATGCAATACTGTTTCTCTATAACATCAGTAGTATTTCCTTGTATTAACACATGTTCCCAACAAGAAACAAAGAACTCAATCCCATTTATAATAGCATCAAAAGTACAATGAAACACTTAGGAATAAATTTTACCGAAGAGGTAAAAGATCTCTCCCCTGAAAACTACAAGACACTAATTAAAAACAAAACAAAAAACAGGAAAAAAAAAAACACACAAATAAATGCAAAGGTATCCTGTGTTCATGGATTATAACATTGTTAGGATGCCAGTACTATCCAAAGCCATTTATAAATACAATGCAATCTCTCTTAAGAATCTAAAGGCAGATTCTTTTCCTTGCTCTGTTAAAAAAAAAAAAAGTGCTTCTAACATTTATATGGAACTACAAAAGATCATAAATAGCCAAAAAAAAAAAAAATTCCTGAGAAAGAAGAACAAAGAAGGAAGCATCACACTTATAAAGTTATTATAAAGTTATAGTCTTCAAAACACTATGGTACTAGCACAAAAACGTACAAATAGCTTAATGGGACAGACTCAAAAGCCTATATATAAACCTAAGCATAAATAATTAAGTAGTATTTGACAAGGTACTCCGTGGAGAAACAGTCTCTCCAATAATAGTGTTCGAATAAACAGATCTTAAAAGAAAACTGGACCTCCACAATTATTAACTTCAAATGAATAAAAAAACTTTAATGTAAGACCTGAAACCATGAAAATGCTAGAAGAAAGCATAGGAATAAAGCTCCTTAACATGGATCTTGGCAATGATTTTTTGATATGATACCTAAAGCACAAACAACAAAATCAAAAATAAGTGGGAATATATCAGACAAAAAAGCTTCTGCATAGCAAAAGAGACCATTAGCAAAGTGAAAAAAAACAAATTATGGAGTGGAAATTTTATTTGCAAACCAAATGCCTGTTAAGGGATTAATATCAAAAATATAAAAAGAACTTTTACAACTCAAAAATAACACCAACAACAACAATAAAAATAAGCCAATTAAAAATAGGTAAATGACCTGGATAGACATTTTCCCAAAGAAGATATGCTAAAGTCCAAAAGCCATAAGAAAAGATTCTCAACATCACTAGTCATTAGGGAAATCCAAGTTAAACCATGAGATGCTGGTATTCACGTGAAACTAAAATAACATTGTACTTTATTCTTTAAAAATCACACAGTGAGATATCGTCACATACATGTTAGAATGGCCATCATCAAAAAGACAAAAGATAACATATATTGACATGAATATGGAGAAAAGGGAACCCTTGTGCACTACTGGTAGAATTGTAAATTGGTACAGGTGCTATGGAAAAGAGTATGTAGGATCCTCAAAAAATCCCCATAAGAACAACCATATGATCCAGCAATTCCACTTCTAGGAATATATGAGAGAGAAAGAGAGAAAGACTTTGTCAAAAGAGCATCTCTGTGTTCATAGCAGCATGATTTACAATATCCAGAACGTGGAAACAACCTAAGTGTCCATCAGTGGAAAAATGGACAAAGAACTTGTGGCACATGTATTCAATGGAATATTATTCAGCCATAAAAAATGAGGAAATCCTACCATTTGCAATAACACAGATGACCCTTGAAAACATTATGCTATGTGAAGTTAGTCAAAGGAAGACAAACTGTGCATGACCTCATAGATGTAGAGTATCAATGGAACAAACACAGGAAAACAAACATCACATTCATAGGAAAAGCTGGCACATGTGTGGTTACCAGAGACAGAGTAGGGGGAGAGGGAATTGGAGGAAGGTAGTCAAAAGGTACACACCTCCAGGTATAAGGTAAGTAACAGGGAAATAGCATACAACATGAGAGCTGCAGTTAACATGCTGTACGGTATGTAGTAAAGCTGTTAAAAATCAGTCCTAAGAGTTCTCATCACAAGGAGAAAGAAATCTATTTGTTCTCTCTTTTTATTGTATCTATACGAAGGGATGGATGCTAACTTAACTTCTCAGGCTAATCTTTCCACAATGTAAATCAAACCCACATACCATATGCCTTAAACAGAGCTAGATGTGGCAATTATTTCTCATTAAAAATGGAAGAAACACTTAAAATTAAGATAATAAAATGAGGGGATAGCACCTGTTGGAGTTCAGATATTCTGGTCATATCTGTAAAAAGGATGAAAGAACTGGAAACTACTTGCATGGAGTCCTGTGAAGCCTCCAGGGCAAGAACTTATCCTCGAGGGGGGGGAGAGAGAGCTACCAGCTCACAACTTGCTTCCATACTGCAGGGAAGTATAATACGTTTTCCTTATTATCAGAAGGGAAAAGGTTTTCTGAACATAGTCTCGTGTCAGAGGGTCACTGGCTAAGTGCCATGGATTTCTATCTGGGTTCTACTGGAGACAGAGGACTCTGAGTTAAAACCAAAAGGACATTTTGAGTTAATATTTGTGTATGGTAGGAGAAAACGGTTCAATTCCATTCTTTTTGGAATCATTAGGTCCTACAACTAAAATGAAAGGAACATTGCCTGCCAACTATACTCGAAAAATACAAAAAGAGAGGTGTTTTTAAACCCAAAAGCACAATTTTACTGACAACATTTAAACCCTGGAACACAACCTATATCATTTTGGTATGCCTCTAACAAATTTCTCAACAAAATGGTGGTACAAGACATTCTATTCTAAATTGGCCAAATATCTGTAAAGCTTTGGAACTTTGAGGCCCCCTGTAATTCCTGGTGTTCACAAGTGTATCCAATAAGAGCCTCAGCATGGGTAACAGAAACTGCAATAGTTCCTAGAAGACACCAACAGGGAAGTAGAATAGTAGTATAGATAGATCTGAAAATTAGGAACAGTAGAACTGATAATGCTTAATACACTTAATTCATCCCAGCAACAATGCTGGTAGAGAAAGATTATTATTATGCCCATTTAATACATGAGAAAAACTCAAAGTTGAACGTTGGCAATGTGTAGTCTGAGATCACCAAGTTAGCAGACAGAAAATAAAGAAATTTAACGCAAGCAACAGGCTTTCCAGAGTGGAGACATTTCTTAAATGCATGTTAAAAACCCTCTAAATTTTTAACCTCTAGAGGTCAGGGATTTTTTTTTTCCTATAAAAGTTCAGGTGGTAAGCATCTTCAGTTTGGAGAGCTTTATGGTCTCTGTTGCAACTATTTAACTTTGTCATTGTAATGTAAAAGCCGCCACAGACAATATGGATACAAATGGGCATGGCTGGGTTCCAATAAAAGCTTATTCCAAAAACTAAGTCTGCCAGATTTGGCCCACAGGCCATAGTTTGCCAACTCCTGCCTTCTTTTAACTGCAGTGGCAAATGATTTGCTCAGCCAGGAAAACATGGCATATAAAAACAGCATTTGGACCCAAATCGCCTCTTTTACTCCTTTGACTCTTCACCCCGGTAAAACAGCTAGATGTTAGTAATTGGCGCTGATTTGTTGCACCTAGTGAGATTAGGCTCCTTTGGTAACAGAAATAGAAACAGATCTTCAAAGTAAGTTTTCCATAATAAATGATTAATTTTTGCACCTCTTTTGCTGCACCTGTTCATGACCTGTATGCTGCTTCCTTACATTTACCCTCGTCTTTTCTGATACCTGTACTGGCCCAGTTCCTCTTTACCTTTTACTTCTAAGCTACCTTTCAATTTTTTCTTTAAATCTGTGGCTTGCTTTTCCATTGGCTGTTCCTATTTCCCATGTACAGTTGTGACTGCAACACATTTATTTGTACCTGTAGCCTGTTTCCGTGGACACCACATAAATTAATTCTACGAACACTTCCAAAGACTAAAGAATTAACATTGGGTGGGTAAACTCTTAAGAGTTCGATGTTGCTCAAAAATTTAATTGTGTTAAAATAAAGACATGGAGAAAGAGATACAAGATGAAACAAACAACTCTAAAGTGAAAGTAAACTCACCACATTCCTCCAAGAGGCCTGTATGCTAGCCAAACGGGACAACGTAACTACCAGTAGGAACACCACTTTCTTCCAAAGCACCACACCGAAAGGAAGTAAAATAAGGGCGGGAGAGGGTGGGGCAAGGGAGGGAGAAAATGAGAGACATCTGGAGACATTTCCCTAACTGGTTCTATAGTTAGTTTGCTGAAGAGCTGACCCTTAAACTGAAATCTGCTGATTCACCCAGTAAGGTTCTTTCCACCTACCAACAGGTGGGAAGAGAAAGAGCATTTCTACAATGTTCCTTCTGTTGATCTAAGATATTCCTTGTTCTAATAATTCAAGCAAAACGACTGGGGCTTCTTCCTGCATCTGTAAATATAAGGGTTAGTGTTGGTTACATCTTCAAAGAAAGTCCAGTTTTAAATGCTTTTCTCAAATCAAGCACCGTTCTTTCTTGCTGACTTTCACCTACAAAGAATTTCAACGCAAGCTAAATGTCCTTTGTCTTTCTACCTATAAGTTGAATTTTCCTAAAGCACAATTCTAAAAATGCCACTCTGCTGCTCATTCAAAAAACGTTTAGTGAATCCTCACTGTTTCCTCATACAGGTATTTCACAATCTTCATATTTTGCTTTTTTTTTACCTACAACTCAAATATACAAAGCATCTCTTTATCTCTCTTACTATTATTTTGTCACAACCCTTGTACTAGTTCACCAAGGCCACACTAATGAAATACCAAACCCTGGGTGGGTTAAATAACAGAAAAGTATCATCTCACAGCTTTGAAAACTAGAAATCCAAACTCAAGATTAGCACATTTCCAGAAGTGTATGTGAAAAATTGCTTTTATTTTTGTTTTCTGAGGGTCGTAAGGGAGAATTTGTTTGAGCCTCTCTCCCAGTTCCCGTCTGTTGCTGACAATCTTTCATAGTCCTTAGCTGTGGCAGCATAAACCCAGTCTTTATGTGGCATTCTCCCTGTGTCCGTGTCCAAACTTCCCCCTTATATAAGGACACAATCATATTAGATTAGAGTTTACCTTAATGACCTCACCTGATCTTGGCTACATGGGCAAAAACCCTATCTTCAAATAGGCCAAACTGTAATATACTGGGGGTTAGGACTTTAAAATATGAATTTGGAGGGGCGGGGAGACACACAATTAAACCCATAACAACCCCATTTGCATTTCCAGGCCTTATGCAAAAACAGTATCTCCCATTAAATGTTTCCTTACCCTGGCTGCGTGTTTTCCCCCACTCAGCCCCTTGGTGATAATTTCCTCCCCTCACTTGACAAATTTCTTGAAAGAGAGATTGTATTTTTCTTCATTTGCTACTTGATTCCCCAAAGTCGATCATGCTGTTTGACATGCAGTAGACCTTCCAAAAAATGTTTGCTGAGACAGACAAGGTTTCTGTTCCCCAGAGGGGAAAGGGATTTTCCTGTGGCCAGGATATCCGGCAAGGGCTCCGCCTCTTCTAGTCCACGAGGACTGACTATGTTCAAATACTGACTTGGTCACTTATGCATCTGTATAGCCTGGTGAGGTTGCTTAGCCTCTCGTAAACTTTTCTCGCATGTCCTCATTTGTAAAGCATGCCCCGTCATCTGTGCCTTTAAGAATTTGACTGAAGGTTGATTAGTACACGCCACCTCCTAAGCAACGGCAGCTGATACTAATGTTGTGTAGGGCAGCTACAAGCCCCAAGTGCTGACGCGTTTCTTAGAACTTGCAGGAAGATGTAAAGAATTTAGCAGGACTATAGCAGAAAGGCCTCCATAGACACATAAAGAAACCTTGTGAGCCAGATTCACGGAAGAGGAAAAAAATAAGGGACACTTTGTATAACACTAAGGAAACAGTGGTCACCAGTGGTCAAGGCAAACAGGCAGCAATTGTGCCGAATTAAGCTGCAGATCGTACCTTTGACTTTTCAGTCACGCCACACAATTAGCCAGAAGAGCCATTTTCAAATATCAAGGGCGATACAAATACAGTTATTATCATCACTCACTCTTCAAAGCAGTGACCTTTACTTTGGGCTAGTTTCTTTGGCAAGGAAGTTTGGCATGAAGCTCCTAAAGGAACATTAAAGAGTAAAAATCTGTTCTTGTAACTACACTCTCTTAATGGCAATTTCACAAAACACGTAACTTCGGGCTCAGAGGTAAAAATGCTTAAGCTAACCCACCTGAGACTCCCGGGAAGCATATTTATCAAAACGAGTTAAAGTCACCTTCTGAGTAATTGCTGTGGAGGTGTTTCAGCACAGCAGACAGGCACATTTTCTGTGGGTTGAGCGATTGATCACTAAGTTCTAGTAACAGGTGCATCTTGTTTCTGGGGCCTTGAAACATGACAGCGGGTTGAAAGACTATTAAAATCGCTTTGCTAACAAAGAAAAATCAATTGTTCTCCACAAGGAGGTGCCCTCCAGCACAATCAATATACAATAGTACAATGCTGGGCTGTAAAGCCTGTGAGCAGATTTAAGCTTTTGATTAGGTAAAAGGTGGCTGTTTTTCATCTCTGATGGACTAAGTGAGATAAAGGTGTATTTTGCTTATTTTGCTGCAAGTTGCATTTGGTTTTCCTCCAGTAGATCAACTTGTTAAGAGGACATTCTTTTTCCATTGAGTGTAATCCTTTATAAAGTATCATTTTACCTGTTTTCAGTTACAGTGTGTGGGAGAGGATCAGAGTTGGTAAGGGACATATTTATGAGGGTAGTCTCAGACTCGGAATGAAGAGAAACATAGCAGCGGTGACGCCATCAATTCCACTGTGAAGAGCCCTACTGAAAAAGTATATGATATTTGTGATTTCTTTGCTAAATGCAAGACATGTATGAGTTGAGTGTCAGTCAGATCTTGGTACTTTTTGTGCATTTTTCTACCAAAATCAATAATCATCTGTCATTTACAGACACATATTTCAAGAGTAGAAAAATAGCATTTTCATGGCATTTATAACCTCCATGTATTTTCATAAAGCTTTATCTGTGTGCCAACATTCTTTGAAGCAGGTACAAAACTCAAAATAAACTCAATTCAGGCTGTTCAGATGCAGAAAAAGCACATTCTCACTAACAAAGACCTTTATGCTGAGAACATGAAGTGCTTTTTTACTCAAAGGAATGTTATAGTTGAATAGTGCAGTTCAAACCCATTGAACACTTGTCAGTAATTTTTCATACTTATCTACAATGTGTGTACATTAATAGATTTGAAGTTCAATGTCAAAAACATGTTAAATGGACTTGATTTTACAAAATCAGCAATGTAGTTTTGTGTTTTCATGGAAAATTAATTATATGTATTGTTGAGCATAAACCATAAATAAAACTATTTTGTAGTTCAATTGATTTTGGGAAATACACATTATAAGGGGATACATTTTCTTCAACAAAGATCAACTAATAAGCATCATTTACTAAAATTTCTAGGCTCATGAATTTGAGTTTAACCAGATTAATGTATGGTTATTCTCATCCCTATGATGCTGTTTTGGCCATGGAGAAGGCAAGTCGAGTGCCAGAAAGAAAGCAATGTGGTTCTCAGTCTATACATCCACAATAGAGACCTGGGAGTTTAACAGGTAATTAGGAACTGAGGCCAAAACTCAAGGACAGGAGGCTACTGTAAAGTCAAAAACCAGGAGAGGTCTATGGGTATTTACCCTAACAACAACCCAGATACTGCTGCAAGTTCTCAGCTAGAATGAGTTAGACATAGATATAAATTATCCCTGATCTGCATCCACTGGAAGAGGGCTATATTCATTTCTGATCAGGCACCCTCAATGCCCCTATGTTTTACTCAATATATTCTTTTTTTTTTAATTTTTTTTATGTCTTTTATTTATTTTTGAGGGACAGAGAGAGACAGCGCGAGCAGGGGAGGGTCAGAGAGAGAGGGAGACACAGAATCTGAAGCAAGCTCCAGGCTCTGAGCTAGCTGTCAGCACAGAGCCTGACGTGGGGCTCGAACCCACAACCGTGAGATCAAGACCTGAGCTGAAGCCGGCCGCTCAACCGACTGAGCCACCCAGGCGCCCCTTACTCAATATATTCTAAAGGGAGTTCTTCATAAAGATAAAATTGATAAAAGAGAGAAACATAGAGATGAAGGAAAAATATTTGTAAAAGCAATATATTTGGAAAGTAATAAGCAAACCTACATGGATATTGACAGTATAAAAGAAATAAAATGTTTTATGTTTATAAAACATATATAGAGGGGGTGCCTGGGTGCCTCAGTCAAGCGTATGATTCTTGATTTCAGCTCAGGTCATGATCTCATGATTTGTGAGTTTGAGCCCTGCATCTGGCTCTGTTCTAAACCTGCTTAGGATTTGTTTCTCTCTCTCTCTCTCTCTCTCTCTCTCTCTCTCTCTCTCTCTCCTTCTCTCTCTTTCTCTCTCTCTCTGCCCCTCCCTTACATGCACTCTCTTTCTCTCAAAATAAACATTAAATAAATGAATATATATGTGTGTGTATATATATGTATATATATGTATATATATATGGCATATAAAGGTCACTGTATTGTCTAGAAAATTCATTCATATTTGACTTTAATCAGCTGAAAAAGAGTGTTATAATCTCTAGGGTAGATGTTAATATGTCAAGGAATGTTGTAATAGTAAAAATAGCATAAGAATGTGTAACTAACAAGCTAATGGGTGTCAAATTTAGTATTTAAACACAAACAAAATAAAAAATAAAACCAAAGAAGGCTTAGAGGGAGAAAGCAATATACATATGTCAAACAGAAGAAATAGGAAACATATTGCAAGATGGTAGATTTAAACACAAATATAGAAGGAAATTCATTAAATGTAAAAGTAAACTGAAATAACAAGTAAATGAATTTAAAATACTTTAAAGAAACTAAATTCAAATAACCACTTATAATAGATATACTTTCAATATTACAATTCAGAAAAATTAAACATAAAATATTCACAGTATTATTGAACATCTTATATTTTTAGATTTTGAAACTGTACTAATATCAGACAAAGAAGATTCTGATGTAAGACACATTATTAAAGATCAAAGAGACATTTCATAGGGATAAAAGGGTAAAACCACTAAAAATATATAATGGTTCTAAGTTTGTAATACCTCTGGGGTGCCTGGGTGGCTCAGTCAGTTAAGCATCCAGCTTCGGCTCAGGTCATGATCTCATGGTTCGTGGGTTTGAGCCCCGCATCGGGCTCTGTGCTGAGAGCTAGCTCAGAGCCTGGAGCCTGTCTTTGGATCTTGTGTCTCCCTCTCTCTCTGCCCCTCCCCTGCTCATGCTGTCTCTCTCTCTCTCTCTCAAAAATAAATAAAACATAAAAAAAAATTTTTTTTAAACTAAGTTTGTACATACCTCATAGCCTCAAAATAAATAATGAAAAATGTTACAGAACTATAAGAAAAATAGTTTTACAATTATATTGAGAGACTTAAAACAGCTTTTGAGCAACTGATAGGACAAGCAGGTATCAGAAAGGATATAGAAGAGTTGAACAACATAATTAACCAACTTGACATAATTGACAAATAGGAAGTATTCAACCCAACAACTTCCGAATATAAACTAATTTAAGCTAAAAGTATAGGGAATTTAATGGCTTATTATAATAGGGAAGTATGGACTCAAATCTTTGGGTTTCAGACATTGAACCCAGGGAGTTAGAAATACTTATAGATTTTTTTTGCATTTTTTTCCTAGTTCAGATATGCTTTATTTTACATGTTTGATCTCTTTATCTCCTGCTGCAAATAAAGTGTCTTTCTGAGGCCTAGCAATATGGAACCAAGCAATTCTAATTTTTCTCTTTTTTAGCATTGAAATTCCAAAGGCAAGAAACAGCCATCCAGTGTAGCACTGGAGAATATTCTGAGTGACCTGGCTTTGGTCTCATGATAATCCTTGAATTAAACACTGAGATCAGGAAGGTGGGTCAAGGATCTAATTCTGCAGCAGCCTTAATAAAATCCCATGGAGCAGGAAAGAAGTTTGCCAAATAAAAATATTTTATGACTTCATAAGAAGTTCTAAACTTGTATCTTCCAGTACTGTGATCCCCCCAAAGATAGTCTTTGATGCTAGATCATTATAGAAAAGTTATAGGAAGAATTATAATTGATCCATTTGCAGTCACAAATTAATCCTTGAATAATTTTAGCCAAGGGAATGTAGTATTCTTATGCTTTCTTTCAACTTTTCATTTGGAAATAATTTCAAGTTTCATAAAGGTTGAAATAATACTATGAAGAGCCCCCTTATTTCCTTCACCCAAATTCACTGTTAACATTTAGTCACATTTATTTTTTTAATGTTTATTTTTGAGACAGAGAGAGACACAGCATGAACAGGAGAGGGGCAGAGAGATAGAAAAACACAGAATCTGAAGCAGGCTCCAGGCTTCGAGTTGTCAGCACAGAGCCCAATGCAGGGCTTGAACTCATGGACTGCAAGATCATGACTGAAGGGAAATCAGATGCTCAACTGACTGAGCCTCCGGGCGCTTTGGTCTCAATCATTCATCATAGTGTGTACGTGTGTGTGTACTTACATGTACTTATGCTTAAACTATCTCAAAGTATGTTGCAAAAATCGTCTTTACCCTTCTCAGCATTCATTTCTTAAGTACAAGGAAATTCTTTTGCACAATAGAATACGATTATCAAAATCAGGAAGTTTAACACTGGCACAACACTACTGTATAAGATACAGTCCGCATAGAATTTTGATTAACTTTCTATTGCATTTAACCAATTTTCCAATGTTGGATAGTCAGAGTCTTCTTTTCATTACATACATACATAATGTATTAAGGGTCATCTCCAAATATATTCAAAGACACTCTATTCAAAAATGCACAAAAAGCCATTTTCCTCAAGCTGAAACCCCCAAACCACAACTCTGGAATCTTCTATCAGAGCAATTTGGTGGCTCAGGATGGGTAAAGAGTTAAGGCACACCTCCACTTCCCAATCTTCAGACCTGAACAGTATTCTACAGTAAGCTGCAACACTGAGTAACTGCTTAAATAGACCTGTCCATCTAACTTCTTCTGTCATTTATAAATGAACCCCAATGCTACCATTGGGCTGATTTGAGGAACAGAATTTAAAAGACCTTCTGTCGGCTTCTTTCAATCTGGATATGCTGATCTCCCCCAGCATCACTGGTGATGCATTTAAAAGCAGTCTCTTTACACCAGGACACCACTGTTCTTATTCTAGACCAAACCATGCACTGAGAACCTTCCCATACACCCTTTCCTGGTTTATTTATTTTTATTATTTAGGGACATCACATTGAAATATCCTTGAGAACAGAAATAAAGATGATATTCTCCACAATCTTGTGCTTTTAACATAGAAAATGGACAATAATATTGGGTGGGGGACGAGGAGCACAAACCTAGGGCCCTTCTCTTGGGTTTTTCCCAGAGGAACTCACAGTTGCTAGAAAATGAGGCTCCAGGGTCTAATTACAGTCCTCATCCATCTCTTGCATCAACTAATTGCATCCTAATTGATTAGCTTGCTTTCACTCCTGATAGGCTCCAATGTACCCTACACATATCTACAAAAGAACATTTGTAAGACCAAAATATCACTCTTCACCCTCTGCCTCATAGTCTGACAACTCACCCTAGCCAAAAGCTGAGTTTCTAAAATGTGCTTTATATTAAGAATCACTGGAGTCTTATTTTATTTTATGAATTAAATTAACATAAGGTAAAAATGGACTTTTTCCTTTTGGTTTACAGTCTATAAATTTTAACACATGTTGTAGGCAGAATAGTGACCCCCAAATTTGTAGACATCCTGAACCCTTTATCTTGCCAGAGAAGAATTTCAAACTCTGGTTTCATCCTCTCTCAATCCCTCAATCCCAGGCATGCTTCCTCATATATTCCATCCCATGTAAAGTCAGCACATCACCTATAGCCTGAATCATATGAGATTAGGATTTTTGGACCCTATCCTAGACCTACTGAATCTGAAACTCAGGCATCTTTATCTTCAAACAAAATCCCAAGTGATCCTACTGTTGAAGAACGTAGTTTCAATAGATCATAATGTGGAATGGTTGTGTTGCTCATCTAGGCTCAGGGTGCAATCATCTTAAAACCTTTATTAGAATGATGTGTCCTGGAGTACCTGGGTGGCTCAGTCAGTTAAGCACCCAACTTTTGATTTCAGCTCAGGTCAGGATCTCACAGTTTGGCTCAGGTCATGACTGATCTCACAGTTTGCGAGATCAAGCCCCATGTTGGGCTTCAGGCTGAGAATATCTCTCACCCTCCTCTCTCTCTGCTCCTCCCTCACACACTCTCTCTCTCTCTTTCAAAAATAAATAAACTTCAAGAAAAAAGAATGAATGTGCCCCAGCTTTGTGTGTCACTGGGAGTTGGGAGGTTGAAGTGCATGTCTTAAGCATATTTCTCAGAAGATTCTGACAGTCCCAGATTTTCATTCTTTCTCTCTCTCTCTCTTCCTCTCACTTGCCAGTCCCTATTATCTACCTGAAACTGTCCACCAAATTTTTATATTCTTGGGTCATATATCATTTCATCCATAAAGATGTCTCCATATCCACACTTAGGAAAGATTAACTGCTCTCATAACTGTACTCAAATACTTATTAGATATTTATAATACAAAATTTCACATACTGAATTATAGTCAGTTATCTGTTTCATTCTTACCTACTAGACTGTGAGCTCCTCAAGAGAAGGAGCTGTGTCTTCTTTATTTTTGTCATCTCCAGAGCCTGTTGAATAAGTATGTGCTGAAGTAATTACAAATTATGTTTTATAAACACAGAAAAACAAATATCTCAGTAATAGGGAAGTCAGTGAGACAGTTTCTAGAATGGCAATTTTAATTTTCCCATCTCCAGGAAACATCTCTGTTCCATATTTTCCTAAATTTCTTACTGTGAATATCAGTGAATATCACTTTTATCTCCTTTAATTGTGTCATTTCTGCTTGGGGAAACACTATGATGAATTTCAATATTATTTTCCTTGAAATTCAAAAAGAATAGTAAAGGCCAATGGTGGTCTGTTCACTCATATTAAATATCCCTCCCCGCAGAAAGGTTATATAGTCCCACTTTCTGGAACTCAAGCATGGCTAAGTGACATTGTTTGGCCAGTGACTATTAACTGAAGTGCTAGTAAGTTCAGAGCAGAAGCTCCAAGAGCCAGCACATGGTTACCATGCCTTTCCCCCACGTGGGAACAACCAGCAGTGTTTTGGCTTGCAACTGCACCATCACTATGTAGTCTGAAGCAGGACTGCACCTGACCCGTGGTGGGTATGTACAGAGAGAAAGAAGGAAATGTTGTTTGTGCAAGCCGCTTAACCCAACCTGGAAAAAACTGATACAAGCCTCTTGGGACATTGGACCCTGGAACAATAGCAGGCATCTTTGAGTTCCCAAGATGGTATGGAAATAAACTGGAGTGTGGAAACCTTAGCTATTGGGTTCACCAGAGTAAGCTTTTATACTAAGGTTAGTTATAGAACATTTTTTGAGCTTTGGGGGCACCTGTGTGAATCAGTCAGTTAAGCATCCAATTCTTGGTTTGGGCTCAGGTCAGGATCCCATAGTTCCAGCCCCAAGTCGTGCTCTGTGCTGACAACATGTAGCCTGCTTAGAATTCGCTCTCTCTCCCACTGCCCCGTTCCCTCTCTTACTCTCTCTTTCTCTCTCAAAATAAATAATCCTAATTTTTAAAAAATTTTTGAGCTTCGTGGAGGGTGGGGGTGACATTAGGGACACTTGGAAGTGTGCGTGTTGTGTGTGTAAGACATTTGGCTGTTAGAGTTACTGGAGGTCTCACCAACAGGTAGTGTCTTGGGGGTGCCTGATGCCATACATCCTCTGATGTACTGCAGAGTCTTGCTCAAGATTTGTCTAGCCTAAATGTTCACTGCTCTGGTGGAGAACACTAGATCACACAAACTACTTTAAAATATGCAAGTTAATTATATTGAAAGAAGAAAAAAAGAAGGAAGAAAGAAAAAAAGGAGGAAGGAAGGAAGGCAGACAGGGAGGCAGGTGGGAGGGAGGGACACATTCAATAGTTATATTTCTAATGAATAAATGAAACTGAGTATATACGAATTTGAATTTTTATTCAAATAGGTTGTTGATGTGTTTGTCAAGAACATTCTCATGACCTAACAAATCCTTGTTCTGAAAGCCATTACATTTCTAAGTTTATAGCATATTCTTGAATCAGTTCTTAAATCAAAGAGTGAAATTTGAAGACTATTTCTCAGACATATAGTGTCCTCAATCTCTTAGGATTTTAATTTTTACTAATGTGGATATAAATTTATTTATTATCAATTTTTTTCCAGTTGGGTGTTTTTCCTGACCTTCACAAAATATTTATTCTCTTTTGCTACTCTCCACAACAGATGTTATACTTCTCCAGACAAATGCTATAGTTCTTTTCCCCTTGAACAATCCCATACATACCTGGATCCTTCACCATGAGCCCATCCTACTACTTTGCAGTGATTCTTTGTTGCTATCCTATGATTTCCCTCTGCACCTTCTTGCTATTCTAGAGAAGGATGTTTCCAAAGGGAATAAATTCAGTCTTCTTGAAGGGACTTTAAGCACCATATTCAGAAACTGATAAATCTTTTCCAACTCATCTAATAGCTCAAACATTATGTAACATCTCTTGGGTGAGAGCTGATGTTGTAAATACATTGTGAATTGTGTGTTTCCTGTCATCTTGTTGCATCGTCTGGCATTACTGCTGAATGTTTCTCCTCCCCGAGTCACCTGGGTGCTTGACATAAGCATTTCCCAGTTGTGCGAGGGCACCCCTGTCATTTTACTGGCCTCACTGCTTTTAGCAATATTTCCCAATTTAGAATCAACAACTATGAGTTTCACTGGGATGCTTCTACTCCTTTCTATTTATTTCATTAGGTATGGTGTTTAACCTGCACTATGGTGGCAGTATCTATAATGATGGCCACACGCCACAGTAGAATTCAAGTCTCCTGAAGACTGAAGAGTCAGGGACCCAGAAGAACTTGTGCTATCTACTTGGTGGATGCTTCATTGAAGTCCAGGTAGATTGGATGAAAAAGAACTGGCTTGTCCAGAGATACAGAAAAAGATCAAAGAACAACAGCATCACAGAAACTTAGAGCATTAAGTGAATTAAGTGATCCAGTGACATAGGTAACTATTTTCCGAAGTGTCAATGTTTGAGACCAAATCTATTCTCTCCCACTAAATCTCGATTGATTGTAAATACTGTCTCAAATGATGGGGTACATCTGAATCTTTTATCCCATTTCTTTTCACCAAGCTTGAGAAAGCTATGTGAATGTTAATATGTACTGAATAAATCCTGTGATCTCTGCAGCACCTTATAACGATGTGTTCTCAAGCTGCCATATCACGGTTGATTATTACTTCTTTTTCTTTGCAATCCTTCATTTAATTTCCACTTCTTACACCGGTGTTAATATTCCTGACTATGTGAATTCACTTTTGAGTTCATGAGATGCTGTATCAGATGTTTTGCTAAAATCCAAATGTATTACATCTCCCACATTGCATTCACCCACTAATCTTGTAATTCAATAAAAAAAGCAATCAGATTTGTTTGGCATGATTTGTTCTGTGTAAACCCATGCTGCTTATTGCTCAATAGTGCTTAAATGATAAGTAGTGCTCAACACAAATTTCCTCATCTAACTTCTCATTTTAGCTCGGAAAAGTCTATAGTGTTTTTGTTCATGGATTTTCTCCTGGCACATCACTAGTTCCTAGGTCCTAAATACCAGGGAAAAGGGAGAACATACAAGTTTTACAATGGTACTATTTTTCTTGTTTTGCCTTCCTAGTGCTTCTCCCATTGGTTATCCCTGCACTTTCATATCAGATGTTCATTACATTTATTATGTGACTAATCCTTTTATTCCTATTTTACTTCGAGTACTTGGTTGGTAATCGGTGGAGGGATAAGAACACTGAGGATAAAATTTATTTCAAGTACCTTTGAGAATAAAAGGCAATGCATTGGTTCTATTTATGCAATGTCTTTATCCATATTCATCATGTAATATAAGAAAGATAGTTGTAACTTATCTCTTAAGTCTGAATCTCACACTTAATGAATGATAATTATTTCATTTTAATGGATTCTTTAGTTTTCACTTGACCATAATTTAAATCCTTATTATGGGTTAAATTGTGGCCTCCCTCCAAAAACAAGGCATGTGGACTGCTAACTGCAGTGCCTTGGAATGTGATCTTATTTGGAGATGGGATTTGTACAGAGGAGACCAAAAACTGAGGTCATTACTGTGAGCCCTAATTGAATAAGACTGACATCTTTCTGAAAAGGAGAGATTGGCTAAAAGGGTAGAATCACAGAGAAGACAATGTAAAGAGACATGGGGGGGAAAGACCAACCATAAGCCAAGGAGAGTCCTGAAATAGATCCAACCCTCAGAAAGTACCAACCCTGCCAGCACCTCGAGTTTAAACTTGTAGTCTCCCGAACCTGAGACATTTCTGCTGCATAAACTCTCCTGTCTGTGCTCTTCAGTATGGGACACTAACCAAGTACCTGTCCTAGAGGCATAACTTTTTGTCTTCATCTTTATCCTTCCTAAATTATCCTCTTCGAGGACTGAGTAAGTATTTCCATGTCTTGGTAATTACAGCTTTTACGCCCATGTACCATATGAGCAGGCTTTAAGGTCCTGTAGGAATCAAAGCATTTTTGAAGGAAAGAGTAGCACAAAAAGGATATTCTATATTCAGCAGTTTCCCATTCTGAAGATGAATGATAATATTATTTTTAGGGACTATGAAAAAGACTAGACACCCAGCAGGCAATTCTGATTCTTTTTAAGTTTCCAGTGACTTGAGGGAATTACTGCTCATGCATCGTGCAGGGACTGAATGGGGCTGTAACAAAGATGCCATGCCCTTTTACAGGCAAAGCTAAGGACACAAACCAAGGGCCAACTCATGTTTTCTCTCCTGGGCTCCTGAATCTTACGTAAAGTGATCCAAGAATGGGAAGACAGTGGTAATAACTGATTTCAGTATTGGGGACCTGAACAGATTTATCATTGTTACTGACTACTATAACTTTTTTTAAAGCTTAGATCTTTAACATATCCATTAGTTTTTCCATCTTACTATGCTCCTAAGCTCCTTTTCCACTTAAAACAGGTAGAGTCACAGTGCATTCATTTTCATAAGAACGTATCTAAAATTCATAAAGCTTAAAATCTCTCCAGTTCGGCTCCACAGACACCTAGATAGATGCCTAGGTCCCTAATGCTTATAACCTTCCACCATTCTCTGGATGATAAAGTAGAAGATATAGGAATATTAAATAAAATGCTTTGATAAAAATACTACAAGTCACCACAGGTCTGAGGAGTGGGGAGGTTACCTCCGTCAGGTCCAGGGACGATTCCCAGTCAAGTAGATTTGTCCTGGAGAGATGGTTTGATGATTCAATCACCAGAGGTCATCATGCGAGGCAACCCAAAAAGAGCATTACAATCAGGCTCTCTGATATAGAGTGCAGGTAACAAGTGAAACGTGGGCACTGTTAATAATATGCAGGGCAAGGGTGAGTTGTGCCAGGCAAACAAAGACTATTCTCATATCAAAACAGTTCTTAGGTATCACTGTCTGAGCCATCTGTTATAAAATAGTCATTGCTCCTGCGATTATTAGTTGGAATGCATCAAAGAGTGGAAATAACTCCAAGTTAGAAGGATGCTTTACTCCTCTCTTGACCTTTTTAAGCTCAATGGTGGGGTGGGGACAGGGGGCCAGTCATCAGCACGGGTACAAAGGAAAGCCACAGTGTCTACAAAATGGGGCCTCTCAGCTTTGAAACCTCCTCATCGGTGGTTATTGTTGCTTGGAACCATTAAACCACCAACCAAAAGTAACACAATAATCACTTCATAACGTGGTGAGGAATCCCAGTATGTACACGTATGCAGCAAGTGGGCATTTGATAAATGCTTTTAATCAAGATGTTCAGGATCAAGGCAGTCCAGAAGTTAATGAGTCAGTGGTCTGCTCTGCCTTGATTTATAAATTTTCAACATTCTCCTGCATTATGGGCCACATAAACTTACACTTAGTAATTAATTAAGTGCTTCTTTTTATGGTAATAGGCATGATTGACCTTGTATCCTCATTATATTTGAATAAAAGTATCCCTGATTCTTACTGTCACTAACATTCTTACAGCTACTTTACCACACTTCTTTTGCAGAGTCTGTAAACTAAATAATAGATTATTTTAGCCTAAATGATACAGCACATCATGTAATTCCGTAAGTGTATGTTAGATTTACATGGGTTAGTCTTATTTAGTTTGAGGACAGGGATTGCTTTTTAGATTTATTATATGTTTCATATAGTTCACCTATGGAATGGCACTTTTATAAAAGTTTGAATGCAGAAAATACACAATCAGTTGATTTATAGCCGTGTTTACTACCAATTTGTGGAAGATTCATAGTTGAGGATTTTGAAAGATTAAATCAGTGGATTTCCAAACATTGAACAAATTGAAATGAATCATCTCAAGTCTCTTCTAATATGAATGAATTAATATTCAGTCAATGAATAAATCAGTGTGCAACGTACTTCTCCTTTGGGATCTGAATTATCCAGACATTTATTTTCATTTTTCTCTTTGTTTCGATTTTAGAAATACTGCCTCAGGGTTTCCACATAACCACAAATTTTTGTGAAAATAAATAAACCGTAAATTGTGAGGAAGAAGTCATTTTTCAGTTGATTCTATTTCATAATTTTCATAGTACTGAATTTCAGCAGTAAGTACGCAAAATAATCAGAATGGAAATTTTATGTGCTATTTGTAATGCTTACTATTTACAAGATCTTCATGAAACCAGTAACAGTCAACAAAGAAAATTAGAATTATCACATTTGGGTCTAGGATTATAGAGGTGAGAAGAAATTAAATAATATGATCTTATCTCTTCACATGCTACCTTTCAATAATTAAGCATGAGTTTACTCCATAAGTGAATGATTCTAAACAAGCCACCTTATTCACTATGTGACTAAGTTCCAAATTGCAAGGAATAGATTTTGAAAGGAATCTATTATAAGAAATTTGGAATGTCAGAGATAAACATTCTATTTCTTTTAATGTAGAAAGCTATTAGTGTTTAGACTTAATAATATGGTGAGAGGGTGGTGGAGAGATGCCCATTTATCTTGACAACTCAGTATCATTAATTAAATGTTATTATTGAAACTGGTAAGTTTGTGATTTTTTTTTTTTTTGAGAGAGAGGGCATGAGTCGGGGAGAGGGCAGAGAAAGGGAAAGAGAGAGACTATTAAACAGGCTCCAGGCTTGGTCCCATGATCCCACGATCCTGGGATCATGACCTGAGCAGAAAACAAATCGGGCACTCAACCGACTGAGACACTAGGATGCCCTGAATTTTAAAAAATTATCTGAAATTATCACTATCTTAAAGAGTATATTTGTGTTTTTATGATGTTAATTAAATCTGTCACTTCAAATTTAAAAAGAATGCAAAATGTCAGTTCATTGCTTGACATGGCTTGTGTAAAAGGATTCTTTTTATTTTTTAATGTACACTTAAATAATGGAGTTATTTTCTAAATAGTCAATAAGCTGGTTATCTAAATGACCTTTTCTCCCTGCAACACTAACTGGGGCTTCATGGTAATCGTGTTTATACATCCTGTTTACTTTTTTACCTTAATAAAGCTATTAAACTACAGAGTAAAACCAAGAGCAACCTATTAATAAAGAAACTAAAAGTGATATGAAACATTAGAAAGCAGGAATGGCTGCATTTTTTACTTTTTAAATTCTAATAGATTTTTAAAAAGTACTTCCGGTGGAATTTTAAATAATACTTTAAGAATAAAAGGATCAAAAGATGCCTGAGTGGCTCAGTTAAGCGCCTACCTCTTGATTTTGGCTCAAGTCATGATCTCAAAGTTCGTGACAGTGCTGGTGGTGCGGAGCCTGCTGAGTATGCTCTCTCTCTCCTCTCTCTGTGTCCTTCCCCTGCTGGTGCATGCTCTTTCCTCTCTTTCACTCAAAATAAATAAATTTAACAAAGAGAATAAAATGATCTCAATGTTTTAGAAATAGTGAGGGTGGTTGCACAACATTGTAAATGTAATTAATGCCAATGAATCATACACTTAAAAATAGTTAAAATGGTAAGTTTTAGGTTACATACATTTTTAAAATAGAAAATTAAAGAATTTAATAGTTATGATTACTTTTTAAAAATTTATTTATTGTGAGAGAGAAAGCACAAGCAGGGGAGGGGCAGAGAGACGGAAAGAGAGAATCCCAAGCAGGCGCCCCACCACCAGCACAGAGGCCCATGCAGGACTTAAACTCACAAACCCTGAGATCATGACCTGAGCCGCAGTTGGAGGCTTAACCAGCTAAGACACTCAGGTGCCTCAATATTTATGATTATTATAAAGTAAACTATATCTGTAGTATTAAAAGTAGGGTAGCATTTTAGACTGCAGTTTAAAAAGTAGTGCCGCATGCACTTTTTTTTCCCTCCCATTTTTTTTCTCACTATGGTTTGTTTTTTTTTTTTTTCTAGCAGTTAAACTTGGGACGCCTGGGTGGCTCACTTGGTTAACTGTCTGGCTTTGGCTTAGGTCATGGTCTTGAGGTTTGTGAGTTAAAACCTTGCATCGGGCTCTGTGCTGTCAGCTTAGAGCTTGAAGTCTGCTTTTGATTCTGTGTCTCCTGCTCTCTGTGCCCCCCCCCTCACGCACCATATCTCTCTCTCAAAAAAGGAATAAACTTTAAAAAAACTTAAAAATTGAAAAATATTCACATTAAACTATAGGACAAATATTTTTACCAACTATCCAAAGATTTAAAATGTATAACAATGTCATAGTTCACTTCACAGTAATGTGACATTTTAACAAATTAAGATTTCTTTATAGTTTCTATGCTTTCAGTTCTACTTTCTAATTTAAAATTCTGTCTTTTGCTCCTTCTGAATCATGTAAATTCAAATTTACTGTGCCTTAAAAGTTTTCTGGAAAATCTATTACTTTCACAAGTCATGTCTAATAACATAAATCATGGGGGCAGTGTTTACAACTTTCTGACGAATTTGATCAGTACATCTGTCTCTTTTGCAAGCATTAAACTGTATGCTTCTTGGGTAGAAAAAAACAAAAACATAGTGGTACTTTAATCATTTTGATTTTGAAATGTTTCAAGGCTGGCGGGGGGGTGGGAATCATTTGATGCTGTTGTTTAAATGGCACTTGATTTCTTTTCCAGATTTTTCTATAAAGACTATTCAAAAATGGTTAAAGAAATGTTTTAAGTAAGACTGCATTTCAGCAAAATGTGAATCATTGTTACATGCATTTTTAAGTCATTAGAAATTTAAATCAAGAAAGTAGCCAAGTCCAAGTTACAGAAGAGTTAATGAAGTTGCCTGTGATCACATGACATCTTGACACAACATTTTTGTTTTCCCATGAGAGTCAGCTTCTCCCCAAGAAGAGCCCTTAGTGATAGAGGCAGTCCTGTAGGTCACACAGACACACTGGGTGGCACATGGGAATCACTGAAATAATTAGAGTCCCTGTCCCCAGATTCCTTCCTGATATAGTTGCTGACAGGATTAAGTGAAATAATGTATTAACAGAGACTGGAACATAAAATGAAAAAACATTGAGCAGGTGTCCTGGGGAACTAAGTTACCAGAAAGAGAATACATGGGAAGTAGTGGACAGACAGAAAAGATGTTCCTCAAGTGCTTTAAAGACATTAAATGATTCAAATTATTTAGATGCAAATGATTAGAAGCAAGTAAAAAATTTAGACATCTACTACTTTTAGATGTGCCATATTCCACAGTGATCACGATCATGCTTTCAGTTTCTGGGCTTTTATTTTAGATTTAAATTTTTAGCATATTTAATTTACTATCATCACAAATGTCATAGCATGTTTTCTCAAACTGTAAGTATAATTTCAATACATCCAACTGAATTAAAAATGTCTTCTCCATAGAAACAAATATAATGTTAGAATGGAAGCAAATAAAAATATTACAGTCTATGTGCAAAATAAAAACAGAACAAAAACAAAAAAACCCCCACAAAATGCTACCTTACATGACTTCATAAACCATAGCTATTCCATATATATAATTGATCATTCTACAATCATTACTTCTATAAGGGTACCCACTAGTCCAGTGTCTTCTTAAACTATATTTTCCCATAAACTTTTTAAAATAAATCTTTCTAAATGTGTCTTATGCTAAAAAAAAATTAAGTCAAGCCCTAAAAATACTAGTTGTGTTCTGAGTAAAGTGGGTCAAATTCTTCAGCATCATGTCGAACACTGATATTTTATGGAATGTTAGCCACTATGGAACTCTTACCACAACTGCTTAAAATGTTCATTAGCTTCCTTTTCTTTTCTTTTTTTTCTTTTTTACCTGATCTCTATTTTGTTTTTACAATTCTATTTTCCTCTTCTTCCTCTCAAACTGCACTGGAAAATAGCTCATTCACTTATTTTTAAATATTACTTCTTCTAAGATATCGAGTATGAACATTCAAATGGCCTTCTCTGCAATGTTTTGTCATTATAAGCTCTTAAAATGTTGCCTAGACAAAGGGGCTCATTTTAGAAACTCCCATGATCTGCTTAAATGCTATAAAAGTGGATAATAGATTTCTTTCCTTGTCATATGAAGATAAGTTGACTCATATTTTAGAATTGTTCTTTTGAGTAATAGACATGCTCTAAAATTCTTACCTAATAGTAATCCCTTGCAGATGTTAAGATCATATAGGAATCACTCATATTAGCACAAAAAGAAATTTATTTTAAAAATATATCGTCTGGCTTGGAAGACAGAATTAACTGTGCCACTACTCTGTATTTATCACACCTTACTTTCTTTTCTCTCATCACATATTTACATGAGGGGTTATTGAATCATGTAATAATTTGATGTGATTGCCAGATCCTTTATTGGAATAGGTAAACTTTAATAGAATGCTTTTAGCACTATTTATGCAGAATAAAGTAAACCTATTTCAGTGGTAAACAAAAATGCTTTTCAGTAACTTCTAACCCTATCTCCATCAACAAAACTTTTGTTTATAGGTAAATCGATCAGTATTTTTACTATGGTGTCTTCATCTAGGTGATAGGCAAAATCACAGTACCCTCTCCGTGCTCCTCCACCTCCATGTCCTGATCCTGGGAAGCTATAAATGATACTGGCAAAAGGGACTTCAAAGGTGTGACAAAGAAAAGATCCTGAGATGGAGAAATCCTCCTGGGTTATCTGTGAGGACCCTAAATGCAATCATAAGTGTCCTTAGAAGAGGGAGGCAGAGGAAGATTTGACTTCAGTAGAAAAGAGGGATTTGACCACAGAAACACAGATTGGAGGGAGAAGCCAGGAGCCAGGAGTCAGAAATGTCAGTAGCCTCTAAAAGTAGCAGCAGCTAGAATGGGGTTCTCCCCTGGAACCTTTAAGAGAAGCCCTCCACGCACATCTTGATTTTAGCACCTGTAGGCTCATTTTGGACTTCTGATCTCCAGGACAATGAACGGATAAATTTGTGTAGTTTTGAACCATTACCTTCATTACAGCAGCCACAAGAAATTAAAACAATCTGTAGAAAGGAGATTCAAATAAATGACCTCCAATATGTGATTTGAGAAAACTGTTCAGCTCTGCTAGCTTTGTGGATTTTTAGTTTTCAGTATTTTTCACAGGCATAACTTAAGAAAAGGCCTTTTTCATTACTTATTTAGGATATACCATTCTTTGTTGTAATTAGTCTGTTGGGTAACAGCATGTCATCACTGAGAGGCAGCAAACACTAGGGGAGAGATTTCTTTTCATTTATTTTACCAAGTTGAAGGAAAATGTTATATTTTTAATTGATTTCTAATAGCCAATTTTAATTAGAAATTCAAAACACAAGAATCTTGCAGAAATCAGCTGCCAGATTTATTAATCTATCTGAAACTAAAAACACAAGCAAACAAAAAGTAGAATAAAAACAGAACTTAAAAAAAAAGAGAACTTTAGATACATTTCCCAAAAGAGTTTATAATGCAACATTTGAATCCTGTATTGGAAATATTCTTAATGTTGGCCAATTACTCATTTTGTTTTGTGAGTCACTACCTTAAGCAGAAAAATAGTTTGTCCTTGAATATTATATAATTAATACCAGTTCTTCCGTTGATCCATTAAGATAACTCATAGCCCAATTCTTTCCCAATGGGAAATTAGAACTAGAATATTAAAAGGAAAAAAGGAAAAAAAGGAAGAGAGAAAAAAAAAAAAGAATCCTCAATACAATTTCATTTAGGTGCTATTTTAAATACCCACTTTTAATTTCTCCTTCAATTTCTCCAAATGTGTTAATACACTTTCCAATAAATCTTTAGCTGAATATTTTAAAATTTGTTTTTATTCTAAGTGCTGTAAATGGCCACATGAGCATAGTAGGGGGAAAAATTCTCATTTTTAAGGCATATTAACCCATAATGGGCCTAATGATATATAATGTATATGCAGAACAATCATTGAAGTCACAGGTTACATACATACGTTGAAATTAAAATAGATCTTCTTGTAGGATTAACCGTGAGTAGTATGGATTACGGTATGTGGGCTTCCCAATTACTGTTCAATTTAGGTACATGCGCTGTGATGTGCGTCATTTTGGAAAACGGGTAGCCAGGAAATCATCTTTCAACCATCGTTCCTGGACTCATCAAGAAATGCTTTTATAGGTTCATTTTGGCTTTGTGTGTTGGACTTTTTTTTAAAACATTTCACTATAGACTCTTAAAAAATGTCGTTCCTCCGGGACATTGATGGATTGAACAAAACTCATGCTTCTTGTCTGAATGGTTCAGCAAGCTTTTCAAAGATATTATGACACCATTTACTTTGTTTTTTTCCAAGGTGAATGAAACAACATATTCTGCTTTCAGTATTTTTTCCAAATGCAAACAAAACAAAACCAAAAACCTTCGAAACTTTAAATCTTTAAATCTTTTTTCAAACAATCCAATCACATTTACACAAGTGTCCAAAACAAGATGATGAGTATCAGGGCCAGCACTATGTCATACAGCAACTTCCTCAGATTCTTTGACAGTTTGCAAATAATTTTCTATTTCACCAAAAGTTACAAAAGTTTCCACAGTTTCCCTTAGCAAGCTGAAGCTTACTCTTCATTTGTCAATGTGCCTAAAAGCTGCTTATAGCATAGCATGGCGTAAGCTATTTTTTAAGCAATAAATGGTTTGAGTCATCTATTTTGTCCTGAAATGCTATCTGTAGTTAACTGCATTGCTTATAAATGGTCATAGTAAATTCAGCATGAAAGAGAATATTACACAAAAGACAGCAGCAGAAGCATTAGCATTATCTAGTATTTATATATGTTATCAACATAACACAGCAGTAAAAGGTTAAATGCATATCAATGGGTACCATGTCTAAAAATTACTATAGTACCTATTTAGTGTATTGGATATTTTTCTTAAGGAGTGCTTGCTGTATCTAGAACAGCATAATATGTGATTTAGTACAGTTAATTCTTATCGATTAAATAATGTCTTTTTATGTACTGTAGGAAGTGAGACAGATATTTTTTTTTTTTTGCTTCATTGTGATCCCGGATTTAACATTTAAATGAAGATCTCAAAGGACCATGACATATCATTATTTAACTGAAACGGGCTTCAAAATATTTAAACGACAGTATGATTTGTGTCTAAACAGCAGGGTGGCACCAGATACAGGTAATGCTACTGGCCTGTGACTCAGTTTGGAGCCAGAGTCCAAAATTGTGCCCCTCATTTACAGTCATGGTGATCACTCAACTTCAGAGAGAATTACCCATTTTATGGTGATCCTCTGTGAGTCATATACAGAGCAAAACAAAACAAAACAAAACAGCAAATGCAATCTCTAAATACCTTTTTACAACAGGTGCAAACCCAGTCATCTCTAACAATTAAACTGCCATTTACAGTAGGTTTTTTTTGTTTGTTTTTGTTTGTTTTTTTAATTTTTTTTTAAATTTTTTGTACACTTTGCAGAGACTCAGAAATGATAGGGGAAAATGCCCAAGGCTACTAGTCTCCAAGTGGATATTTACACAATGCGAATTAACTGTACCATAGATACCCAGAGAAAATGAACATTTTCTTAGGTTGTTATGAAATCAAATAAACAGGATATAGCTTCATCATAGGACCCCATCCCAAGCCTAAGTAAAAAGTAATCCCCGTATTCCCCCACCCATTCACCCATTATCTTCCTGTTACACAGAATAAATGTTTAGAGTACTCCCACCCACCCTCAAATAAAGTGCACAGTCCATGGCAGACCATAGAATAATGCAACAGGAAAGCCCCTTTTTGTGTATTATTATTTAAAAATAAAATACAAACAACAAAAATCAAAGATTGAAGAGAACTCAGAGATTCTCTGCATCCTGCAAAACGAGGAAACACGTGAGGAGGCCCTCCTTCTCTGTCACTTGTGTTAATACACATAGGCTTCGTTGTAGGGGTGGGGGTTGCAGCAGCCCCCTTCTGGCATGTAGGCCATACTCTCATCAAAGTGAGACAGAGGCACCGTGTCCTCTTCATTGATGTGACGTTCCATGTCCGTCTTCAGCAGTGGGCGCTGATTATCTGGAAAGGCCATGGAGAACAGGGCTTCCGGATCACACACAAATTTGTAGACATATCTCTCTCCAGCCACCTGATGAAACACGGAAGAGAAAAACCCAACCTTATGTATGGTGCAGGATGTTAACTGAACTTAGTGTGGTGATCATTTCATGATACATAGGAGTAGTGAATCATTATGTTTTACACCTGAAACTGATGTAATGTTATTTGTTAATGGACCTCAACAGGATTCCGAGCTCTACCATCGCCAAACAGGAAAGAGCAGGGAAACAAAAGAATAAAAACTTGGTTTAATATACCAGAAAGGATGAATTACTAAAGAAAAGCAAGCACATGTTAGAAGATACCCGTAAAAAGAAAAAACAAAACAAAACAAGCCTTTTTACTTTGGGGAATAAACTACAGTCCAAAAGAGGGAAATGCGACCTTGAGTAATCACAACATTCATTCCAGGCACAGCTAGGAAACTTAGCAGTTTGCTTGTTTTAAATAAAACAAAACTTACATTGTTATTGGGGCGGGGGGAGTCAATGACTTCATGCAGGCATCCCCCATCGAAATTTTTTCCTTTGTTTTAAATGGTAATATCTTTATAAAATGACTGGGTCTTTAAGGTGTACTGTCTCCCTCTTAATGTCTCCCACTTCTGAAATCGTATAAAAATTAAACTTCTAAACCTTAAAAGAAAAATGCGTTGTGTTCCTAATCTTAATAAGACTAGACTAGTGACTCGCTGAATCACAGGGTGAACTATTATTTTTTTTCTTTTCTTTTTTTTTTTTGGCACTTGTATATTTTCATGTAAAAGAAAACCCAAAAGATGCATAGCCTTATTTAAATGAAAGACGGATCAAGAAGACAGCATTATCCTGGGTGCATCACTTTTAAAAATGAAGGCAGGATGCATTAGACAGAAGTTAAGGATGTGTGTAAAGTGTCAGATTGAAGTAAGAGGTGTAAAAAAGTGAAAGGAATTTAAAATACACAATGCATAGGGAGGAAATGAGAAAAAGCAATGTGACAGCTGCCTGAAATAAAGGAGAAGTAACATAATTTGTAAGGAATGACATGTCCCAAACTTAAATTTGGAAGAATAATGTTTCTCTAGGAAATTATAAACAATAATGAAGTGAAACACATGTGCACCCCACCTCCATTAGCAAACAAAACTGAAGTTCTAGAAAACCAGGGCCGGTTGGGGATAGAGGGTGAGGGTGTGTGCATGAATACGATTCTTTGTGCTGACATTGACAGTAACTTTTCATGTGCATGTAGAGATTCATAATTTTAGAAAGGTGAAAATTACTCAATATCTCTGGGTTCCTATGAATCAAAAAGGCATTGCTATTTGCTTTGTGATGCAGGAGAAGAGTAAGTTCATGCTTTATAAACTATCTGTATCTGTTTGGAAAAAAATGAATCAACTACCAAAGAGCACTAGTGTTTTGGACTCGGGATTTAGAACATTTTTTTTGTCCTGATTTTTTTTTTTTTAGCTTGTAAGAGGAACCAGTTTAGAGGAACCAAATAATCTGAATATTCTTAGGTATGAAAACAGGGAACATTAGATTTTATAACTTTAGACATGTTTCTGAATCTGCTCTCAGTTCCCCCTATTTTTTTGTGAAATAAAGGCGGGAATGGGTCCTATGGAAAGCCTCCTGTAAAATTGAGATGGAAGTTTCTAGTACACTGCATCTCAAACAGAGGAGCTGGCATTATTTACTTGTCCTTTATAAAAAAGAAATTAATTTCCTAAAGGTGGGTTGCCATAAATATAAAAACAGGCAATCTAAGAAGCAAAGCTAAGATATGAAATCCTACTTTTCCTTTAGTTTCTTTACTCAAAGCATTTTGAGGGAAATAAATAAATGGCCTGCATACCTCAGAGCCATTTATTTATTTGGCTTCTTTGTTTGGTTTGGAGCTTCAGAAAAAGAGGTATGTGCTCTAGGCTACTGGTAGGTTTTTTTATCCAACCTGTTGCTATTGGTTATAATTAGAAATGATTTGATAAATCACCATGGGGAATTAAAATGTACAATACACAATCAAGATTATGAAACCTCTTAAGGAGTCTGCCTTGACTCACAGTGTCCTGCTATTTTTCTTACGAAAAACATTTTTGGAGCTGCTGCTATATGCATCGGACTACGTTAGATGCCACAGAGCTTAGAACAAAGGCTGATAACTGCCAAGGGAAATAATGTCTTTTATTAGTAGTAATACAATTACAATGTAGAAAACACTGTACATGAAGTATACCCAAACTGCAATGCTGAGATAGAACATGACTATTACAGGAGATGAATTAAACAAGGAAGTATCTTTTGAACTGTGGTTTAAAAGACTACATATTTCAATTATGTGTTAACTTTGAAAATCACAGAAGTAACACAGGGAAACTGGAGGAAAATTTAAAACTATGCATCAAACCAAAAGAAATAATGATCTATCATTATATCATCAAGAAATAACCATTGTTAAAATATTTGCATATATTTGTCTAGGCATTTCTAAGTTTTGAAACAAAAGTACACACATGGATGTACAGTCTGAATCCACACTCCACCGTTTCTTCTTTGAGAACTACTGAAATAATCAGAATTTTTTATATGTTTAGATCCATTTGATTATTTTTATTCTCTAATCTTTCCATTTAATTTTCCTTGATGTATGCCACATACATACATACTTTTAAGTTTATATGATCGGAAGAGAAACCAGAGTATCATAATTTTAAGTTTCTACACAAGTGTGGCCATGTAGACATTTTCCACTACACACTGAAATATAAAATTCTATATCATATTTTTTTAAAGGACAGCATAATTTCCCTAAGTGACTCTGATAAAATTTACTTTAACCACTGGATTGATATAGATGTTATGCAAAATTCAGAAGGCAAGTGGCTCTAGAAGAGGGGACCATATCAGTGAAGTAATGAGGGGTCACACAAGTGTCAAATAGCAGCAAATAGAATCACAACGCATATGAGGAAAAAGAATAAATATGTCTGTAAAACTTGTAAACAGCCTTCGTTTATGTGCTGACTACAAGGAGACTTCAATTTTGCATATTTCACCATTATACAGCCTATGCTTTCTCACATTACGTGGCAACACCCCAAAAGGTGTGTCATAGAAAATACAGACATTTTGCTGTCCTATTTTGCTGAGAGATAAAATAGTTGCAGTTTCTTTTGGCAATTACATCCCAATAGGGAAAAATGTGAGGAGCAACCCTATTTTAATCTGTGTTTTAATACTTATGCCATTATTTGATATTTTGACAGCATCTTGTTTTATAAGTCTATTAAAATAAGAGGTAAAAACATCGTATATGTGATCATCGGATAAATAAATAGGAACATGGAATGGCGATATTAGTAATAAGAAGCTTGACACCCTTGAGAATAATTAAGACCTGGTGTGACATCCTAGAGATAACCTGTCACACACTATGTCTAAAAGCTGAGGTGTAATTAGAGACCTTCTACTTTCTAGCTCTCTGTGAATGCTCCCTTGAATAGGAGACTTAATGGTCAAGACACACAAGCCAAACGTGTCTCAGCTTACACGGGCTTCAGGGCGTGAGTGGCATTCGGAGCTACCATTCGCTGAAGACTTCTACTGCGCCAGGCACCACACAATGGTCTAAGTGCCTTATTTCACTTAATGATCACAACAACTTCCAGAAGTAAAACCACCACCACTGAGCAGGAAAAGAATCTGTTCCAAAAGGTGATCCACTGAGAAGTCAGCATGCAAACCTAAACCCCAGCTGCGTTTTCCCTGACTGTTGTGCACACTGCCCAGGACTGCGGGGCACCTGCGGCACTGCCGGCACTCGGGACGTGGTGAGGGAAATGACAGGGTCTTGCTGCAGACAGGAGGCGTGGGTGAGAGGAAGGGAGGAATAAAAAAGACCCTATGGATGAGATGGAGAACACAGGGAAGCATGTACTGATTGGTTATATATCTTGAAGGTGAGATTCAGGGAAATAGGAAATGAGAAATGGATTCAGCCTTATCTTTCAAGGATCCTGGCATTCTAACTTCTGAGCTGGTGAACTTCAGGGCACCGATTTGTTTGGCCTAAGAACTCAGTGATACTGTTCTCTCTGTTCCAGTATGTTTCACGTAGCAAGTGGTTTAGTTTTTCCTGGCATAACTAGAGGGGTATACACTTTTTTAATGTTTTCTTTATTTATTTTTGAGAGACAGAGAAAGACAGCATGAACAGGGGAGGATCAGAGAGAGAGGGAGACACAGAATTCGAGGACAGACTCCAGGCTCTGAGCTGTCAGCCCAGAGACCGACACAGGGCTCAAACCCACAAACTGTGAGATCATGACCCGAGCCGACGTCAGGCACGTAATCAACTGAGACACCCTGGCGCCCCAAGAGTGGCATAAAAATAAGCCACAGTGTGGAATATATAACTATGTTTGTGTCCCCAACATGAACAAAGGATGCATAATAAAACAGTAATGTTCACAATGGATCAATCATAAACTTGGTTCGCAGTCTACACAACTGGAATGAATACACACGCAAGGCTGAAGGATCTAAAAATAACAAATATCCAGTGTTTTATCTTTATTTATCAGTTCATTCCCTTCAACAATTTTACAATCTCTTCTACATGGACTTAATGTGCTTTATCTTTCAAATACTAAGAGAAGCTCACTTGAAATGAAATAAAATATATTTAACTTCATTCACCAATGAAATAGTATCAAATACTTATTTTTAATAGATGGTTTGGGATTCTAAGCTGTCACGCGCTGAAATCAGGCAAGATCTCAGACAAGAAGAAAAAATTTTTCAGAACAGGAAATGTTCTGAATGTTTTTAAGGATCAGAACAAGGAGGGAAAAAGTAAGCATTCAGTTTGTTTCGGAATCTATACATAAAAGCATTTCTAAATTATATAATTGTGGGGAATGTAGTGGGCTACCAAGAACTTCTGGAAGATATACGTGAATATTAGTACTGAAACATTTTTTTACCAAATACGGTAGAGTCGGGACTGCCAGAATGTCTAGTAGTTTCTATATGATATTATTACCCTGGTCTATAACGCCCAGGAATTTATAAATAGAAAGGCTTGTAATACCAAAACCAAGAGCTAAGCATATGTTAAAATGAGTGAAAACCTTGCTTCAGCAATGAAATGATATGTGGCTTTTAAAGTATGACATGCAGATTAATGTGCAACATTTCAATGAATTTTAATGCTGTTTTAGCTGCTCACCTTTTGCATGATTCCTTTCTCATAATAATAGCGAAGCGAACGGCTAAGTTTATCATAGTTCATAGCTGGCCTGTTTTTCTGAATGCCCCAACGCCGGGCCACCTGCCACCAAAACAGAATGACATTGTCGTGTTAAGCATTGCCTTATCAAGGTATTTCATAGAACACTGGTGAATTAATCAGTTACTTCCAAAATTCCAAAAACACATCCAAATTAAAGACCTAAGTCAAGAGGCAAACGCTATCAGGATCTGAATTTTCCTGTGTCCTAGTCTGCTTTTTAGCCAGGCGTGCAGTGCAGTGACCATTCTGAAACTTCACAATAGAATTCTTTGTCACTATTGTTTTGGCTACAAAATTAAATGGAAATTAGGGGATGTGTTTACAAAGGGAGCAAACAGGCTGCGATTCACCAAGATGAGGCAAGTTTCCCGTTCTGATATATACGGTCTGTTTTTTCCCTCTTGGTTTTTCAGATAAAACCCAAGAATAGCTTAGTGATCTCTTTGTAAAGGTGTTTTTTTGAGGTTGTGATAAACTAAAGAAAAAATTACCCTGTTTGATACTAAACAAAAGATGAACAAACGGCATTTTATGTGCAGCAGAGGAAACACTATAAAACTTCATAATCTGAACTGCAAATAATTTTTATTGCCTGAAGCAGCGTCAGAATAAAACTGTAACCAATACTAAACTGGCGAATTAGGCATTCATTTAGACAACAGTAATTGGATACTAAAAATAAAAAGGAAGTAGAAAAGGTTACCATGTATGTACATGAGTCCACAAACAGAAATCTCTAAAGCAGAATGTCGACTTTGTTGTTTAGTGAAAAATCTCAGAAGTTTTTATAATGTGGCTTTGGAGAAGCAACTTATCTGGCAGAGGAGGGTTTTTCAAGAACACCCCCTTCTTCCACGTATCCCCCGCATCACCACCGCCCTGGGCCGGCTGAAGCATCACACAGAACAGCACAGCCTGCATTTGCTACCCCAGCTAAAATCATGTTCTCATTCATTTCCGTATTTTATTAGTCTGAGCAGACTCTGCACCTATCGTGCACACCTGGGCAACCCCAAGAGAGCATTATCCGACAGGGCTAGTGTTTTCCTTCATTTCCATGAGATTCCAAGTTGTCGCTATGTCCCATACACTAAAGCAGAAGGCGCTTCAGAGAGATCATACTGTCTTCCTCCATTTTATTAGCAATGGCCTTTTCCCCGGGGTTTGTTTTTTTTCTCTCTTTTAAAAATACTGATCCATGCTATTTTCTACCTTCCTGATTTGTATTCCCTGAATAAACATACAATGCAGTTTAGCCACACGCATTCCTATACTTTTTTAAGAGCAGAGAGCTGTGATGTGATAGGGACACGGCGACGTACCCAAATGGTCATCAAGGCAAGTACACCTTAATTATCCAAAGATAAACTTCATTTTAATGAAGTTGTCTAAGTAGTAGTGAAATAGGAGAATGGCAGTAAGAAACGAAAGCAATTCTTTCTAAATAAAATGCCTTTTAAAAACCGAACAATGGACATCAGCAAATCTTAAAGAGATTCAGCATGTGAATAGCATGCAAACCTGAAAGGGACATGAAAACATTTTTTTCATGTGTGTGTGTGTGTGTGTGTGTTTAATTTTATTTATTTTTAACATAATCTATTGTCACATTGGTGAAGTAAGAGTGGATACAGTGTGCTCTTGGTTTTGGAGGTAGATTCCCATGATTCATCGCTTACATACAACACCCAGTGCTCATCCCAACTCCTCAGTGCCTATCACCCACTTTCCCCTTCCCCCCCCTCATCAACCCTCAGTTTTTCTCTGTATTTTAGAGTCTCTTGTGGTTTGCCTTCCTTCCTCTCTGTTTGTAACTATTTGAAAATAAACTATTAATATCTCCTTAAATTAAACAATGGCTTCTGAATACTTTTTCATTTATAAATGCTTCTCATCTAAAAACTCACCAGGATGCCCCTAGAAAGTTAAAAAAAAAAAAAAAGAACTTGCAATCAACTTGAAGACAACACAATGGAAGTCTTTAGGGAGAAAAAAAAGATGATTTTTTGATACCATAAGCAGAGTCTGACTTTGAGGATGCCAGGTAATTCTCAGTACAACTGGGTATTAGTAGATATTTTTAAACAATAAAATTTATTCTTACAGCTGTTTTCTTAATTTTTTTAATGTTTATTCATTTTTGAGAGACAGAGAGAGACAGAGCATGAGCAGAAGAAAGGCAGAGAAAGGAGACACAGAAGCAGGCTCAACGTGAACCCACGAACCGTGAGATCACGACCTGAGCCGAAGTCAGACGCTTAACCGACTGAGTCACCCAGGTGCCCTGATTCTTAGAGCTGTTTTAATTGACTCTGTGTCGCATTCATAAAGGGAAGTATGACATACCAATATGCCTATGAGATGCAGACAAGTTATGCAAGATGAGTAAGTTCTAGAGATCTGCTCTACCACAGGGCGCTCACAGTTAACAGGACTATATTAAATACTTAATAGGAGGATAGATGCCATGTTGAATGTTGTCACCCCAATAATAAAAATAAAAAAGATTGAAACATAAAGTTAACAGATATTATTAGTCATTTCCAGGATAGGTGAGACCAACCACCAATGAAAAAAGCCCTTTCAGCCCTCATGTAGGACCCACCCATCACTGCTATAAGCCAAGGCAGCACTTGCAACAAGGAGTAGGTGCAACGGTGGTAATTCTTCCGGTGACTTCCTTAGAATACTCCTTCAGGTGAAAACTTCAATAATCAGTGAGGAAACTGAAAAGGCAACTGTGCTATAAAAATCACCCCTATTGTCAAATGAATTAAGTAGATTACTCTTTATTTTTAAAAACACATGTAATCATTTAACATTAAGCCTTGAAACCACAATCAGGGCCTGTGTCTCAGACTTCTTGGTAACTCTTTCAGATCAAGGAGTTTGAATTATCTTTGAAAGACTTCTCCTCTGAGTCCTAGAGATGTTTTACTATATGTTAATAATTGTTTCCTGGGACAATTCCCTAGGATCCACGATTAATTTGAAAATAACAGCTCATTATCTCATATATCTCAAAAAGAAAAATATTAAAGAGCATGTGCTTGCTAAAGTTAGCCAAACACACTGAGCAGATAATCAGCTTGGGGGTATAGTCTCATGCAATACTGTAAACTACAAAATGACATTTCCAGAAAGAAATGGAACCTCTGAGCAATTCCAGCAAGGATGGCTTCAGAGGAACCTTTCTAGAGCTCGTCTGACATAGATCCTCCAAGAGCTACTGTGTAGCATAAGAAAGAGGGTGGCTGTGGGCCACAGAGGCTAAAAGAAATTTCGAACACTTTCCAAAGAAGAAAGTTAATAGGCACAGTCATTGCCTAATGGAAGCAATTACAAAAGCACTCACAGCAGCAGCAGGAATGTGATGTTTTGGGGCCCTGGGTGGCTCAGTCAGTTAAGCTTCTGACACTTGATTTTGGCTCAGGTCACGATCTCACAAGTATGTGAGTCTGAGCCCTGTGTCGGGCTCCCCACTGACAGCACAGACCCTGCTTGGAATTCTCTCTCTCCCTTTGCTCCCATTCTGCATGTGCACAACTACTCTCTCTGTCAAAATAAACTTAAAAAAAGAAATGTTATATTTCATTCAAATAATTGCCTTAGGAGACTTAGTGCTTACTAAACAATTACCACTGAGTTGGTTACTGCTGAGAAAACGTCTATTGAGGGGTGTCAGTTGGTTGGGCATCTCACGATTTGTGGGTTTGAGCCCCGTGTCAGACTCTGTGCTGACAGCTCAGAGCCTGGAGGCTGCTTCAGATTCTGTCTCTTTCTCTCTCTGACTCTCCTCTGCTCACGCTCTCTCTCTCTCTCTCTCTCTCTCTCAAAAATAAAAACATTAAAAAAAAAAGTCTATTAACTCTGAATTACCTGGCTCTCTTCTACTTTATGAGTCCACTACAGAAAAGGTACCTAAATGTTTGTTTGTTATACTGAACAGATGTAACTATATTTATGTCCTGCATTTAAAAATCACAAAAATTCAGAATGTGATGGAAGTTAATGGTCCTCTGTTCAAGTCTTTCATTCTACTTAATCCAACATAATCACTATGAAAGTCAACAATTGCTAAAAAGAGAACTTAATTTCATTCATAAGAATTTTATTCTCAAGAGGTCAATAATTATCAACATAATTCAGTAATGTTTCCACCTCAACAAATACATGGCAAAAAAAAAAAAAACAACAAAATTCTGCTTCTGCTCCCTTTTTTTGGTCACAGGTAGCGGGAAATAACTGTTTGATATAAATTCCTGTTGCAGGTATTCTGTTCTCCGATAAGCCAACTCTTGCAGTGATTATTAACGTGTTTGATGAGGTGAACAACACACATTTGATCATGTTAAAGAGCTTTCAAGTTACTTTACATTAAGTGTTCCTAGTCTCAATTTGTTAGTGCTTCCCATTTTTATGGTTCTTTAACTTACATCATTTAAGTCTATCTACATAAAAATGAATTTCGTTTGACAGCCAAATTAAGCTTGAGACACACTATGGAAATTCAAATACTCAAACATTTAGCCCATACTAGACAATGAATATTTTCAAATTCTCAGATTTGTGTGTGTGTTTGATATAGAGCAAGGGAGATGCAAAACTAACCCTCTAAGCACTAGTTATTATTTGAAGTAGATTTACAAATACACTAACCAACTCCTGTTATTTCAAACTTCAACTACACATCTCAATCAGATAATCTCTTAAATAAGAAAGGTGACTTATCTTCTGGATATGAAACTAGGACATGAGATCTGATTATAAATGAATACATGGTTTCAAAGGGCAGAAAATTTAAGACGTGCAGGCCCATTAGCCTAGGTTGCAGGCGTCCCGTCTATGTGAAACTAATCACTTGGGTTCAAAAATAGCTGGATATCTTACTAAATTTTTTGACTTTTCTGAGGCATTTAGACCCTACAACCAAAATGATCAGTCACAGGCATGTTAACTGAAAGTCTTCCATTACCTTTGTGGTTAATGTAAACTAAAGTCAATTTTAAGAGTAGCAGAGAAAGCATCTCTATTAAGACACAAGCATTTCATACAAAAGTCACCTTTCTACAGAGGTCCAAAATGCAATTGGTAGGTTATGCTATAATAATTACAGTAGCTTTAAGCCTAAAGCCAGACCTGGGGAGAATAAAAATTGAACCGAGAAGTTCTTCAGGAAAACATCCCTTTTGCCTGTGCATGGGGATCAGGGGAAGGGCGATGGTAAGAAAGGGGAGCAGTTAGTTGAAAGTGTGTTCCATTTACCCATATTATCTCTCTAGAATTCTCTCACTTCGCAATTTCTTAGGTATTATGGTGACACTTTATACTTCATCCCTACCTTCTAATGGGGTGTACACAGTACAGCTGACTAGAAAAGATGTCACCGACAATCAAAGAGTAACAATGTCCCTACTAGGCCTGCATCTCTTAAGGAATGAGAATTTTCTACTGTGGCTCTTGTGTGCCTTTACCCCTCCCCCCCAGCAATTGTCCCCCACTCCCTCTTGCACATGACTTTGGGTTCGAGATGTCCCTTTCTGACCCCTTGACAAAATTAAGATTATTCAAATACTACATGCTAATTCTCAAGCACAATCCCTTCATGTGCAAAACTAGTGGAACTTCACCAGATACACCCTTAGTTCCTCAAAAGTCATCAAACATCCCCAACTCGGATGCTCTTTTAGAGACTTCCCAAGCATTGCATTCTTGAATAAAGTCTCATGCCTATGATGTTCTAGTTGGTTTTCTTCATCAACTCCACAGGATGGTACTCAACTGGAAAAGTGTGCAACATTTTCATTTCTTAGTTTAAATGATTACATTTTTTTCCTTTGCCCACCTTCTAATTTAGAAGGTGTCCCCGAAGTTTTAAAATTAAACAAAAAATTTTCTGGCACACTGACAATATATGTTTATTTAATACTATAACTTATCTGTTTTCGAAACAAAAATCTATTAAACCCACCTCTTCAGGCTCGATCAGTTTAAATTCCATGCCTCGCCCAGTCCACGCAATGAAATGAGAATTTGAAGGGTCATCCAGAAGAGCTACCAAAAACTGCCAGAGCTGAAGTGACCCCCGTCGCTGGTAGGTGGGTCCTTCCCGATACATTCCTGGCTCCTGTTTGATGTCTCCTAAATTAAAAAAATTTCAAGTTTCGATTATTAGCAATATGATGAGATTTACGTAAAATTCACATTAAACCAATCACCAAAATGATTAAAACACAACCACTTTAGGGGTGTCTGTGAAATGTAATGTTATTGCTAAATGGGGCTTTAAAACAAGGAAAGGATTTGCGGTAAATCTAAAATACGTACACACAAACAACTACATATAACATAGAAAGGTCGAAACAAATGCTCACAGGTGCAGGATAAATCCACGGATGTCATTTACTTACAAAGTTTTTGTATAACGATCCTTTTGTTTTCATTCATTTATTTAAAAACCATTCCATCTTATCACACACTTCTTTTCCCTTTTATTGTTAATGACATTATTCACTGCTCTAAGCAGCACTGAAGAGGGAGTAAACAATTTTAAGCTCTGGGCATTTTATTTGCACAAATTAAATTCTGCAAACTGTAATTTGTAATACTCATTGACCTGCACTAGACAAACTATTGCAAATTTTAATGCAAATATTTCGAAACAAATTTAATAGCATCTTAAATGCTGGATGAAATAATCTGTACATTATATAAATTAGGAAAGTCTCATAGGGAAATCAGGGCATATTGGATTATCATCATACCATCCTTTCTCCACACTTTCATGCTGGCACTACAGCTTTCTTAATTGGCAGCAAATAAAAATTTCTTTGTTTTTCTTTATCTCTTGCTTTAATTTCACGTATGTGAATTTAGCTTGCTGGTCTTTTTCTCAAAGTGCAATCTGAAAACATATATACTAGAGCTTTCTGTAAATCCGTATTTTTAATCCTGAAAGACTGCTTTGTGTTAAATTTATTTGTTATTTATACATAGTGTAAAAACCTATTAAGTAGATTACAGCAATACGGGTGTTAGTATTGCAGTTCTTCTGGCATAAATATGGTCAATTATCTTGCTTTTAGCAAACAAACAAAAATTCAGCCACAGCTCCTGATTATTTACATCTACCTCTAGCCAACCACCCGCAAAATATGTGGAATTGGTCACCCTGGGGAATGAATGCCTAGGGCCCTTCGAACATATCATTGCTAACACATGAATTTCTCTTCTACACTATAGAAACAATTCAGACAGAATATATTGAAGCTAATCTATTCAGTGAGTGTGAATTATAAAGCAGACCAAACCAGTAGCTTCTTAAAACTTTCCTTTGGTTAGTAAACAAAAACACACCTCTTAAAATAATTACAAAATGAACAACACTTTAAAAACCATAACCAAAATAAAATTATTCGGTCAATAGTTGCTAAAAGTCATTATGTCATTTTGGTCTAAGCCAGATAATACAGAAGTGTCTCTTCATATTGATTTCAATGACAGTTTTATTTATTTCAGTTTTTCCTTCTGAGATTCACGATTTTTTTTCATGGGGGTAACTGAGCAATTATACAGAGAGAGTGAAACACTGTCAAATTTTATAATCTCTAGGTTGCTTCTGCCTCTAAATGTGACTGACTGTACGGGCCTTGTCAATGAAAATAATAACCCTTTGTTTTTCTCTTCTCTTGTTCTCTATTCCTTCCCAAATATAAGCGTAATAAATACTATCTTCAAAAAACGTTTTCTTAGTACAAAATTGAAAAATAATTAAAAGTCAAAGGGAATGAATAATCAAGATAGATAGTGTTCTCTAAACACTAATGTGACTTAGACCTGTTAGATAATGTCATAATCCTACTGATAGTTTTGAGCTATTTTTTGTTCCTTATATGTCCATCCTGATAATCAAGATTTCTTAAAATGTTAAACTTAGAATGAAGAAAAGAAGAAACAAAAACCTGATGAAGGTCATTCCAAAGAGAAAAGGCTTTATGCTTTGAGGAGAAAACGCTGTATTTTAAGAATTGTGACACTCTGCATATATCACATGGCTGAACCTCGATGCTTAAAACTATTATCTATTTAGAAGAAAGCCAAAAAAGTGACTCTACTGGAGCCTAACACTGTGACCTTCAATGAATTTAGCAACTGAAAGGAAGACTAAGGAAACAGATCTGCCCAAAATTATCATTCCTTCTGTGAAGGACCAGAGTAGCAAAAAACCTCAGCAACAGAGTAGTCTTCAAGCAACTAATTAGAGATGTAGCAGCAATCTGAGAATGCACTTTGCTGTTTAAATAATGACAATTAAAAAGTTACAAGAGCTACCAAGTCATTACAGCCCTGATCCCCAAAGTTTGTGCAATCAGCTAATCAGAGGGTCGCTGCTCATTTCCTGTTAAACAATCAAAGCAGGAAATAGGGAGACCACTCCGAAGAACCACTAAATCAATTAACTGTTCACTTTTTACCCAGGCTTTCGCATAAATGCTGACTTCTGCCACCTTGGTTGAGAAAAAAAGAAATTCTACTGAACTTGACACTCTCTTCTAAAATCTGGGACCTTTTCACTGGAATAGAGAGTGGTATTAAAAACGTAATGCTTTCCTGACTCCATTTTAAGCAATTACAAAATAATAGCACATTAGGAATGAACACCTTGGGGGAGGGGGGAAGGGAGGAAAAACAAAAAGAACAATCACTAACTAAATGGGCAGCTATGTTGTTTCTGTGTCCATAATGCATCTTTTCAGGAACAATAAAAGGAAGAAGACTGCATTAGTCATCTGTGTATCCACAGTAGCATGCTTTCTGTTCTGCTTTGTTAATTATGGGATCAGCTTTCATTAAATCTCAAAGAACAAGCTGCATGTGCTCAGCGGGGCAATGGAAAGACCCCTCTTACTCAACACAAAGCTCAGCAAGAATGATACTCTGGTTATAACTCTAAAAATGAGATCGCTCCTAGGACAAAAGAATAAAACAAACAAACTTTTGAATAGGGGAAGAAAGAGAGAGACTACAAAAAGTAAAGTTTAACAAGAGTTGAAGTCATCCTACACGATGCGCATAGAAATCTTAAGTAAAGATGTCAACTTCTTTCAGGAGAATTGAGGGTGAACTCTCCACTCCCTTTTAGAAAAATTAAAACTTGAAACACAATGAAAAACCTACCGTCAAATTTCTCTGGGACAACACAGGTGTCATCATAAAATTGCCTGGGGCCCTTTTCAAACATACAGCCTGTGGAGAGAAATAGGATTCATTTATTCATGATAGAAATCAAACTCACAAGCAATTTAAAATACAGCCATTAACACAAAAATTGGGGTAGAAAAGGACTCTGCCACTTTTCAGCTCTGTGACAGTAGACACACTATTTAGCCTCTGTGTCTCTGTACCCTCACCGACAAAATGGGAATGACAAAAAATCACCTATCTTAAAGGGTTGTTGTGAGGATAAGGATTTAAAATACGCAAGTTTGGAACTATACTTAGCACACAGTGATATAGGACAGACATTTATATCATTACTAACCCAAGCACAGAGCGGTAAACACTGGCGAACTTAGAAATTACAGTGTATCAACATCTCCTTTTTCATTTTCTCCCAAGTTTTGTTATTCATGAGACAATAGGGAAATCAAGATGAATTACTTATATTTACCTTACATGATTATCCTGATAAACTGAAATACATTCATTCAGTTTACCCCTTACTTCCTGGGAGAAATATTTAGCTAGGCTAACCTTCTCATGTTGTCATGTTCAAAAGACAAGACAGTTTAATTCTTTTTTCAATTTTCCTTTTTCCTGTAACAAAACTAAGACTACAGGGGGGGAAAAAGGCAAAATACATCAACAGCTTTAACAGTCATTTTCTCCCCCACATGTCATTGACTGTGACCCTCACCAATTGTTGTTGTCTTTGATCCCCAGTAAGAAATTTCATACAATTTAATCACGGTTTCATTTCTCAAAGGTATCGGTCTCTACAGTGAGTACATAATACTAACAACAGTATTGGCAATAATTACATCACATTTCCACAAAATTTATGGTCTCAAATACTTTTGATTTATCAGTTCATTATACTCTTCTTGAAATATAAGGATTTACTTTAACCAAGATCACTTATACCAAACAACCAATATTAGACCTAATATCAAAGCATGCATTGATGTCATCTTCCTGAGGACACAGAACGTTTATGTCAAGAACCACGCCCACATTTCCAGAAATACTTTAATAGGGAATGTATCCAGAGAAGATCTTTTTTATTCATTCCTTTGTACGTATCAAAGTCCCGTAGATCAAAGCTTTCCTGCCATGGTTACCATGAACACACCCACAATAAAAGCTCCTTCCATCGGCCTCTTATGTGAAATTCCATTCTTAACTATAATTTGCCTGAAAAATGAAAATCCAATATATTTAAAGGCAAATATATTTAAATCTAGTGCCTTTTATTTCAAAACAGAGACTTAGGTCTGTAAAGAAAAACTGACATTCCTAGAAGATACATTTCAGTTGAGAGTAGTAAGGTAGGCTAGTTTATAAAGCACATGTTCTATTTGGAAAGAATGTGCTTGTTGTCATTAAAAAAACAAAAAAAGAGAACACAGAAATCCGCTTTTCAGCTGTTTGTATGCACATGACTCATGTTAACAACCAAATTCAAGATAACATGACCTGAAACATCTTCCTTTTACTTTAAAAAGATAACGTTGTAAAATAGTGCTTTATGGAACATCAGTGACTTTTCTCATAAAAGATAATGAATAATCGAATGATTGTATCCGTAACACATGTGATGTTGACAGGATTTACAAAGAATTTCAATAGAAAACTTAACTTCTGTTCTGCTAGGATGAGCCAGGAAGCCTTCTTGCCTCATATAAATGGAGTGGCAGCTAGGCACTTCTGAAAGAAGAAACAACACCCGTCAAAGAGAAGTCTGGAAACGTGTAGTTGTCAGTGGACAGAGTGCAGAGAGGAAAATAACCGACACGACATGAGTCTCCATGAAAGAGCTTGTCAACACGGAGTTAACATTTCAGGCAGGGCCCACACAAGAAATGGTAAACACGGATTCTCTTCAACAGGCATGTGAATTCACAGTTTTCCCCACTTTTACTGAAGAGCTGCTCTCCTGCAATCCCACATGAATAGGAGAGCACCGGAGAAACAAATGGTGTCATGAGTTAAGATCCGTTTTGGGGACATTCATGAAATAAACATGTATATCCCGTGGCATTTGGAGCAAAGATCAACAAAGACCCACTCACAGTTTACTTCATGAACACTGGTAGAAATTATTAATTCAATGCCAAAACTGCTGTATCTCTTAGAATTATTCTAGCCTTTTAAGGTGATTGCTATTTTCACCCCCAAATAAAAGTATCACTAGCTTTTAATTTTGTCAAGCACACAGGTCATATTCCACACCAATGAGGCTATAAAACAGAAATCCCAAAATGTCATAGCAGATACCACTATCGCCCTAGGAGTGAGGCCTTGTCTACCTGACCAAGTTAACTCATCAGTGAAAAAATAAACCTGGCTAATGGTTAAACTTGAGACACAGTGACGGCTCTGTGTATTTAATATGTTTAGTAGGTTAGGGATGGGAAAAAGGAAAGAAATATGGATTAGGAGACAAAAGATTAAAATTCAAATCCTTTCTTTACTACTAAGAAAGTGACATGACTTTAGAAAACCCATTCTGTGGCTAAGTTTATATAAAACAAAGGTGCGGTCAGATGTCATCTAATGTCCATTACAGGTCCAAGTTCTTTGATTCTGAATATAGAAGCGCACTTACTTGACCAGGGGTCGATGTGTTGTGAAGTCAATGAAGTTGTAACTTTAGGAAGGATCCACCACTTACAGGCGTCCCTCCTGAGGTCCTGCCCTTAATTTTGTATATGCCATTTCATTTTTTTTCTTTGAGAAGGTTCCCCAAATTTTATGTTTTGGGTCCCACAAACCTGGGCCAAAGTCTGCATATAACATATACAGATTCTATGGGGGTGTATAAACGTATGTGACTACATTAATTCCATCTTCTATATGTATACTCAAGTGTTTGAAACTTTCAACACATATAAAAATAAACTTATAAAACACATATGACAAATTTGCTATTTAATATGAGTATGTCCTCCATTCCACCATCAGTAGTAAGTACATGAATTCTGAACAGGTAATAAAGATCACTTTAAAGAGTGGGGATCTAAAGACCTTCATCTCTTCTTAACTATCCATTCATAGAATTTAATGTTATAAATAGATAAACGGCACCATTTATTTGGCCTAGAGGTCACTCCTTCTTAGTCTGGAATGTTCCATTTTTAAAGTGTATCTGATTTTTTAAAAATGTGCCTGGTGATTAATATCAACCCAAACGTGAGATGTGTTTTGCACATAAAAGAGTTGATGTGGTTTTAGTCAAAAATACTTTTTAACTTTTTAAAGTTTATTTATTCATTGGGAGAGAGAACGGGAGAACCCCAAGCAGGCTCTGCACCATCTCAAACTCATAAAGCATGAGATCATGAGCTGAGGTGAAATCCAGAGCCAGATGCTTAACTGACTGAGCCACCCAGGTGCCCCTAGTCAAAAAGATCTTACTAGTGATTCATTAGAGCAGTAACATTTAAAAGTATGTAGAAATCAATAGCTTAGGAGTTGAAAACAGCATAAAACTCATGATCAAACATTTTAGTGTACCATGCCTTCTTTATAGGACATGTTATCTAGTATAGAATTCTACCTGTACAAAAGACAGAGTTCACCCTGTTTCTTGATATCAGGAGATTTAGCACGGGGTTGCAGAGTGGTTGAACCTCTAGATTACCAAAGAGTTAGCAATCCACTTCATCCATACTTTTTAACCAGTGGTACTTCAAATTAATTTTTAATGTTATTTTGATTTATTGCTGGGCATAGGACCCTCCAAGCAGCTGGGCCTAGGAGGGACAGTGTTAATGACTCTGCCATCAGCTCGGCAGCTGTTTAGAGGTAAGGATTTTGTTGTACCAATGTTGACACCCTGCCGCAAAATACTTTTCCTGACTGCTGGCCAGCTGGAGTGTGGCTGTAAAAACAGCTGGCTTGCTCTGACGGCAGCCAGAGGAAAACATATAGATTAAACTCTATTATATATAAGTGTGACTAAATGTAGTCTTTCCTCCCAAGAGGGGAAGAAAGAGAGGAGGAGAGCAAATGCAAGTACTTATAAGGAACCCACTACTCAAAGTTGAAGGGACATCTTATTAAAAAAAAAAAGAAACTACTCTAACATAATACAAAACAAGCATGATCTTGGACATCTGACATCAAAGATAGAATCTGATGATCATTTCATGAATTCTCATGTATCTACTGACCTTGCTGATTTGTTATTTCTTGTACTAATTCTGTAATATTTTTCATAAATTCTCTTTATTATTCTATGACATTTAAAGTATACTGATTTAAAATCCATAATAAATTAATAATTTATACCAAGGCTAAAGCCAGGACCTCCATTACAGTTCCAGAGGCAAGCTTGTGATCTAAGTTCTAAGAAAAACAGCAATGGCAACTTAGAAAAAAAAAAAACCCACATGTATAAGAATATAAGTGTGTTTTTCCCACTCTAAATACTATTTATTATACTCCAGAGTAAACAAAATTAATACCTAGCTCTTGAATCTGAGACACCGGCTAGCAGTGTTTAAATCCAGTCCATCCTTAAAATCGGTATCCTTTGTACAGGCCAGAGAAGCCTGATGAAATACAGCTAAGAGGAGTTTATTCCCCTAAAGTAACTAAAGTCATGTTATCCTAAAGTGGTATCAGTTAATTTATGACTATCAGAGTGGGTCAGACTCTAATCAAATTGTAGAAACATTTCCAAAGTGATTATTCAATCAAATGACTAACATGGTTAATTAGGAGCCATAAACATTGCTCTGAAGTTCATCAAAGTAATGACTTGCCCAGAAAAATTACTGCTAATTAAATTGCCTGCTGCTTTCATTTCTACCTTATCTAATAAAAAATCCAACCAATGAAGTTTGGCATTACATTTTAACTTTTGCTAAATGCTCAACCAAGATCCAAACTAGCTAAGCGGTGACTTCAAAGGCAAATGTTTTGTGGCAGGGGATGGAAGCTCTGCATATGTGTACACTCATGTTTTCTCACGAGATAAAGATTACAAAATTCAGCAGCGATAATATAATGTAGTTTAACCTATGCACACCTGTTACTATGACAGCGTATTTATGCTGTTCTATTATGTGTCTAGAGATTATAATTTTAGGATCATGAGCACAGCACTGTGACTATAAATGTGCACCTTGTCCTTTAATAGATCTAGTTTTGAACCTTGGTTCTGGCATTTTTGTGGTAGTATGACATTTTGTTAGTTATTTAACATCTCAACTTATACATCTGTAAAATGGGAACAAGTGATACCCTTCAATGGGTTGCTGGGAGGACCATATGTACAACATTTCACTCTGTGCAAACAGTAAAGGATTCAGTCTATGGTGCTTATCATTAATAACAAACTATTTTTAAGTGTCCCAAACAAGTGTTTAAAGTTAACCATAGTACTTTAAATTAAAAATAATTACATAGTGAAATTATTTTTATATCTTAATTTGCAGTTCTTAACACAATTACCTACTGAGAAGGTTGATTTGTTGCTTATTTGTATATTTTTTCACTGATATTCTTCATAAATCTATTAACTCATGGTGTTTAAAATTCATTATAAACTTATGGCTTCTCAGGTTTAAATGAAAAGCTCCATTACATTTTCAAAATATTCAGAGGTACTTCTTTTGAGCTCCTTTTTATAGTATTATGCCCTAATATTTGCTGCTATATGACTCTGGTTTAAAAAGTTTTAAATTTTATCTATAAATTGAATTGTGTAAAGTTAATTTAACACAAAGGATTTTGTATTATTTTGAAACCTAGGACATGACAGGAGCATGGGCCCCACCAACTTGCAGAAACTACACTGCTGTAATTCGTCACAGATGAGCTCGGGGGAGGACGATCGATATACTACAAAGATTCAAAGCAGCAAAGTACAGCTGTCATCTGAATGCACTAGTTAATGTAGGGGCAGTTAAGAAGAAGAGTAAACAAACACCCCAAACTATCCGATTTGATTCATCTTCCCCTCTAGTAACACTGTTAAAATTGCCTTTAAGATCCGCAGCTATCTTAAAAACAAATATCCATATACTAGACAAATTCCTTGGGGAAGTGATTTGACAAAATCAAGTCAACCTAAATTTGTATGTTAACCATTGATGATGGTGGAAAACCTGGCACATTAAACGTCCAGGGCTAAAATATGTGTGCAGACATGCATCCGAAATCATCAGGTACTTAGTGAAAATATGTGTACCTGTGTGTACCATTCAGTGCCTGCATAAGTGTGTAAGTTTTTCAAAAACACATGTATCTATTATCTAAGGAAATCATTGTTGCAAGAACTAATGACGTTAATCTCCTTCAAGAAAGATGTGCATTATGAATTATTTAGCCAAAATTTTATCTGTCATGAACTTCATGTTTTACTGTTTTGTTTGTTTCTCCCCATTTCCTGGTGTAGTGTTTAAAATCCAAAGATTTTCTAGAGAGCATAAGTAACAGGAGCTTTATGAAGATGTATTTAAATGCAAATACATTCACATATACCCTAGTCTAGCAGCCTTTTACTATGCATTTCTACCAACCCCATGAACAGATTTCATGTAGCTAATCGAGAAAATCATATTTTATAAAGTTTTCTGAAAAGGATGCTAAGGGGAATGTATTTTTTCTACACCCATAGGATCTATGATAGAATGAATCTAAAAGTAATTAACTCTAAAAATAAGACCCAGGATGAGCATCTGAATTCACCTGAGAAAGAAGGGAACTGGGATGGCAAAATAATAATGATGATGATGATGATGATGATGATGATGATGATGATCACGTTTTATAAGACCTACTTGGCTTATGTAAGCCCTCTTTGGCTTACAAAAGCCCTATGTGGATGTAACATCTTAGTTGCTGAACCTCATATAAAAAAGGCAAAAGAGGTGGAGTTAGCTGAAATCTGAAGAAGGCAGTGATGAATTTGGTATGACCTCATTCACACCTAGATGGGATCTTTTTCACTGGGGGTTTTAGTAAACTGTTAATTACATAAAGTCTGCACCAATATTCTTTTCCATCACATCTTGGAAATCTACTGTTAATAGACTCTAAGGACAGAAAGAGAACTGTGCTGGTCTTGATATGCCTCGCGAAGTATATGTAAAATATTTTTTAAAGTAATGCTTTTATCTGCATTCAGATACTTTTAAAACATAAAGGCTACATAACATGAAAGAACAGTATCAAACAGCCTATCTATGAAACACAAACTTCTCTTAAAAGCATCGACATTTTGGGGGAACAGTATCCTACACAAATAATTACCAGATTCAAACAGGATTAGGATTAGCTTATATGATCTAGCAGGCTGACAATTTTACAAGTTTTCCAGGCCCGTGAGGGCTTATGAAGTTAGAGCTGTAAACAAAATGGAAGTGATAGGAAATATAAGCACAAGTGTAACTCTGCTTATTTGGTATTATGGTATTTGGTATTTGGTATTACTCTGACAATTATGAGAAATGTAAAAGAAAATGCAGGAAAAGATGCCATGAGCTACTAAAGTGAGGCCACAAAAAATTCTGTAAGAGGTAGAAGTGTTAATGCTGAGGTCTGATACCAAATTGCTCCCCTCTGGAGTCTGAATGATTTGAAGCAAACACATCATGAGTTGCTGTGTTCCCTTTATCTCTCCTTAGATCACTGCAATATTCAGATACTTATTCTACTTGCTTTGCACATGAATAAGACTAGTATTGAGTTCTCTATGATGACTTCACTATGTTGAAGACAGCAAAACTGTTCAGTACCTTCTCGGTCTTGCACAAGAGGACGGTCTTCACATAAGAATCTCTTTCTCACTTTGTCCTCTCCTTCAGCCCCCAAAAGGGTATTTGTAAATATGAGAAATAATAACGGCTTCTTATCCGAGGACTGGCAGCCTTTTAGGAAATCTCTAGAAGTCCCGATAAAATCATACCTACAGATATCCTTTATTATTGCCTGGACCCCTAGTACTTTATATATTAGTAACTTTACAAACATCATCCTATCTAATCCTTACAGAAACAGAAAGGTAAAGGCATTATTTGTCCCTTTTTATAAATAAGGAAACTGAAGACAAAAGAGGCAACAAAATATACTTGATACGACAAAGATAGTAAACAGTCATCAGGCGCAGAATTCAGGACAATATCTCCAGTGTCATACAAAGTGGGTGGTTTTGTTTTTGAAGGCTAAGAATAACAAAAACATGTGGACGAAGCCGTGTGCCGTGGAGGCCCACACAGTGAAGAGAAAGGTCACTAGGATGGAGAATTCAAAGGTACTTCTCTAAATTTCAGAGAAGGGTAAAGAAATCACAGTAACACATGCTTGTCATTCTCTGAGTTTTGTTTTGGTTGTTTTTAAATTATGGGGTATTGTTTAATTTAGTTTATATGACAGTGTATTAATTTGGTTGTGTTTAATTATATGAGCACAATTATCTTTGAATAGCTCTCCTTGTAAAATTTTCCAGAGTCTCTCTCACACACACGATAAAAACAATAATCATCTATTTAAGGTGACAAAACTTCCTTGAAAAGGTTTCAATTACATTACTCATGTGTTAGGCAAAAGTATTTAATAGACATAAAATGTCTCCCTTTTCCTCTAAACTATGAAATACTCAACTCACTGAAGAAACAGAAATCCTTTAAGTGCAAAAACAAATTGTGTCACAACACCCTAAGCCTAAAAATATATACTCAGATGCATTCAAAAAATAATATCTTACTTCGCTTGTTCACATCCATAAATCAGACACACACACACACACACACACACACACACACACACACACACATGCAACCTTAAACCATTTAATTTCAAATCTTAGTTGCGCATGTAAAAACAGTTGTATGTTCATTTTGTCCACTTATAGTTCTGAGTCTAAGCTTCCTGGTGGTTTTCTTTAAAAAGACACTAAAAATCCCACACTATGAAAGTGCTCTCCCCTCCCCCTTCTAATTCCCTTTTTTGATGCTAGTACAACTCACAAGCAGATTATCCCTCCCTTCCCCCTTTCCTGCCTGTAAAAATCCAAATTAGACAAACACTGTGTGGCTGAAATGACATATTTGAATGGAATTCAGACCCACCAGTTCCTGTTTATGTTTCTGATTTGAGAATGTTGTCTTCTCATTCACTATACATTAGGAACACTGCAAGGCCATAAATAGTGTTGGGTTACATGCAGGCAGGACCAATGAGCATTAATCATTACTTCTAGTCAACTGGCAAAAGCAGCAGCTGATGGAACACTACACCCTTCAGCTCTGTATAAATGGACATTCCAGAGACGAAGAGTGTGTGTGTGTGTGTGTGTGTGTGTGTGTGTATGTGTGCGCGCGCGCGCGCGCATGTGTGTGTGTTTCCTTTCAGTCTCCATTTTATGAATGAAACTCCAGGCTCTATAGAGTCCATTCATGTAAGACAAATGCTTACAGGGCTCTGCCCCCAGGGATCAATCAGTCATGGGTAAAACTGATATGATTGGTTTAAGACAGCCTTCAGCCTTCCATTACTGACTTAAAATGCAGTCCCTGTCCATTTGACCTGTGTTAATGCATAAAGAGTAAATCCAGACCATGGTCTCAATTCTCAAATCAAATCACTAGCCAATGCCACTTACTGTAACTGGAGATTGAGAGCATATTTAAGTATTTCTTAGCAAAAGCGATAGAGTGGCCCAGAGTACTGTTTTGGGAGATTTGCTATTTTAACTCAGAAGAATGAGGAAAATCCATTTGAGGCATGCTAGGCACTAGAAAGCAAAGTCAAGTTGTGAGGCCAATCCCTGACCTCTACTGTAATAACAAAATCAATTAGGAAGACATCACCGTCACTTTTCACAATTGAAGCACCTAAAAATCAGAGATTAAATGATCTACTCATCTACAAATCATTGGCTGAGGAAAAGAAAATTATCTTTGGATGTTAGAGAAACAGACAGAATGTTAATATTTCCTAAAGGGTCAATAGCTCATTCCTTTAAATTCCCAAGTGATTCTGCAGTTGAATTTCTTGAAGCAATAGTTTTAAAGTTAGGATGGGAAAAAAAAATGAGCTGCCATGTTTCAGGAGAAAATGTAACCATAGGCAAATGATGCTTACTAATGGAATAGGGCCAAGGCTTGGCCTTTGGGAGTGTTAAATATCAGGTACAAAAAGCCAAAGTTCATGGAACCATAATCATCGCTGCTCTGGAAATTACTAAAGATGGTAATGCTTAAAAACATCTAGAGTTTTTAGAAGAAAAAAAGCTATTTATGAGCAATTATGGGAATGATTTGTGAAGAGTCAGTCCTATACCAAACACTGTTAAACATATAATAGGTTTTATCAGCCATCTGTAACTTGGTCCTTGACTCCAGAGGGAAGGAAACATTTCTCTCTTCCAGTGATCTGAAGCCATATGGAAAAACAGTTGCAGTCAACAATCTCTGTATAGATCTCTAAACAATTTCTCATGAAATCTTTACCATGACTGTTGAAGAGAGAATGAGAAGAAACAGGAAAAAAAAAGCAGCCTAACTCTCATCTTTAAACCTGTGAAGGACTGTCTACTATGACATAAAGACAATTTAATATTTATCTCTGGATTTCTAATATCTGGTAAGTATAATAGCAGAGAATAAATAAAGTTACCAACATGTTTCAGAATTCAAAATTGAAATGCCTGACATAGCCAGGTGGGGAGATCATATGGAATTCTATAATCTCCCATCCAGAGAAAATATGGAACACAGGCAAGACCTCTGAGAGTGAACATATACTGAATTATTAACTCCTAAATAATACTCTTTATTCAGGCTTAAAGAAAAGTCCAATATTCTTCTATTTAAAGTGGTTCCAGGATATGCAAATAAGATGAAATTAAGCTGAATATTTTCAAATGTAATATTTCATATTTGTAAACTTTAAAATTATAATGATTATCACAGGACCTTCCATTTTAGAGATGATGAAGGCCGCTAGTTTAGGGAAAGCCTGGATGTTCAAAATAAGGATCAGGAGTCCTTATTCCCTCTGTTCCATCTGACTTTAATTAGCATTTTTCAACAGTTTCCTTTTGTAATCACTGCATTCCTTGTGCTTCTTGAACAATATGTTTGGTTGTTTACTTATGTGTAACTTAATTGTTCAGAAAAGATATAAGAAAATGTATTAGTAAATGTGCATGAAGTCAATTTCTCAGAAATATTATCTCCTCTTGTAAATAAATCATAAAATATCATTTAAAAGGATAATAAACCCTAGGCGACTCAGTTGGTTAAGTGTCTTGACTCTAGATTTTAGCTCAGTGCCTGATCTCATGATTCATGAGTTTGAGCCCCAAAGAGGGCTCTGTGCTGGCAACACAGAGCCTGCTTGGAATTCTCTCTCTCTCTCTCTCTCTCTCTCGCTCTCTCTCGCTTTCTCTCGCTCGCTTGCTCGCTCTCGCTCTCCTCTCACTGACCCTGCCCTCCCTCTCCCTCTCTCAAATAAACCCTGATGACAATATTTCTGAGATACTATTCCAGTAGTAACAAAATTAGTCTACTAAGAGTATAGCGATACTACTGCATAATTGTAGCCTTCTGAATTTTGCTCTTCTGTTTTCGCTTTTTAAGAGTTTTATGTAATTTGACCAACTGATTGAGTTCCTGAAGGATCATCTAACACATCAAGTAGCACTTACTCATATTTCTATGTGGCCACAGAAAATAATTATGTTGTCTTGCTCTGTTATCCCCTGATTTCAACCTATAACTTCCACATTAAAACCTTATTATAAACTCTGCAAGGGGAATCCAAAACAAGGCTCACTAGAAGCAGCAGTAGGAATTACTTGACTACTTTTCCTACTATTTGACCAAGATGAGTAGCTACCAACAGAACAAAAACACAGAATAACAATGACAGTGGAAAAATATTCCTCTCTTGCCATTTTAGAAATCCAAGAGTATTTATATTTAACTCTCTTGACTAAAGTGCCAGCTTGGGCCTACATGAGTAACCAGACATATGTGTCAGCTTTGACAGATGAAAATTGAACAAAATCTTAGTTTTAACATATTTAGTATGAGGTGAACATATTTTCAGTATTTATTTCATCATCTCTGCTGATGTGTCCTTTTTCTACATGCTAAACACAGACAATCATTCTCTAAATGTAAAGGTTTGTCTATTGACCTTTATCAAAGTCCTAACATGATAGAGAAGGACATAGGGGAACTTGGAAAGGTTGCTTGGGTGAATAACGGATATAAAAAAGGAGGAATGGAAAAGGTCCACCTTATTCTTCCAAATGTAAGCTTTCCTTGTATCTGTGTTACATAATGCAATCCCTCATAAGCTTTCTGGTGAAAAATGGATTCACGTGAAAAAAGTTTGAGCATGACTGGGCTAGTGAAATTTTAAGTCTGAGAAATGCCAAATTCTTTACAAGGTTTTAGTTTTTAAGTAATCACTACACCCAACATGGGGCTCGAATCTATCACCCCAAGATCAAGAGTCACACACTCTCCCACCAGAGCCACCCAGGCACCCCAAGAAATAAAAAATTTTAACAAAGAAAAAGGAATACCCAATAAGAAGGCACAGGTAAACTCAAGGTTTATATATAATCGAGGCAGTTTAGAGCTGAAAAAGGTGTTAATTAACTAAATTTTCCTTCTAATTATTACTAAGCCTTCTCCAGAAGACCTATGAGGGAAAAACACTTCCTTGAAAATCTCAACCCTTGACAATGTATATGTTCTATATTTTTAAAAGGAGATATAATGTATTTACTCCTAAATGTCATCGGAGGTCTATATTTTCCTATCTCACAAGAGTGAGCACCTAACAATTAGAATAAAATTTGGGGACCATCTAACGTAAAAAGTAAACCCCTAAATTATCTGAGGTCTCAATGCAGATGCTTTTACAGGTCTGGATCAGAGAGAGCTTTTAAAATCCATAGAAAATCTTAATCTGAAAATTAGACCATAGAATCAATAACATAGGTAACAAATGGTGGATTAAAGCACTGTATTTTGGACAACTGTGTGAGAAAAACCGACAGTGCTAAACTAAGACTAAGAACATGTTGGTTCCAGGTCAGCTGTTTCACAAAGTACCTGCATATCTGGAGAGAAGGTGACACAGATAAGCCTCAGGAGTGTTATCTGCGCAACTGGGGTGGGGAGAAAAAATGTGAACTAGGCAATCTCCAAGAACTTGCATGATTTCAAACATTTATAATTCTATGAAACAACTATTTGGGTCAATTTCCAAATCTGCAGTAGGGATAACAACATTTGCTTACCACATTTTCATTGCATGCCTCCAAAGTGCAGAAAAGCCCTATCAGTACCAGCAGAGTGGCCCTAAAACATACCATTAAAAAATAGAAAACACTTTGTTCAGGAAACACATGATTTCAGCCTTCTCCACAAGCCCCTACTTCTACTTCCTCCTCTCCTGAAGCTCACTGTACACACTGCCTCACACTCTCTGACTGGAGCATGTCCCTGAAACTTCTCTTCTTCCCGTATCCATCTCCCGCTCTTTTTTTTATTAATGTTTTTTATTTATTTTTGAGAAAGAGAGAGAGAGAGAGACAGAGACAGACAGCATGGGGAGGGGAAGGTCAGAGAGAAAGGGAGACACAGAATCTGAAGCACAGAGCTGTCAGCACAGAGCCTGACGCGGGACGCGGGGCTCGAACCCACGAACCGTGAGATCATGACCTGCGCCAAAGTCAGATGCTTAACTGACTGAGCCACCCAGGTGCCCCCATCTCCAGCTCTTAAACTGCTCCACCACATGCCCAGGAGGCATCTTTTAAACTAATTAGAGTAAATTAGCTTAATGTTTTTAAATATTTAAAATATTTTTTATTTTACTTAGTCCTGGGGGTTAAAAACATCTCATTAATGTGTTGCCCTCCAATCAACTCCTAGGTTAACATTTTATAATATACCCCATAGTGCAACGGAACAAAGTACTAATTGTGGATTGCAAACACTGAGCAGGGATGAACCAGAAACCCACTAAGTAGCCTATTAATTCTGCTCCCACCTCTACGGCAGTCCTGGACACAAAATAATAGCAAGCCAGGTAGGTTTGCAGCCTGCGGGACTATAATATAATCCTTTACTTAGCATTCTTTCCACGTAAAGAACTGATGTGATTAATTTGGATACTTCTTCAACCTCCAAATGGGTTGATATTTTAAAACATAATAATTATTTTCTGTCTGATTAGGTAAGTAGTACCTAAGCATTGTTAAAATGCGAAACACTTCAGAAGTAAAACAGACATTGCTTAGGATATCATCACACATATAAAGCCACAATGTATGAGGCGTCTGGGTGGCTCAGTTGGTTAAGCGTCTGACTTTTGGTTTTAGTTCAGGTCATGATCACAAAATTTCATGAGTTCAAGCCCCACACCCAGCTCTGAGCTAGCAGCAGGGAGCCTGATTGGGATTCTCTGTCTACCCCTCTCTCTGCCCCTCCTCCACTCACACTTTCTCTGTCTCTCTCAAAATAAATACATAAATGTCAAAAAAAAAATTTAAGCTGTGTATGTCTGTATTGGGTCTTATTTTGCATGAGTCAGTTGGTGTATCTGTATTTTTTTTTACTCAACTCTCATTTCATTAAACTTTTCTCCAAAAGCTGACTTTTGCATGATATTTTTGTTATGGAAAGCTGTAACTTATTCTACAGCTACTGTACATACCATAACTACTGTATGTACTGTAACTACCATACAACTGCTATATACTTTTAACATTTCTCCCTCTCACCCATTCACTGTATCTTTCATTCCTTAACATAATTTCCAGGGTGAAATTATCTTCACAGCATATGAACACTGTATGCTGATATTTTCTTGAGCCAAACTTTAGTTTCATGTAACTACCACCCCCTTAAAAATACTACCCCTAAAAGCTACCAAAAAGAAAGAAAAAAAGAAACAAAAGACCAACCAATCAACAAACACAAACTACAATGAACTATGTTGCTATGAATATATAAAATATGTGCCTTGTTCAGCATTGTGAATTGGCAAAACCTCCTGTGCATGCATGAAAATGAGAAAGTCACTACGATTCTATGAAAATGGGGCACTGCATTAAGTTACCTCCACTGAAGTGCTCAATGCATATTCAACCTGTTTCATGTAGTCACTTGGCCATTAAGCAAAAAAGGGAAAACCACGTTGGATTCAGGAGGAACCAAACAACTAACACAAATCCTGTGTACTGTTTGTGCAGCACTATTCAAGAAGAAGAGAAAAAAAAAAACAATAACAGATGTAACTGCTTAGAATTTAATATCATAATATAATGATGATCACACAGACTGTACTGGTTCACCAAATTGGCCCTAAATGCCATTTAAAAAAAAATCTTCTCAGTGTCTTCTGATCCAGGTTTTCTTCTCTTCTCCTGAATAAAAATTTCTACTCAACTAACATAATATTTTGCATTTTTTAACTTGAATCCTCGGCAGTTGAAATTGCATTCCTGTAATTATAATTATAACTAATAGGCCTTCCATTTCCCATGTCATAATTAATGTCAGGCTTTATTAGAGCATAATCATGCTGCCTTTTCACTTACAAAGTTCCTTTTATTTTCACAACATTTATGTTATATTGAATTAAGTAATAAAGAGTTCTAGAGGCCTTCTGAAAGGAAAACCTTTGGATCATAAACGCTAAGTAAACTATGAAGCATTTTTGCATTGTTTTAAAATAATGTCAACTATTTCCTAATGTCCTATTTGTTCAACATCAGTAAGTGAACCAAGAAATCAATGATCCAGTGATAAACACATTAGATGTCCTAAAAAGATTATTTAATGTGCACTCAGCAAGGATGAAAGAAGTAATGACAACGAAACAAAATATCTGGAGGTAATATTTGTGGACTGCAATGTACGACATATACACATGTGTCAACTCGGTCCAGCAGCTTGGTGGCCAGGGAAATACACTTTGATAGTTGCATATTAATTATTCACGGGCCCCGGTTACACATTGTTACTAACATTCTTTTAGACCACAATAAGAAGCTCCAACGTTGCAACTTAACTATTCAAGCAAAACAGAACTGTATCCTATCAGCAATACTGAAATTAGCATTCAGAGGTGCTGTATAGTTTTAGCAATCTGCAAGAGAATCTGGAGGGTAGAAAGGAATATAAACAGTTTCTCAAATATTAAACAAGTGTCCTACAAGTCATTTGCAAGAACAATGTACACTTCACAAAAGGCTTGCCTCATATACTTTTAAAACTGGATACGGCACATGGGTGGCTCAGTTGGTTAAGCATCCAACTTTGATCAGGTCAGAATCTCCTGTTCCTCAGTTCAAGCCCCACATTGCGTTCTGTGCAGACAGCTCAGAGCCCAAAGCCTGCTTTCAATTCTGTTTCTCCCTCCTCTCTCTCTCTGTCCCTGCCCCATTCATACCCTGTCTGTCTGTCTGTCTGTCTCTCTCTCTCCCTCTCCCTCTCAAACAACAACAACAACAACAACAACAACAACGAATTAACAGTTAAAATAAATTTAGATTGGATACTGAACTATGACTGACAGAATGATTATGTCCTCCACAATTCATTGTAGATGCCCTAATGCCCACTGTGAGCATATATGGAGACGGGGCCCGCATTTCAGAGATAATTAGGATTGGATTTGGTTATGAGGGTGGGACCCCCATGATGGAATCAATGCCCTTGAAGAGGAAGAAGGATCAGAGCTCCCTTACTCTCTTCCTCGCTCTGCTACGGAAGGACACAGTGAGAAAGTGGCCATCTGCAGGCCAGGGCCCTTCCCAGGAACTAAATCTGCTAGCACCTTGATCTTGGACCTTCCCAGGCTGCAGGACTCTGAGAAATGCATGTTGTTTAAGTTTCCCAGTCAATGGTAGTTTATCAGAGCAGCCTGAGCTAACACATGGACCATGCTTTTTAGTCTATATCTGTGCTTGAAGGTCGGACAGTGACTGACTCTGAAGTTCATATGTATGGCCCACAAATAATACAATCAAATCCTATACAACCAGCTTATTTTTCTTTCTTTTTTACCTCACTGAATTATTTAAGTTTCGCTCTTGTTTGGTTCACATTTCCTCAAGAAGAGTTACACATGTTCAACATCATGTTATACATAATTTTTACCTATCCCATAAATATGAAGAAAGGATACATTTATGGAGCTAACTACAGAATCAAAAAAATTTTTCATAATTTGTTTAATATTTATTTATTTTTGAGAGAGAAAGAAAAAGAGTGTGAGTGGAGGGGCAGAGCAAGAGGGAGACACGGCGTCTGAAGCTCCAGGCTGAGCTGTCAGCAGAGAGCCCAATGTGGGGCCTGAACTCACAAATCACGAATTCTAGGCCAAAGTTGGATGCTTAACAGACTGAGCTACCCAGGCGCCCCCCAAAATAGTTTCATATCAACTTTGCTATGAATTATACATATAAAAATATTTCTAGAACACACAGAGATACTCTCTAAATGCTAACCTCTATAAGTCCTTTCAAACAAATTATTTGGGCTATTTTATGATTTCCATGTAAAGTTTCTTAAAATCATGGTGATTTCAAAAAACGGTAGTTTTTGAAATATAATTTGGGAAAAAAAGACAACATCCCAAAATATAATTTGGGAAAAAAAGACAACATCTGTTAAAAGGACTCGAAGTTTACAGACAAAAATGAATTCTATGTATAATAAAATGCATTAAAGCGTTCTTAACTATGGACATAAACTATGGACAAATATAAAAAGTTCTAACCCGAAACCCCTCTGATGCATTTCAGGTATTTGTAGTCTGCAAAAGACAGGGCCTGAGAGGCAAGCATTCAAATAAAAGCCCTCACGTCATAAGTTTAAATTTTTTAAAAAATGTTTTATTTATTTTTGATACAGAGAGAGACAGAGCATGAGAGGGGAAGGGGCAGAGAGAGAGAAGGAGACACAGAACTGGAAGCAGGCTGCAGGCTCCAGGCTCTGAGCCAGCCGTCAGCACAGAGCCTGACGCGGGGCTCGAACCCACGAATATGAGATCTGACCTGAGCCGAAGTCGGAGGCTTAACCGACTGAGCCACACAGGCGCCCCAAGTTTAAATTTTTAAGATTGTAAACCAACTAACAAACAGATGATAAGTATGTTTTCTCCTCCCATTCCTTGAAATGAATGAAATATATCACTGATAGCCTGGAAGGCCAAGTCAAACCTAGAATCTGGCGAACTCTCGGAGATGAGCACTGGCTCAGGACGGGATGGAGCCAGCTTCCAGCCTTCAGACCCTGGCCTGCCCCATCTTCCCTCTTGTCCCATCCCCTCACCCTGCACTGTCCCATGTACCATGTACCTACACCACGAGGGCCTCATACACAAGCACATCCAAGCTCCATCCTCATTTTCCACCAATGGCTACAGGAAGCTGCTTCCTTGGATCCAGACGTGTCCACAGAAGCAACGTGATCTGCCCTAAGAAAGCTGAGCATCGAAGTGGACGTAGGGCCAATCAGGCCAGGAATTCATGCGTCCTTGGTAGCTGGTGCTCTTTCTACAAGTGGAGGCACAGTCTCTGAGGAGGCAATTCCTCTTAACCCCTTCGACCCCTGGCCCACAGAAGAATGATGGCCAAAGGGAGACTCAGTCATAGGGCTCCCCCTTGCTGAGCTTTGAGAGCAGTTTGTAACAGAGCAGGTAATTTTATGCAGGCTAACTACTCAAACTAGGGACAATATTCTTTCCTCAAGTAGAAGTAATAAAAAAACTCAGCAGAGTTACTCCTAGAGAAGCAGTAGTTTCTCATCAAGAATACCCATAACTTTGCATCAAGAGGAAATGACACTGTTTTCAGGTAGTTCCAAGTCCACAGCCATCTATTCACCAGTTACAATAACATTAATAGTATTTTGTAGGAACATGGTGCCCTTCTTATAAGCATTAGCTTTTATTTCAAACTTTTTTTTTTCAATTCCTGAGATGCCTGAAAAGCAGACATGCTGATTTTGAGATTGAAACAGGTGGAAAGGAGTTAAGAAATTCTTCTCGAGTCTCAAGGTCAGGTGTTGGGGTGATATTCGTAACCAGTGTACATTTCTTACTTGCAGGAGACCCCCCTTTCTCCATCTTGATATATTACTTTGTGGGGGAATTTCTGCCTCAGTGAGACCAAAGCTAAACTCTATGAATAAACCCTTTTGAAACTCAGATATTGTATTTTTGCTCTTCCTCTGTTTATGTGTAAGAATCATTACTTCTGGACCACTGGAAAATTGCCACCAAAACAAACAATTATAAGCAGTAAATGAGCCAATACAGAACAGTATTACTTTCTGCAACCACCACTATTAAATAACACTACAGTAGCAAAATGGAAAGCAAACCTCAAATCCAAAGAATGGCAATGTTACTCTTTTGGACTGAGAGTCTGCCTAATTTTACAAACTATACTTTTCTTTGGACTGCTTTCATTTCTAGACACTATGTTAACCATGAGCTCAAGCCAAAATGGTTTGACAGTCCAACTTCACAAACAGAGAAAGATTCAAAGAGGGGATAAAATCAGAAAGATTCCACACCAAATGGTCATGAGTGACGCAAGCTGATGCCAACACGAATCAAAGTGACAAGCAAGTAAAGATGTCTTAAACGTAACTTAAAGCATGGGCCTACCTGAATCATACGCAAAGTCTCTGGGTTCTTGTTTAATCATCAGAGGAGGAGGGAAGCTTTGGCTGGCCGCACCTCCAACCATAGTGTTGTGTTCATACACTGGGTCGTGGTATTCCTGCTTAAAGCCTTGAGGGGGGAAGGGAATGTTTGGCTCAGACATCTGCCGTTGGTACATAGGACGTCCTTCCCTTGGCATTGTTGGCAAAGGAGGAAAAGAATTACAGGGTTCAGAAAGCTGGCGGCGAAATCTGGGAAATAAGAGAGCATGTTTTAAATAAAAGGATAACAAGGAATACTCCTTACAATACCGGTATAAGTTTTAACTGTTTTGTTAATGAGCATGATATCAACTGACCCAAAGTGTAACTCTTTCACAAAGACTAGATTTCTCTTTCCTGGGTCATCGTGGTTTTTTACATCATAATAGGACTTGTATCCCTTGAGAATTAGTCTCCAGCAGTACCATTCTGGAACACTAAGGCAAGTGAAAGGTGTGCTTTGAGCAGCATACTATTTTGAGGAAACACACACCCTAACCGTTTTAAGATGCCCAGTTCTAAACAAATGGGATCATTTACCAAATTTCCATATTGAGAGAGTCTCATATAATTATATACAAGAAAAAAAAAACCTAGAAAAACACAGCGAATCTGATTCCAAACCACATCCTGTGTCTCTTAATTCTGTTAGCAAGCCAATCAACAAACCTACCAAAAATCAGCCAGGTTTTACTAACCTACTTTTTGGTTTTCCATCCCTCACCACCAGTTACTGAGGAAGCAAGAGAGGAATGGCCCTCTTCGCAAACAGGCAGGACTCTTAAGTCTTCAACAACTTAATAACACTGTATTCTAGTGAGAAATTAAAAGGAAATATTCCAGAGACTAAAATCTAAGCTGGTTTTCATTTATTTTTTTAATTAATTTTTTAATGTTTTATTTATTTTTGATACAGAGAGAGAGAGACAGAGCATGAGAGGGGGAGAGGCAGAGAGAGAAGGAGACACAGAACCAGAAGCAGGCTCCAGGCTCTGAGCCAGCTGTCAGCACAGAGCCTGACGCAGGGCTCGAACCCATGAACGTGAGATCTGACCTGAGCCAAAGTCTAAGGCTTAACCGACTGAGCCACCCAGGTGCTCCAAGCTAGTGTTTAAAAGACCACTCTTTCCTGTGCAACAGCAGCACAGCACACATGCACTTCCAATGGCTTCAAACAAAATATAAGACTGACTGGAAGTCAGCGTGATACAGCACACGGAAGCAACCCAGAAACAAGATGTATTTGCTGCATAGATTTGGGACAGCTTGTGCTGTTAGGTCATGAGGAAGTTTCTGAGGCCTCGCTAGAAGCTGAGAGTGACTCCAAGGTTCCTTCCTTCTTGGTTATGCTGTGTAATGACGGGCTAATTACATGATTGTTCCATTCTGTAATTCTCATCCATGAGATCACTGACCTGCCGCAAAGAGGTGGATTAATTAAAGATTTAAAAGTGCCCCAAGACTGCTCACAAATAACCCACCCTACACCTCGATGCATAAATATAAACCCACGAACCGTCCCCTTACACTACACTAAAAGCATTCCTGAGACCTGAATTTGGAAAGTTAACATTCCATTTGGGTCATGTTAAATGAAAATAAGGTAAAAGTGAAAGAATGGCAATGCAGTCGCTTTAGCCTTTCTACAAACGCTCCTTCTTCTCTAGCCTGTGATTTAACTCTACATTTCCCAGCTGCCATAGAAAGCACTGAAATTCCACCTACACCTGCAGAAAATAAACTTAGAAACTCAGATATTGCAAAACAGGCTGACTGGCACTGCATTCACTTCCCTTCTCTTGCTTATTTCATTAGCCAAAAAAAGAAACAGAAATTATCATTAAGAACTGTCAAGGAGTGAATCAGAAAATTGTAACTTGAGGTTAAAATAAGAAACCAGCTCGTGTGTGAAGCCTTAAAAGGAAGTTAATAATACTTATACTAAAAAGCTTTGTAAGGAATCAAGCCATTTGTTTGTACAATTCAACCTGATTCTAGTGGGTACTTGCTGAGGACCACGTATACATCAAACACACAAGTGCCTCGTGCCATTTGTATGAGGCACTGGGCAATGGAAAAAGGTACAGTGATGGTAAGTAGCTTCTGGAAGAGAGTTGATGGGTAAGGAGAGCAAGCTGATGGTTCTTGGATACAGAAAAACAGTGCATAAGTGGCGGGAAACAGAGAAAGAGAGACAGGGCTCCGGCACAGTGGGTTCAGGAACAAGTGCCAAAGGGCTGGCCCTGAGAACAGAATGAGCCTGAGGAAAGGAAGCAGGGTGCAGCCCAGTTGGCCAGAGAGCGTTCCCAGAGTGAAGTGGGGTGCCCGGCCTGGAGGGGGCTATTTGGAGAAAGGATCTGTTCCCAGAGCAAATCTGCCATTTATAACCGAAGGACTGTCATTTGTTGGCTAGAACCCTCCAAGAAATCCTCCTCAGAAACATACGGCTCCAGAGATTTTCCTGGGATTGGCCAGCTGGTACTGTCCTCAAAACTCAGTGGGGGGGCAGTGGGAAAAGACCCCGAGCTTCCCTCTTATAGTTCCGGGCCGGCTGTTCTCAGTCTCAGATATTTGACTTCAAGTAGAGAAACTAAAATGGATTTGGCTACAGCACTTCGAGTTAGGTCACCTAAACATGGGCATCCTGCTTGTTCAGCAGTCACCTTCCCTAAGAAATAACTACTCTGCACAAACAGCCAACGACACCATCTCTGCGGCCGGCCTTCATTCCAAGTGTGAGAGCCACAGCGTCGAGAACTCGGGGCAGAGTCAGCAGAAGTGGACAAAATAAAACTTGCTTTTCTTGTTTGGACTCTTTCTCCCTTTCAGTCCCGCACAATGTGCATCTGTTCAATGGCCCACCCTGCAATAAGATTTCTTTCATCTGTATTTACAAAACTGTTTACACAGATGCACATGCCATTACTCTCTGACACGGTCTCGAGTCTACAGAGTGAGAAGGGAAAGATTATAGGAAACATTTCATAACTAGAGTACAAGAGAACTTAGCGATGGGAACAAAGGTAGAAAAGTTACGGCTTCATTTCACACTGTAAAGATTGCTTTTATCTTATCCATCATCCCAAAAAAGATTTAAGTGAATTTGAGATTGAGTCACATTAAATAACCTATAAAAAGCTGATCTGACTGAGTATTCCCTTATTCTCAGAAAGTTGCCAGTGACACATCTTCTGGTTTCCTCTGCTGATCTAGAGGATTCCTCCAGCTGAGTTATTTTTATAACGGAGTGTCAGAGCCAATTTGCTCTGGCTTATTGTTAAATTTTCAGAAATGCTGTGAGCCAATGGTTAAACACAGGATAATTAAGAATTAGGTGATGTGAATTTATAACTTTTTAAAAAATTATACTAAAGACACAGGCAAGAAGTATTCAAAATTTATCCCCTGCTAATTATTTTACTATGTCTTGCTACTAATTATGTTCTGGAGGTTACGTCTCTGATATCTGTACGGTAGAGATGCTATGTAGAGGTGTGCTACTGCATGTGTGTTTCCAACTCTGTGTTCAGGGCTGTCACAATGATGGCTCAGAGTGGGAATATTTATGTCACAGGTTCATCAAACGCTACACACAAGGCCTTCTGGTTTTTCTCCCATGAAGCCTGTTGCTAAACATTTCCCTACATGCCACTGGCTCTCTATGAGTACAAAGTAGAAAGGAAATGATGGATGCCATATACTATCAACCTGTGTTTTAAGGTGTATTATTCAAAGTGCAAAGGAATGCCTGTGTTTTATTTAAATATGAATTTATCTCAAGGACTCCAGAATTATCCACCAGAGCATCCTCCCTAGCTCCATGCTCTAGTTCTTGTCTTCCTTCTTTCTAATAATAATGCGGCCTCTATCTCTCTACTACTACTTTGTAGCAGAGAGATCCAGGGTCCAGGGTCATGCATCTACTGATATTAAATATTCATCACTTGGAAAGGATGGAAAATAGTTTTAATCAAATAAGTTCTATTCTGCAAAACTATGTACAGCTAAACCATTCAATGTAAGGTAAAGAACCTAATTCCATAAGCCACCTACTAAAATTAGTCTCCTAACTTTATAGAACAAGTACACACATATGCTCATAAAAATGGGATGATCTGATTTAAAGTTTAAGTGAGGCAATTTAATTCAGGCAAAGCGAAAGGGAAATGTTCAAATGTCAGTATATAGATTAATTTTCCACTTTAGCAACCAATTTAAATGTTTATAAAAGGAATGTTTATAAATGACCTTCTCCACAAATTATTTATAACTATAGATAGAGCAGCAAGCTCTTTCTAAAAATATCCTGCAAAGATGTGCAAAACTAGTATGCTCATCTTAAATCTACCATAGGTCTTAGGAACTGGTCATAGAAATTGCTTTCAAGATGCTCAAAACATTTTTAAAATATATATATATATATATATGTAGTATTTGCTGTTTACCTGTGGTCCATGGGGTAGCTGCTGTCTTGTATGGTCTGCGATGGAGGGAGGTGAGCTGGGAAGGCGCGGTCAGGTTTTGGAGTGTGAGTGGAGTTTGGAGATGCATGATGTAGGGGGGACACCGGGGTGCTGGACGGAGTTGGGGGGTTGGAGGGCCTCATTCCCACTTGTGGCTTCTGATCATAGGCACTACCCGAAGAACAAAAGAAAAGAGAACATTGGTTTCTTTGGAGTGATTAAACACTTTTTCTTCCAACCCAAGAAAAGATTATAGACTCAAGTCATAAGGAAAGGAGAAGTTTACATGTGTTGGGTTTTATGATCCTAAAACACATAATGTTCAGAATCAACACACACTTAAAAAGAAAACAGGATAATTGATATATAACTTGGTATCAGAATAAATATAAAATGTGTAGGGTGCCTGGGTGGCTCAGTTGGTTAAGCGTCCGGCTTCGGCTCAGGTCATGATCTCACGGTTCATGGGTTCGAGCCCCGCATTGGGCTCTGTGCTGACAGCTCAGAGCCTGGAGCCTGTCTTCAGATTCTCTGTCTCCCTCTCTGTCTGACCCTCCCCTGCTCGTGCTGTCTCTCTGTCTCTCAAAAATAAACAAACATTAAAAAATTTTTAAAAACATAAAATGTGTATTTTAATACTTACACAAAAAGCTTATTATATGGAAAAGCACTATGATAGCAGTGGAATTATGGAAATAATTATTGACATATCTAATCTGATGTCTCCTTGAGAAGCTGGATAGATCTTTCCTAAACCACTGCATATTTCTGGTATTGTCATTGTTCCATATTTACGTAAAACTAACTTCAGTTTTGTAAGATGGAAACCATTCCTACCTTGTCTTTATTTGGGGTATAATTTCAAGAAGGCAATGCCTTATTTTCATTTTTTTATATAAAATAAATGATACCTGGCATTAACTTCTTCCCATGGATAATAAAGAGTAATGACAAAATTAAAATGTCTCTGATAGGGAGGTGCTTGGGTGGCTCAGTTGGTTGAGCATCCAACTCTTGACTTCTACCTTGGCCATGATGTCAAGGTTCCTGAGTTCGAGCCCCACATCCCTACTTGGGATTCTGCCTCTCTCTCTCTCTCTCTCTCTCTCTCTCTCTTTCAAAATAAATAAAAATAAACTTTACTTAAATTTCTAAATAAAGAAGACAGTTTGAGGCTAAAATAATATGTTTTCCTTCAAAATAAAAAGCCATCATCAATACATAGTTTTTCCTTTAAAAAAAAAACCATTCTTTTTGGATTAACTTATGTAATAATTTATTCAGTTGATACGTCTATTATGTTTGCTTCTACCTATATCTTTTACCAATATTTCTGAATGAGAAACTACTTATTTTACAAATTAGTTTACTTGTCTCATTCCCGTGTAAAGAAAAAAAAAACGGATACATCCTCTGCCCTAAGATGCTACTTTTTTTCCCCATGAAATACTGTATTGGATTATATTGTTCGTACCGATATGGGAGTACTAGAATTTAATCTATATATCACTGTGGAAATTACTGGTCCCCAAGAACATGAAAATATTCAGGTGATGCATTTACCATTAATTTATGAATGTCAGATACATCATACAAAGCAGTAATAATTTCACAGCCGCACCTCTGATCACTGTGGAAATAGAATGACAATTCCCTATCTACCTGGTCCATTAACTTAAAATTCGTCATTACTCTAAGTAATTATTTTGTGAATATGCGGTACTCTTCAAGAGAAAATGCAAACATTAAAAACACTATAAAGAAGGGACAGATCAATCAATATTACTTTAACTGAACTCGGTAAACTTTAATGCCTTCTACAAAACATCTCATTTTTTTTTTTTTATAAAAGCTTTGCAGTTTCAAGTGAGCTGGCTCATAATTTCAGGCTCTGGTGATCCTCCTAGAAAAACAGATATAAGAGACAAATTTGCAAGAACAGACAGCAAGAGAATATCCCAACATTGGTCAGCTGCCATGAAATTGCACAAATCTGAGTTTCTTGAATCATATATATCTTGGATATAACATTACATGTTGTGAATATATGAGAATAGAGAAGGCTCCTTTGGATCGTAATGTATTACGAACCTGAATCTATGTAACTTCCATAACTGCAAATATTTGTAATCATTTTTATAAGTTTCCAAATGAACTCCTTTTAAGAACTAAGTATCTACTGTAATTGAGAATAATGATACTCAGTAGACACGGCCAACTTTGCCTTATGCAATTAGGGCCCGATATGAAAAGTAGCAGAATGCAATTTACTGTGAAGGGTTTTTAATGAACATATATGTTATCAAATCTTCTAACAAATGAACAAAGTAATTTTACTGCTCCACCCTTTACTATCATCAAAAGGAACAACTGGCTTTTTAATAGGTAATAGTCTGTGCTGAGCCTTATAAAATTCCAACTTTATTGCAATTCTCCGTGAACACATCTTATAGATCATCTGCAAAGCCTGTCAGATAACTAATGTACTGCTCAGACCTGCCAAATGTTTCGTTTTTTTTCTACAGACTCTATCTAAAGTGCATAATGCATTCATTCTAATGAGAACTTTCAATAGCTGTTCATGCCAAGGAAGACCCTCTTTTCAGACCAGGATGCATCACTGCAGGAGAAAAGCAACTAACGATGCGGATGAAAATTATTGCCTTAAAATGATTCTCAAAGTGGGTGATCAGATGGTGTACGGTTCCTCAGAGTTCTGCTGAACACACTACCTAATTAGCTTTGTTACATGCTGAAGATAGAACTCATAAAATATAATTTGAGACTTTGTATTATTCTGGACTTTGTGTGTTAGTGAGAACCACCACCCTTGACATGGACACATGACTGCTTTACCTGACATTATACAGGCACTTTTCTCCATAGCTGAATTTAAAGGGCTGTTCTTGACTGCAGGCAGAGCCGAGTTCTGAACATGGACTGTGGGGTTCTTTCTTGATTTTCAGTGGTAGGCCATGAAAAGCCACTAGAAAACAAAACAAAAATACCACAAAAATGAAATGCAGTTAGAAATTAATGCAGTTAGTAATCGGTTCTACTTTGCTTGGTTGAAATGGGCTTAACATTTCATATTAACTTACATAGCAAAGAAAAATCACATTTAATGAGCTTCGTGGATGAAACGATTACAGAGAATCTCTGCGTACTTTTTCTGCTTTTACTGTATAACAGAATGCGTGCTTGAACTCTCTCTCATTACTTCAAGCGAATCAATTATAATTTGCTTAGCTGATAATAACAATCTAGAAGCTCAGTTTTCAGAGCTTTAAAAACATTGCCAAAAATTCCAGTGATTAAAGAAGGAAAAACACAACTGGTTATCCAAGAATTAAGTGAAGACTGGAACATAATTTTAAGCATTACTGAGAGGAAAATATCTCAAACCCATCAATAATAATGGTTTAATGGAATGATAACTAGGCTAGAATAAAGAAAATTCAAGTGCAGGTCCCATGGTAACTGATGATAATTTGGGCAAAAAAATTAAACATCTTTGAGGTCAATGTTCCTTAATAAAATAAAGGTAAAAGAACTGCCTATCTGCTTAACAGAGCAGGGAGATAAAATGGGATAAATATCTGAAAATATTTTTGACATGTAATCTACCATAAAATAATTCTTCTATATCAAATGATACTTTCTCCTTTTTCATATGACCTAATGGTTATACTTATATGTATTAATGCTTAATATATTACAAGGATCATGCAAAATTGAATTCTAGAGGAAATATGTATGTTTGGGAAGAGTCATAGCTTTAAAGCTAATAAACAAATAACACTATATATTTTTTTATTCTTATACATAAAATTGAAAATTAGAGATCCTATTAGAATAATTAAAGTGTTAGTAATAAATGAAAAATTAGCAAAAAGATAAAGGAAAGTAGACATGAGAATGGATTTTATTTTCATGTACAATATGCACAAATATGACTAATCAAGAGATAAACACAAGAAAAATACATTCTGGAGATTTATTCTAACTCATAGGAGAACTGGAATTAAAAAACAAAATACTGAGGTTGTGCAGTTGGTGAAAGACCCACTCTTGATTTTGTCTCAGATCATAACCTCACAGTGGTGAGATCAAGCCTATTTTGGGCCCTGTGTCAGGCTCCCCCCTAAGTGTGGAACCTGCTTGGGATTTTCCGAGAGAGAGGTTTCCCTCTCTCTCTGCCCCTCCTCTGCTCATGTATGTGCACATGCACTCTCTCTTGCTCTCAAAATAAAGAAACATCACAAAATATTAAGTCTGTTTCAGTAAAGACAGATATGACAATAAGAGAAACTTCATGGTTTTGCTGCCATTCGATCTTGACTGTAACATTACGGCATTATACACGTGCACTTGTTTGAATGTCACGTACAATTCACAATAATCTGATACCAAGAACTATCAGGCTATGGGCAAATATATGCCATTTGTTTGGATATGTACATAATTTTGACAGAGATGTTCAATGACACTCAAGAAACATCTGAAACACTGTAGAATATACGTTTGCCAAAGAAATAAATAAACCTCACCTAAATTAGCTAGGAAAAACTTAACAAATAGTAATAAAATAATTTCACTGAAAGGTCTATTTCAAAGTTTTTCCCCTTGATGTACTGTGAATTTAATATGCCCACTCAAAGTAAAGAGTAGAGAAATAGAAACAAAGGAAAAATTACGTGTATTTTCAAATGTCAAGAGTACTCATGTTCATTAACTCTATGAAGTTATAATTTATTAACCATTCAGACAGAAGACATTTAAGAACATGAGGATTTGTGAGGATTCTAATGTGAATCCTACTAAAACTATTAACTACAAGCCTAAACAACTATAAAAAGGCAACTTAAAGGCAAATAAGACATCTGCATATGGACTACCTATTAGATATTTAGGAAATTATCATTTATTTTATTGGGTGTGATAATGGAATGGCAGATACACATACAAAAAAATTAATGTTAGAGATTCATAAAGTATTTACAAAATATAATAATGTATCTGGGATTTTCTTCAAAATAGTCTAGGGAAAAAATGAGGTATGAGGGATGAATCAAATTAGAAAAATGTTGATAAATGTTAAAAGTTGATTGATGAGTAGGTGGGAGTTCATTACATTATTCTCTTCTAACTAAGTCCTAAATCTGCATGATAAAAACTTTTTAAAACATGAAAAAGTCCAAAGATTTAAAGCAACATTGTATAAGAAAACTCTCTGCCTGTGTTTGTGTCTATAAGGTACTTACTTCTCAGAATAACAAATATTGTATGATGCAACCATACATTTGTGGCTTTCCTAACAGTTTCCAACTATTTATTACTTCTTTGAACATATGCAGTAAAAATGTGTATCCCCAAGTTTAGGACTTGGGATTATGTATTGAGCTTTACATTTTCCTAAGAAAAAGCAGTAGTAACACATCAGGAACTCAATCTATCACTCAGAGCAGTACCAAATCATTACACCTGAGAAAGCAGATCTACTTCTTATGAATAAGAATAGGTGAGGCCTCGAGAATAAATATCAATAAGATGCAAAGTTCATTGTATTTATCAAAATATCAGATATATCACAGACTACTATATCCAATACTAGTCGCAAATCTTTGTACTATGAGGGGGGATAAAATTGATGAACAGGACAGCAAAAGCCTCAACCATAAAAGAAAATAACCTACAAATTTTGCTTCACTGAAATTAACAACCTCTCTTCCTCAAAACACTATTAAAAGATTACAAAGTAAGCTATAGACCCCAAGAAGATGCTTTCAGTAAAAGATTGGACAAAAAGCTCATAATAAGAATCATTAGAAGTTCATAAGACAAAACCAAGGACCCAGTGAAAAGTAGGCAAGTCTTGGACAGGTAGCCCTAAAAGGAAGACATCCAAATGGTAAAACAAACAAAAGAACAACAAAAAGCATATATAAAAAGGTATTCAACACCTTTACTTATGAGGAAAATACAAATAAAACCACATGAAATTATCATACACACACTAGAATGCAAATCAATGCAAAAGACTGATATTACCAAGGTTTTTTTTAAGTTTATTTATTTATTTTGAGAGAGAGAGCGTGCGCGCACATGAGCAGGAAAGGGGCAGAGAGACAGGGAGCCACAGGATCCCAAGCGGGCTCCATGCTCTCATTGCAGAGACAAACCCTATGAATCTTGAGATCATGACCTGAGCCAAAATCAAGGGCACCTAACTTCCTGTGCCCTGACATTACCAAGTTGTGAAGAAGACCTAGAGGAAGAAGAGCTTTTATACAAGCTGCTGAGAGTGTAAACTGATACACACACATTGGCAAATGTTTTGGCAGTATCCACCAAGGCTTCAACATAAACGAACCCCATGACCCAGTGATTTCACTGTTAGGTATATATCCAAGGGAAGGCACTACATATGTTCACCAATAGATATGTATAAAAATGTTATAGCAGCTTGACTCAAAATAGCAAAATCTGGACAAATTCAAATGTTCAGTAGAAGGAAAATGGAGAACTAATTCACGTGATATTCATGCAATGAAACACTATTCAGGAACAACAAGGAACTTATCACAGACAAATGCAGAAATATAGATGGTCTCCTAGATGTGAAGGTGCATAAAAGAAGTCAAGCACAAAAGACTATTTAGCACTGAATTTCAGGAACAGACCTAATTAACTGATAGTGGAAGAATTCCTTTCTGTTGATGGATAGAATGTTAATTACTGATAAAGGGCACTAGTAATCTGCTCCAGTGCCAGGAATATTTTATATCTTGCTCTAAGTGGTACTTACATGAACATATACATATGGAAAAATCACAAACTGTGCAGTTAAAATTTCACATTATAATGAATACATATCTCAATTAAAAGGTTAAAAATATATGAAGGGTGTCAAGCAATGCTACACAACTTAAAATATTTGAATATGTCTGGCCTTCTGTTCCAGCAGAGATAACAGAGAATGTGTCCTTGGAAATGTGATTTTGTTTTTAACTCAATAGGATAAATCATTGCAGGTGAGTCAGGGAAGGAATGACAAGTCTGGGGTCCCATCAGGAATGGCGGCTAGCCTAACAGTAGCAACCTATCAAAGAGTCTACTGATACCAGCTTAGAAGAAAAAGCAGGATCCACCTTAGTGGGAATACTAAGCTGTAGCTCTACTGCTTTCAGACTGGCTCCATGAGCTTCCCAAACACACTGTACACAAAAGGTTGTAAGGATCCCCACAGTGTGAGCAGAGAGAAGTTCATTCCTAAACTTAGGATGCTCCAATCTGAGCAGTCATCAGATTTAACCAGGTGCTTCTGAAAAACACAGGGATTCACTCTCACACCTCCTATATTATAGGGTGAACTGTGCCTCCACCAAAATTCACATGCAAGTCCTTACCCCAGTACACCTGAGCACATAACCTTCTTTAGATTACTTAAGATGAGGTCATCAGGTGGAATCCAATCCAATCCAAGTCATGTCCTTGTTAAAAAAGGACATGAGGAAATAGAGACCCTCACACAGGACACCACCACATGAAGATGAAGGCAGAGACGAGGTGATGCTTCTCCAGGCCAAGGAGTGCCAAGACTGCCAGCAAATCCCCAGAAGCCAGGAGAGGTGCACAGAATAGCTTCTCTCTCACAGTGCTCAGAATAAACCCTACCAACACCTTCATTTTACACCTCAAGCCTGCTGAACGGTGAGATAATAAGCCCCTCAGTTTGTGGTACTTTGTTACGGCAGCCCTAAGCAAGCTAATACACCACTCCTCAAAATGATGATTCACTGAGACTGGGATCCATATCAAAATCCTGCATCTTATAAAAATGTCTCGGTGCTTCTCATAAGTGGGCTAATTTCAAATCCACTGTGATGCTTGGCCATAGCTAGATCCACTGTGCGCTGCACGGAAATAGATCCAGTACTTGTAAAGACTTTTAAAAAAAAAAGAAAATAGAAGATCAACGTCTTTCTATTCCGTAGATGTCCACCCTTGAGGATTTTCACGGGTTCTCGAAATCCAGAAGTTTAGGGCTCCCTACTCCCAGCATTCTGTAACATGAATGTGTCTCTAGCACATCCAATGTGTGTGGGCCTCTTAATCCTCATGGGCCCTCAGAACTATGATTTTTTTTCTACTCCTCAGCCAAATAAGTAATCCAATGAATTTGAGTTGGCTAGGACTATTTTTTAATTGCCGTGAGGAAAAAAAGAAGCCAACCTGATGATCTCCAACATTTTGCACAAGAACCCCACAAGACTTTATTTTCCTCGTTTTCACTTTCCTGCTTCCTACAGATTCTATGTCACAAAAGTGACTTCTCCTATTTATTCTTAAATAAGGAGAGCACAGAGACTCCCACCAGCGCGGGCTGAGCCGAGTGCGCGTCGGGTATTTCATCACAGGGCTGAGAGTCTGAGCGCCTGCTAACAGGCAGTTTTCCAGCTCACTGGCACAGGCACAAGTGAAAGCAGCACATTCATTTTGTGCAATTTGCTTTACCTTCCCACATGGAGTTGGTGCATGTAAAAGGCTGTTAAGTACTAAATTATTCCTTATCAAATCACCATCATCTGGAGTCATGATCAACACTAATTAAATTACTTTCACTGAACAGGGCTCCAGCCTGCTGCCGAGGCTGCTAGGTACATTTCATTTCGCTTACTGTACTGTCCTTGCTGCGTCTGAAACAGAGAACAACATGCATCTGCATTGTTTGCAGTTTTAATTAAAGTGAACCTTTCCTTCTTCCAGGTGAGTTAACGCCTTCATTTCATTTACAAAGAAGTGATAGTTCAAATAATTCTAGGTTATGTCTTTATCCCTGACTTTGGACAGTTCAGAAAATTTATCCGTGAAATCTGAAGTTTTCCTCAGGCATTCCTCAGACGCGTTTCCATGCAAACGTTTATGACCCCCAACTCCTCTGAACAGCCAGGTCTTTAGGAGAAGCAGAAAGAATACTCTAGTGATGCATCTTGCATTTTTTCTTTGATGGAGCCATGACCTTTAAAACCACACCTTAAGGCTGACTAATGATGACTGAGTTCTCCTAATGGTTATTAAATTTAAGAGCTCCAAAATACCAAGACTTTTAAAACTGCACTTGCAAAATAAACTTAACCACTTCTTCATTTAGAAGTTTACTTGGAATTATGGTATTCATCATAAAGTATTGCCTACATTAAACATTGTTTTCTTTCTTTCATTTTGTTGATGTTTATCTACTTTTGAGAGAGAGACAGAGCCAGAGCATGAGCGAGGGAGGGGCAGAGAGAGACACACACACACACACACACACACACACACACACAGAATCCAAAGCAGGATCCAGGCTCTGAGCTGTCAGCACAGAGCCCGACGTGGGGCTCGACCTCACAAACTCCAAGATCATGACTTGAGCAGAAGTGGGATGCTAACCAACTGAGCCACCCAGGCGGCCCATTAATTGTTTTCAGTTTAGAACTATGAATGTCAAGGTATCATCTTGCTTTCAGTTTATTTCTGTCTATATTCTAGAACAAAGGCAAAATCTTGCCATCATTCTACTGGAACAAAGCAATGCCCTCCACCTTTCCAAGTGCAAAAGGGTGATATATAATCATGTCTTTGGTTCAAATTACATTTGAACACCTTCAAATATAGATGAAAACAATGAATTTAAAAACTTACTCATAGGAGAATAATTTCCTAAACAATCATGACATTGGAACATTATTGTACCATTATACTGAAAACAGAACATGTTTGTTATAACAGACTGGTTTGTGTTAGTACAGAGAATAAACACCTTATAAATTAAGTTTCTGTTTATATTTCTATAGTGAAGATGATGATATCTTCTGATACATTTAAGAAAAATAATGTTTATAAATGATGCCTTATTGAACTGTGGTCTAATTTATTTCTTAAAAATTTTTAATGTTTATTTATTCTTGAGAGAGAGAGAAACAAAGCAGGGAAGGGGCAGAGAGAGAGGGAGAAGAATCTGGAGCAGGCTCCAGGCTCTGAGCTGTCAGGACAGAGCCTGACACAGGACTCAAACTCATGAACAGTGAGATCATGACCTGAGCCAAAGTCGACGCTTAACTGACTGAGCTACACAGGTACTCTGGTTTAATTTAGAATTGTGATTTAAAAAAAAAAACACTAGCTATAACTCTCTCTTTAACAAATCTTCAAAATTTACACAGTTATTACCAAATTTTCAAAGAATTTTCACCTACTCTATTTGATTTTCATCATTCGAGACCAGAAGTATCTTTATTATACCTCCCAGTTGTGCAATTGTTTTTTCAAAATGCATAAAAAAGTTAAACTTAATACCTATCCAAAGACCTAGGACTAATTTACAACAGGATAAGAATTAAGAGCCCTAGAATATTGGCTATAACTTTGATCTTTGAACTTTATTTTGAATAAACACAAGTATGATTTCCCTCAAAAGCACCGCTGTAACCTATCAGGTGTTTCTTTATCCAGTCATTCCTTCATTAATTAATTCATTTGCTATGGCCCAGATACTACACCATGCTGAGAGGGAAACAATATAAACCTATAGAATAAACAGTAAGACACAGTCTTACCATCAAGAACTCATAGATAAGTCCAATTAGAGCTTTACTTCGTTATTTAAAGTGTTTTCTCTAATACGGATTTACCCAGTCTCCTTTAAGTTTGATTAGTTCTCGTGTGTGTAATGCATATTTATGTATACATGACCTTAATAATATATTTGTGCACTTCTATCTAAAACACTTCTCAGACTATTCATGCTTACTTCTAGGCATTCTACTTTCTTTCAATTTATTACTGTGACCAAAAGCATTTAAAAATTCACACCATTCATAGTCCACTAAGGAAAAATACTACTGTCCAGCATCTGAAGCTTCCCCTAGAGTCTGGTAACCAAAATGTCACAAGTGATAGGCCCCCTTCTCCATGCGGACACTGGATATAATTACAATGAGAAGTTGCCTTGGCCCTGACCTTTCACTCTGCTCTCCTTCTAGTTCTTATCCTAAGAGTGAAATAGAGTAGCAATTTCTGTGAGTACGAAACAATCACTCTGGGAAGAGAAACACATCACATTTTTAACTACTTCTTCACTAAGTAGTAGCATATCCTCGAATCAAATCTGTGGCTTTTTAGCAAATTTTTCACAAATACCGTTTTAAAACAAAAACTCCCTAGAAATACAGAGCCTCTATGAGAATCTCCTGATTTTGATGTTGAGATTTCTGATCTGCTCAAAACTTCTGCTTTAGAACGGTGTTCCAGAACAGGGGTTGGCACATTACCGTGCGCGGGGCACATGGGGCTTGCCACCTGTTGTGCTAAATGAAGTTGTATTGGAACACCGTCCCACACAATCTTTGAGATATAGGCCAGGGCCGATCTGAGTTCTACTGGACTGTTTGTGAAAAACCCGATGACCTGCAAAGCTTAAAATGCTTACTGTCTGATCCTTCACAGAAAAAGAGTTTGCTGATCCCTGTTCTACATTATGGTCTACAATGAAAGAAGAGAAAGAAAACATAAAAGTGAATGGATAGAACAGGACACCGGCTATGATAGGGTTTAGGTAAATTAGTCAACAAAGGCCACCTGATTTTGCTTTATTAACGCTTTGTTTACACTGAGTCGCAAACCAAGTGGGCAACCTCATGCAGCCACTTTACAGGGGCACACACAAACATGATGAAAAATCACATGACACTGAGCCTCTAAAACACTAACGAATTTATGTTCTTTCAGGAATTTTAAGGCATTTACATAGCCCACGGGTATGTATAACATGTATAATTTTTTACACTTGTCTACAAAATAGAAATGAGAAAGTCAAAACAAATCATTCTGTAGACACTAAAATGCTCATAAAAAAAAAAAAAACTTTCTCTTGGCCATAGCAGCAAATTAAAAATGATGATAACAACAAAAAACAAACAAAAACTCTGTAAAAATGGGAAAAAGTAAATGGTAGCCATAAATTAGATTATTTAAGACCAGATACAAGCATGGCATGAAAAATGCATGCAGCCTTTTACACAAACATATGTAGTTTGGAATACCCTCGCTAGATGAAAAGCATTCACTTGAGTTAATATCATTTCAATTTCAGGTGATAAATGGGTGGCAATGACCTCAATTAGTACTCAGTTAAATTCCAGAAGCAAAGGGGAAGGCTGGTATACAAATAATGATAATAGTGTCACATGCTCCGTAAATCCATCTTCCAAGACACACAGAAAAACGGAGGCACTTCCGCTGCATCTGAGCCTCTCACAGATTCTTTTCCAGTACATTTACCTCTTCTAAACCCTCCCCACCCCCACGGTGTGCACACACCACTCACATATACACACACCAACATCCATTACTAAAGGGCCTAATCTCAGATATCAGCAGAGTGCCTTTATGGGGCCATTAAACCATTTCTCTTGTTTACAGTGCCTGAAGAAAGATGTGAATTATGTCTGTGACAAAACAAGCGATAACATTTCTAAACTGCTATCAAAATGCAAACTGAAACACATTTAAGGACAGGGACCCTGATTCAAGTTTTCGTGATTTTCCATTATTTGCAGCTTCTGGAAATACATTCCACTGTAATATTTCCAAGACAGGAATTCAGACCATAGCATGGCAAGGTGATATTTATTTTTTCTCTAATAATATTCTTTAAATGACATAATGTTTTTAAAGGAATATTATCAGTTGGGCTAGTCCCCAAACCTAATTTGCCTTTTGACACTCTTCTGACAATACAGAAGATGTTGCTTAGTAGTAATCACAAAGGCAAAATAAGGAAAACTCTCACCCCTAGTTATGAATCTAAGAATTTTTGATTTATAGAGGACATTAGGTATGATCCAGTTTTAGAGACGGAGCTAGTGTTTGTGCCCAGAATCTATTGTACTAAAGGAATCACAAGTGGAAGTCAACTGGGTTAAAATATTTAAAAAAGGACAAGCTCCTTTTATTAGAAGAAGGCAAATGGCTGTCGGTCTGTTCCTACCTGGCTCCCAGAAGTTAATACCCTGTACCTGCAAGGAACTTCCTGTGCAGTATGAACACCAGAACTGAGCTCAGAGAATTCATCCGTGTCTCAGAAAAGGGAATCAAACTATTGTTTCCCCAAAATACCAAACTCCTATCATTCTCAGTGTATGCACACTCTACTGCAGAAACCCCTGAATGGTCCTGCCACGGATGCTTCTGAATAAAAGAGAGGTACTTTGACAAGTCTGGACAGTGATGGTGCACCTCACGGCCCCATCCAGAATCAGAGGTCCACAGACTCGGAAACCAGTGCTGAGGGCAGTGCTGAAGTCAGAAGCCAGAAAACCTCACTATCTTACAGGGTAAAGCCTTCTGATGATGTTACAGCCTCACAAGACAGTTATTTCTTAAAAGTACACTTAATCAACCCTCTCTACATTGCAGGGTGCCATTATGCTATCTTAATAGACAGAACAGAATGGACAAATGTTCTGGGTTTGGGCCCGTGGAGCTTCTCTTCAAAAATAGCATTGCGATGGAGATGCAGCCAACTTTTACTCATCTGAAGGTCATTCAACTCTCGGCCCTGATGATCTAAACCAGAGGTTGCCAATGTTTCCATTTGGCTTGTGGGATGGTTTCAAATCATTTCTTACTGGGATCTTTTGCAAATCGGCTTCAAAATCTCTTTCTAGTTTAGAAATCCAAGTTTCTGGCTTCTCTAGGAAAAAACACAAGATCCAGCAACACTTGGGTCCACTTTCCAGCCTGAAAAACACTTGGCTCAGCCCATTATCAGCTGGCCCTTTGGCCAGGATACCCATTTTCCTATTGGCTATAGTCCCCACCAACCCCACCACTCCACACCTGAGTTGCTCTTGTGCTAAACTCATTTCATTCACTTAGATGCTTGGCATGCCAGTTTCCTATTGTTTAGATAATTATAAGTAAGAAACCATTAGTGCAGGTGTTTCCACGTGTAGATATATACATGCATGTGTGCATGCCCGTACACACACACACATCACCTCTAAACAACAAAAATATTATAGAACTCAAATCACTCTGTCTTAGATCCTCCAGTATTCAAGTGTTCTCAGGCAATAAGGGATAGTGGCAGAAGTAACCGACATTTAAATCAGCCTAGTTGCAAATCTCCTACTGCCCTTGCCAGCTCTAAGAATGGGCAAGCCAGGTAACCTTTCTCTGCTTCAGTTTCCTCATTTATATAAAACAAAAAGAGATGATAATAGGACCTGCCTAATGGAGTTGCTGATATGATTTAATGAGACACTGTGTAAAGTATACGGTAAATGCTCAATAATGTTAGCTTTCGGTGCTATTATCACTCAAATGCAGAATCACTGGACATAACACCTAGAAAAGAGCACACAGTTGGTTCAGAAACAAATGAGCATAGTGGTAAAGAGCATGGACGCTGAATCTGGGCTTTGCTACTTGCATGCTGAATGACTTCTGGTAACCTGAGTAACTACTCATGTGATTCAGTTTCTCCCTGTGTAATAGGAGACCTCCCTCATGGCGTGTACGTCAGAAATACATGAAGTGATGCATGTGAGAACCTAGAACAGTACCTAGAACATGGTAAATACTCAGTAAATGTTAGTTATTACCATTATTAGTTCAACCACTTCCTTTCAGAGAGAACGAACCAAGACTCAAGGAAGTAACGTGACATTGCAAGAATACGACTTCCAGCCATCAGACTATTATTTCGCTACTTTTTTGAGTTCACCCCATTCCTAATTTTATTTTGTGCCCATCAACTACACACTAAGAGCAAGATATTTATATATGGAGAGGACTCTGTAAGGAAAATGTATTCTGACAGAAGTTGAAAGCACACAGTACAGCAGGCCAAACGAGCACTGGGTGAGGAAACAAATACAGCTTACCCTCAAAACAACTCGGGTTTGAACTATGCAGGTGCACCTCTCTTTGGAGTTTTTGACAAATAGAGGACAGCAGTATAAATGTATTTTCTCCTCCTTACAATTTTCTTAACGCTTCCTTCTCTGTACCTTAATCTACTGTAAGAATATAGTATGTGATATGTAAAACCTAGAAAATACGTATTAATCGACTCACAACTTAAGGTTTCCAATCAATAGTAGGCTATTGTTAATTAAGTTTTGGGCAGTCAAATGTTCTACATGAATTTCCCACTGTGCAGGGGCTCAGCATGCCTAATCCCCACACTTCTTGAGAGTCAACTATAATATCTACCTAGTTGCTGCCTCACCCATAACTAGCTGTGTGATCCTGGATAAACTGCACCCCTTTCTGGGCTTCCGTTCCCATCTATACAATGAACGCATGAGACTAAGCAAACTTTCTTGGTAGCTTTACAGTTTCAGGTCTGGGAGTAAGAACCTGCTTACAAATGTCGGAGAGAAGAGGAAAATGTAAAGATTTGATATAAGAATCCAAAAGGCATAATATTCTGAGTCCACAAAGAACTCCGCACACCTCATTAATAATTGAGGGTATTACCACCTTTTCGCCAATAGTGGTCACTGAAATTTATGATCATGAACCTTTATCGTCATGAAAAACAAAATCAGGTGTAATCTACTATATTCAAGAAGGAAGGGTACATAAAGCACATTAGAAAAGGGTACATGCAATATGTTAGCATTTAAAAATGCCTGATTCTTTAAAATGTATTTCATGGACCACCTACTTTCTAGGTGATGGGGGTAATATGTGATTATATTAATAAAGCACAAAGCAGAATCAAAACACAGAGTCATATTGCTAACTTTAAAAGCATCAAAAGCACTTTAACTGACAAATAAAGAGACCAAGTACAAAACTGCATGGATTTGTTCCTCTAAAATTTAAAGCCCAATCCTGCTCTAACAGTACATGAGTGGTCATGGCACTAAATGATCCCCGTCTTCACAGACTATGTGCCAGGAGAAAGTGCCCTGGGAGGAAACTGGTCCTTCCATCTGGAAAAGGATAAGAACAGAGAAAGGAAGGCCTTATGTATGAACAATCCAAATCGAATCAGTTTGCATTTTGCATTGGCTGCAAATCAGATCTTCCTACCCCTACTGGTCCAGTAGATGGAAAACAGCACGACACTATTTTTTTGGAAACCAATTCTGTACAGTGAGCCCAAACATACAGCGCTTCATATCCAGCTGGCAGGAATGAAACCTGAACAAGCTGCAGCTATTGGAGAAAACAGATCTAATAAAAGGAGGTAAAGTTCTGAATCAAGATGCCCAACCGAATCTGTAACCTCTCAAAAATGGCTCTACTTAATTACCTGATTATGACCTTTATGCCTAAGGAAAACACCTCTTGGGCAGAACCTGTTGCACTCTGCTTGAATATGGATATTCCTTAAGCCCTACAAACTTACAGAAATAAGTATGACTTCTCTGCCTAGTAATTCTGTAATTCCTTTCAAACAATAGAGAACGTTATTTGGAAAAGACTGGGCGGTACTTATTGTTTCCAGCCGAGGAGAGGCTGGAATATCCCGTCACTACCTGGTGTTTCTTAGTGTAGCATCAAGGTGTTTACAGGAATGCTCTGGCAGATGGGCCCTGCATAACACCCAGACACCAAGAGTGCCCTGTCCTGACCACGGTGTAACCACAAAAATAGGCCCTTCCCACTGGAAGAAAAGGTGAAAGGTGGGCATCCTCTCTCCTGCATCCTTGGCCTTCCTCAGAGCAAACCCTAGAATGCCACCCTCCATAGACCATCTCTATAGCTCTCTCACACATAGTTCGGGGTCGGGGGCAGAGTGGTAAATGTATTTCTTGCAATCAACTGATACAGAAAAGAAGAAGGCTAATCGTAGAAAGTAATCAATGTGGATGGTAACACACAGAGATATTTCACTAAGAAGTAAGACACAATAAATGTGATCTTTAACTTTCCTTTGTTATTAAATCACAAACACAGGAGCTCTGACCTAAAATTGTACATTAATTACTCCATAGACCATGGTAACATAAAAATACAAGATGAAGATAGTATCTCATTGCCAAAGACTTCCAATCACTAATATGCCTGTCATCACTTTGGAATAATAATTACTAAAAAGACCAGCAGTTTCTAGGTTTTGTAAGTTTCACTCACTAAGGGCAGGTATGCAAATAATTTTTTTATGAAATTAAGTAAAATATTTTAACCAGTTTCCATGAGAAATCATCACCCCTTCAGAAATATTTTGCCCATTTTAAAAGCAATGAAATCAGTAATTAGTGATGCAAATACTTGCTTGAATGACTTTATTACCGTGTTCTTCAGCACGAAAGCAATATAATTCTAAATTTAGAATTCATCTCACATGCATCAGCATGATCTGAAGTCTTTAAATAAGCCCAGAGGTAAGAAAAATGGTGCTCAGCCTGCAGAATGAATGCCACCACCAAGCCAACTGAAATTTTAAATCTACAGACCTCCCTCTCAAAAGTCTAATAACATTCTATTAGTGTTCCATATCTCGGAATGTTTGTGCTTTACTTGTTTTAGTATGTACCCCCTGGAAAAGCTCAATTCATTTTCATTTGGTGAACCTGCCCTGCTTGGAAAATTCCATTTGCTTTCAAGTGAGTGAATCCTCACTTTTCATTCATAATTTTTCTTCCAGGCTATATGTGAAAAGAGCCTGTGATTTACATGGTCTAAAATTGAACACTTCAGTACCAAAATAACACACTGGATAAGTCGGAAGCAACACTCAGGTGGCTGAGGTACACCTGTGGGCATTCTGATGTCACCCTACCGAAGACATGATAGAGATCAATTCAGTTATTATTAGCCACTTGGCTCCTTGTTCAGAAAGATCCCACTAGCAGATAAAGTTGTAAATACGTTCTGAATACCAGAGCTACAAAAGTTTGCCCAAAAAAGAAAGCCGGCTGGCTAGCACCAAAAAAAAAAAAAAAAAAAAAAAAAAAAAGGTACTTTTTTAGTAAATGCCAATAAAAACTTTACAGGCTGCCAAAATAACAAAGATATAATAATTAGACAGGAAACTTTGCAATTTTCCTGACAATAAACATGTTCTTAAAAAGAAACTGTCACCGGGCCTCAACTGTTACATCTGTGAACACGAGCTAGGGTAAACCCTACAAACAGTATATTTAAACCAACTACTGGGGCACCTGGGTGGCTCAGTCAGTTGAGCACCTGATTTCGGCTCAAGTCATGATCCAATGGTCTGCGAGTTCAAGCCCCATGTTGGGTTCAGTGCTGACAGCTTGAAGCCTGGAGCCTGCTTTGGATTCTGCGTCTCCCTCTCTCTCTGTCTCTACCCCTCCCCCTGGTCATGCTCTGTCTCACTCAGTCTCAAAAATAAACATTTAAAAATTTTTTAAAAAATTAAACCAACTACTAATTTGGCACAAAGTTTTTCTAACTTCTTCCCCAAAAGAAATTTTGGAATTCTCTCTAAAAGTAACTTGTAATATTAAATTCAACGTATATTAGAGCAGTTTCCATGAGGAATCACCATTCCTCTAGAAAAACTTCTACACAAACTGTTTTGCCCATCTTAAAACATGTTCATCTAACTGTATGAGATTCAGAATCCCCCAAAAGGAAATGAGAGATACATGAGATGTAAGAATAAGACTACGACTAAGAAGCCACATTTTTAACCCCAAAAGATTCTTTGTAAGGAGAAAAATTGTACATGAATATTAGAAACATCTAGAAAAGTGTACTTTATCCTTTATACAGCATCTAGAAAAGTGCACTTTATCCTTTATTACAGCAGATAGTCTTGATGTTACCCAAGGTTTCTTATAGAAGTCCATGAGACTTTTTCTTAACTTTATTTACTTATTTGTTTTTGAGAAAGAGTGAGGGAGAGGGTTGGGAGGGACAGAAAAAGAGGGAAAGCGAGAATCCCAAGCAGCAATACAGGGCTTGAACTCACGAACTGTGAGATCATGACCTGAGCTAAAATCAAGAGTTAAATGCTCAACAGACTGAGCTACCCAGGAGCCTGAAGACTTTCTTGTAAAGACTCACAGCTAAGAACCAGTGTTTGCTTCCTACACTGTGCCAAAGCCATCACTGCCTCCAGATGCCAATCAAAATTTGTCATTTCTTAACAATAAATATTAATTGAAAAACATCTACAGCTCAAGAGTGATATCAGAATAATGAACTATAAAGTCTACTGACACAAGGCCAGCCTTCACCAATAAAACAAGAAGCAAACAACTGAACAGTAATAAAGAAAACCAACCAAGAGAAATATGGATAGGCTTAGCCATGGCCATGAAATATCACAAAAGATCGACTATACAATAAACTGATTTGACTGTGTGCTGTATGAAGCCAATGTCAGTGATTGGTGGGTGTATACCCAGATCACATTTCCATAGCCAAAGGCTATAATCCCAAGAAAACTGTCATTAGAACAGACTTTTAGAATTATATTAGCATTTGGTAAGTATTTTTTGAGATTTAATGTACTCATTTTTTAATAGATTGCTCCCTTTGACTATGTTTTTAAAAATGTATTATAGGTTAGATTAAAAATTATTTTTTTACTAATGGAACATATCTGTAATTTTTAACTGGCATAACAGTTGGATGTTACAAATCACAAATGACCCAAATCTGATGACAGTATCTCAGAAGAAGTTTAAGAGATTGCTCCTGTCCACCTTCACACACTCTACAATGAGCACTTATCAAGAAGTACTTCAATCACGGATGTACAACTTTTTAAGTGCAATCTCTCTACCCTGCAAACTGATTTATATTAAAACGTATTTATTTAAAGTTACAAAATCCATTTGACTTGGTTGATAGGCACCTTAGAATAGCTCAAAACATAAAAATCAAGTTTTATGCCACTATTAATTATATACATTTGTAACCAAAGACATTTTCTTAACTTTCACTCTTTTTAAAGTATCCCAGAAATCCTTCTTAAATGTGTAAAAAATGATCCTTAAATTTTTATTACACTTTACTGAGTTTTTGATGTTAACTTTCTAGCTAGTAGTTCAAAAGATGCCTGTTTTCTCTTTTTCTTTTCCGACTCTAGAGCCTCGCCCCTGTGTGATCCCCAAGTGCATTCTTGAGGCCACATAATGGGAGAAAACTCCTTATAATAAGATCATTGTGATCCTTCAGGAACCAAGCCCTGTCTGATGAGAACCAAGACAACTCACCAGTTACTAAATTTGGCTTCATAACAATAGTGTCATGGCAACATTCCAATGTATTTTTTTTTTTACTGTGACTTGCTAACTGCAGATAAGGGGAAATTAGATTACCCCATTAAACATAAAATATAGAGCATAACTAGGTAGCAGGGTTGTACAGGTGTTATCGGAAATAGAAAACAGTAGCATGTAGGTAATAATATTTGAAGATTACGAATCTTTTTACATCTGTCTTGGGCAGAGCATTTTGTGGTAACATCAAAATACTAATCCTTGCACAATCCAAGTCTTTATGTTACTCAAGATAAACAGATGCACTAACTAGGATGTAAATTCTATTACCTGATATTATTTTCACATAAATTTTACTTAAATATGATAATCACTAATCCTTGCAGGTTTTTAAAATTTAGATGCAAGGTATACATAAATGGATCCCTATTCTTCAATGAAGTGGTACCTCCAAACAATGTATGCTCATGTTTAACTGCTTTCTTTTAAGCAGTCAAAACTATATTTACTGCTATGTCAACCTAAAGCACCATTTAAATTTAACCTGTTAAGACTCTTAGATGTTAAATGCACGCCACGTGAATGAACACATATTACCAAGCCTGCTATAGGTCACAGGTTATACAGGGATAATCATTTCTCTATAATTTAGAGATGATGATAAGGACAACAGCATTCTTTCAAGCCCCTTAGTTGTTTACCAACAAGATGCAGTATAGGAAACTCATGTGTAGAATGGGCTTCTGTTTTACGTATCCTTTGAATGGTACATTCTAAAAGACAATCTAATTCTTTAGGACACAGAGCTCTGCCAATGGGTCTGCTGTAACTCCATGTATATATAAGGTGACCAGTAGTTGTGTCAAATACTGCAGCCAGATGATATAGGCAACAGCTTACATTAGCACTTAAACACACAAAGAAGATTTATACAGTCCTCCTTTGTAATTGATAGTGCCAAGAAACGAGAAAAATATGAAGATGAAAGAGTCCTTCTACTCTCCTTCCATGTGTGCAAATAGAAATGAACTTTGGAGGAACACATGGATACCACCTGGAAAACAACTGTGTGATCACAAACATAATAGGCCTGGTTTGCATTCTCTTCCTTGCCCTTTGAAGTTAATAGGAGCTTTGTAAATTGAGGGTGTGCACAGGGATAAAAAATTAAATCAGATAAAGCATGATTTAAAAGGAGTCTTTCCTTACAATGCATACATAAATTCTTGGCCAGTGAACATTTGTTTGAGCTACCACATTAGATTACATGAACATAATGATAAACTGTCCGATATATGTGCATTATTTAGTATGTTATTTGTTTTAAATATAGTTAACTACAGTGTGCTTATAGGTTCAAACACATTTCCCCGCCCCCTCCCAAAAAGCATTTTATATTCATTCCCTTTGTCCTTTTCCTCTCCACTTTCTCCTCCTGAGTAATCTGACATCAAAAATTTCATGCTTAGGAATTTCCAGGCTGGCCCGTTTGTTCTTAGGATAAATCCCAAATAAATGTGATTAACTTGTGCTGACTCATGAAATCTGACTTTCTCTGACCTATAAAACTTTATCTCCACCACTATCCAACACGCATCTCTATCTCCAAATGCTGCTGTCATTCTCTAGGGGGACAGAGAAGGCACTTGCCTAGTTCATAGCAATTAACACCTGGTCTTTATCCCATCTAATGGGTCCTCCCTTCATTACTGTGTAAGTCACATAAATAGTGAAGAGCCACTTGAGGGGTGGTGAGGACAGTTCCATGGAAAATTAGATTAAGAAAATTATAGGATTAAGTTCCACTTCTATGACTCCTACTCAGGCACTAACTTCCTGTCACCTCGGACAAACTGTTTAGCCCTAAGCAACCTATGTTTGGTGCACAGCTTTATCTCCAACAGGTGAAGAGTTGTTGTTAAGAGTGTAAACTTCAGAGTCAGATCTACAACTTGGTTGCTGTGTGTCAAGAAACAATCCACTTAACTACTCTGGGCCTCATTTTTTTTTCACCTGAACAAAAGCATAAAATAGTTCCTACTAAATAAGGTTATTGTGAAGACTAGATACATAAAGGAATAAAGGGCTAAGAAGAGGATCCACAAAAAAGTGAGCACTATGCAAATATTAGCTATTATTATCCATCAAATACAGAGATACTGGGTAGATAATCTCTGGGTTCATTTCATTTCTACCATTTCATGAGTCTAGTTTCCAGTTCAGGGCATGTTTCATTTTCTTCATGAAGCCATTCTCAACTATTCCAACCTATGTTGACCTCTTAAAAAAAAGTATAGAATTTACTATCTCTAACATTCATTTAATTTTAGTCAAGTGGTTTTTGATTCTTAATAATGTAGTAACAGTGGTGTTCATAATTGTAAATGTCCTGACCTCTTTTATCCTTGTTCCACATCTCTGGTGGCCTTACTACCGTGAGCCTCTCCGTACAAGAGGAAACGGAAGTATTCAGAGATTAAGTGACCCAGCAAAGTCACCCGGCTAGAAAATAGCAGATGGGGGGCAATGATGTCAGAACCTACACTCTTAGCTACTGTGTGAACCCCCAGCTCTACTGTATCTTAACTATCCCCAGCATGTTCTCTCTCCTCCAACATCTCAGTATGCTTTCTGAAGTCAGGGATTATTGGGTTCGGGGAGGCATTTTTTTTTTTAATGTATAAGAACTGTATCCTAAATTAATAAATACTTAGATATCCATCTATTATCTTGGGATTTTTAACTATACAAGTAATTTATACACTTTCTAAAATGGAAAACTAAAACACATGGCTTAAAAATCATTTGATCTGCTGAACCATTATTTTCTAACATGAATTATGAACAGCCATGAGTGTTTCCTAGAGAACATTATGCACAGACAATCTTCCATACACACTAGAAAAAGAACGAGGTCTTTCACAAATTTGTAATGTATACGCTGCCACAACTGTAGTATTTCCTCCTTTTGAGTTGGTACTGGAACAAAATGGAAAGAAGTTTAATGTTTACTTTTTGGACAACAATTTATTCGGGATACCTATTGAGAGAAGATATATTAGCAGCATTGGTAGGAAGAGGAAAAGACATCACAAACCACATCCTTTTACTGCTAAATCAATCAAATGCAATCATTTTGAATTTGTTTTAACCATATTGTTGGTGTTACTATTTTGAAAACCGTAGCTTATAAAATCCTCTGGCCCCAAAACAGTATAGAGGTTAACTATACACTGACAATGTCTTACTTTTTTTTTTTTAATGTTTTATTTATTTTTGATACAGAGAGAGACCGAGCATGTGAGGGGGAGGGGCAGAGAGAGAAGGAGACACAGAATCTGAAGCAAGCTCCAGGCTCTGAGCTAGCCGTCAGCACAGAGCCTGATGCGGGGCTTGAACCCACGAACGTGAGATCTGACCTGAGCCAAAGCCGGAGGCTTAACTGACTGAGCCACCCAGGCGCCCCCAATGTCTTACTTTTATAGAACACTGAGTTATCAACTATTAGCCTACGTACCAAAATTTTGGCATAAAAGATCTCATTCAATAATTATATCAACTCATTTACTTTCCCTAACTTTTACATAAGAGGCTCAACAAAGTTAGGTAACTGGCCCAAGACCACAAAAATGATAAAATATGGAACGAAGCACTGAACCTATATGAGTTTGCCTCCAAAGCCAACAGGTCACCTGTTGATTTTATTCAGTATACCTATTGAGAGAAGATATATTAGTTGATTAGAGCTACTTCAAGATCTTTTCTCCAGGGCTGAACAATCCTCTAAGGTTAGTAATAGCAGTATTTCTTTTGGGTACAGCTAGAATCTATTTTTCTTACATTTAGCATGCAGAGGCAATTGTTGCAATTCTTCAATTTGAATTTTTCTTCATGTGGCTTTTGATTTTCCATGGAAGCTAAAAATATAAGGATGTGTTACCTTATAAGAATGAGAACACTAATCCTCATGAAATACTTTGGGTCAAACACATCTAGTCTGGTAGAAGCCCAACCACTGATTAATGCTTGATTTATGGGAGTAGAAGCTATTTTATAAAGTTGGTCTTAGGTCATTCACAACTTAATCAACCAATTGCTTTTATGTGGGCTTCCAGAAGGCCATCTCTAAAGTCAAATATCATTTCGCCACAAGTGGTGTTACAGCAAGGGTCCCATGGATTAATTTTTATTATTTAAATAGGAGATGATCATAAAATTAGCACCCTTCTAATACAGTTCTCATCTTGATTATTGCTATTTAACTAGTGAAATTTTTTTCTTCGAGCTGAGTGAACACTGTAATTATTATTGCTTTGCATTGTAAAGGTTGCATCTTAATTGAAAAATCAACACTTTTTTCATTTTCAATGAATACATGAACTTCGAAATCAACAAAAACATTGAAAATGCAGGCAATTTTGCTAGACCCACAAATTAGAGTGTCCTCGATCAATCAGAATTCATAACCCATAATCTTAAACATAAGATGTTAACTGATCCTATACCCGGGCCAGTATTAGAAGTACCAAATGCTTTCAGCTCAACTTTCTGTTTATAAACCCTACGGTCAAAGCAACAGAAGGTTTGAACAAACACTTCTGACAGTGTCGCTGTGAATAGGTACTGAGCTGCACAGTGTAATCAACGGAAAAAGGTCAAGTTATTCTTACAATTATTTTACTGTATGTAGAGAGACAGCCTATAAGTATCATTATGCTTATAGGTATAGATATCATTTCCAAGTATGAAAAAAACAAAACAAAAAGGTAAACTGATCAAAATGAATGCATTTTATAATAAAAATTATAGTATAAATTATATATTTTGTATATGTCATATATATTTGTATATATGTAGAATAAAAGCTTGTACCATTTCCTTTTATGTCCAAACATACATGTCTACTATATTCCATACAGACACACATAACTTTATACATATGGGTGTGTGTGTGTGTGTGATATGCAAGTTTTTCCTAGCGGGTGGTAACATTATTATCCCTGTTTTATAGGGAAGGAAAGGAGGCACCATGATGCAAAGTTGCTTATACAAGGTCACATACTATTGAATGGCAGAGACCTGAACTCCAGTGTCCACGATCCAACCCCTTGCTCGTATGCAGCTGCTGCTCTCAGTCCCCTGAGAGAATGCCATCACTCCACATCTCACGACTTTAGTGTTTTGAGCGTGAATACTATGTAAGAGCAGCAACAGATATTTAAAATGCACTATGAGATCCAGTGTCAAATGTGATCTTCAGCTAACTTCAGCATATTAGTAGCAAATATTTCTGACCTAATTATGATACTTATAGACAAACAGTGTCCCGAGCACAATTTAAAAATTCTCTTTTGAGAGCACCATTATTTTGTTAAGCAAACATTCAGGATTCCTGAAACTGAGGCTTATGTATACACAGAACTGAACCACACTTGTACAATCCAAAACACGAGGATGAAGATTTTCATAGAGTAATCGGGAACTTACAGGGTTATCTAACCCACCCTAGATTTCCATAAGTGTCTTATTTTCTACATCACGTTACATGTCAGAAGACATTTATAAATAAGAAATATTTTTGTTTTATTTTTCCTCAGTTTATGTCGTACGAACATACAGACTTATACCTCTGTGCACAGCCTCTGGGCAAAAATATTTACATGCATTTTTGCCACTTGTGGAGTCATAGCATGTCAATAAATGAGTGGTGACCACCGCTGGCTATGTGCTGTCCGTGGACAAGAGCAAATGCTGCCCAATGAGTCCTGGTCTGCCATTCACTACTTACAGGACGGAGCCCGTGTGAGCCTCGTCCGCTCTGCTGCCATCCCAGGCCGCTGTGAAAAGCGAATGAGATGAGGGATGTGAAGACGAGCTATGACCTCTAAATGCCTAAGCAAATAAAAAAAGAGATTCGTAGTGTCACTACTGTTGTTTTTATCTTCCATTCCATAGCATGTAGCACAATCCCTGGCACTCTGAAGGTGCATGATCTAAACTTATTTTTCCTTATGAGAAAAAAAGCTTTCTGGTTCTTTACCGAAGAGGCTGCATTCTACCAAAATAAAGATGCCAGATCTTTAGATGCTACAACTGTTATCCACTAAACTACAGAATTAATATCCGAATAAGAGTGTTTTTTTTCTGATTTCATAATCCCAGACTTTGTGTGTATTTTACGATGTTTCCAGTTACTACGATTTTGCATTAAGGCTTTAGGAGGCATTTTAAAACCAGTCCTCACCAAAAAAAAAGAAGAAACAAAAAAAGAAAGAAAGGTTTTATATATTTAGGGAGAAAGAAGGTAGGAGTGGGAGATTTGCTGATGATTAGAATTTGACAAAACATTTAACAACAGTAAGAATGGAATATTTAAACAAAATACAGAAGGAGCCATTTGGCTATGTGGGTCTCCTTATGTGTACTTCAGATAACTACCTCTAAATATATATAAATGGATAGGTCTATGCATTCCATAAGCACATTATCCAAACCTTCAGAAATTGCCATTTAAAGGCCAAGAGCCTAAATTTTCACTTTGTGATCAATGGGACAGCTTTATCACAAGATGAGGTGACTGAAGTTTATTGATTAGCTGATAACCTTCTAATGCACTGGCCTTTAATCTGCAATAAAACAGTGAATGTAAGGAGAGCTTTCAGAAAGGAATACAGGGTTTGATTATCCTACTGGAAAACAATGTGGAGAGACTCAGGATGGCAAAAGACCCAGAAAAACAGAGCGATGACATCCAGTTACTTGGCTTTCCCAGCAGACCCGTGAGCTGAGACAACTGTGTCACCTGACGTTCTAACCCAGTGCCAAGAACCAGAGTGAAATCAAATCAACATAATAAGGCTGTTGTGTCCATGAGGATGGAGAAAAACAACCTCAAACAGCAGTAAAAGTTCATTTCACAGCATGACTGCCATTTCAAAGGAAAAGCTAACATTATTGAAGTGAACACTTCAATATTATCCATATATCTTGATAGGAATGAGCCATTTTTACCCAAGTTCAGCGGCCTTAATAGTATGTGACAGAACCTTTGCTAGCTAATCTGTGGCTGAAAGAAAACCACGAAAACCTAATGTTTGGGCCTTAAAGTAACAGCATTAAAAAGTTTAGAGGGAAAAGTGGACAAAGGGGGAAAGATTTCTTTCTGATCAAAATTTACCCAGACTGGGTATTGGTTCTAGGTCTTGATCATAATTAGGGCAAAAAATCTAAAGAACAGTAAACTGTGATTGTGTACAAACACATTAAAACTGATAGAGTGGATACACAAAAACCTGGCATGAAGATATATCTAAGTGTATCCATTCCTTCCTACAACAAAAAATATATTTCTATTAATGAGGTAGCAACGCTTAAAGTAACTTCTTTAACAAAAAAATGGTTGAGAAAAATATTTCCTACTCCAGTGGGACAAATAGAATATTTGATAAAGAAAAGGTCACTAATAAGTGAAAGAATCTAGGTTTGTAAAAAGTCTTATTTGTGATTTTTCCAAAACACAAGTTTCAAATCACAGAGCCAAATAACCTCGCTGGACTTCAGTTTTTCAGCTTTAAAACGAAGAGTTTTGATATCATTAATCTATAATGTCTCTCCAAGCTGTAGCTCTGGGATTGTCGTGAATATTTACTACTACTTAGGGGAGGCCATAAGCCCTACTACTCTGACTAGTACCAATACTAATACTTCTGCTGCTGCCACTACTACATCATTTGCCCACAAGGTTCTTCTCCCGCAGTGAGGAACTTACACCTCAGAAACATTTTTCAGGTCAAAAATGGCACATAATAAGCACCAGGCAAATACATGATGTATCATGAATCTCTATCAAAGTCTGAATAAGTAAGAGAAAATCTTCGAACCGGGGAAAGGCAAGCTCTGCAGCCGAGATGGGAAGCAGAACCCCTCCTAAGAACCCAGTACTCACACCTTCCTTTCCCATGGCTATGAGCTCAAATAAGTTCACAGAACATCTTTCTTGGGACAAACCCCTATGGGAAGGTTCTCTTTGTCTCTCTCTACCTTGAGAAGAATTTTATCCACAGCAGTAATAATAACAAGATCAATGCCCTGTGTGAAGAACACTCTTCGTTAGTGGTGAAGACTGTTTTTAAAAGTAGTAACAGTTGGTATACAAAGGACAGGTCAAAGATTTCTGTCTCTAGATCTGTCTCCACTCAGTCAGTGGAACATGCAATTTTAATTTTGGGCTCATAATTGCAAGCCCCATGTTGGGTACACAGCTTAGTTAAAAAAAAAAAAAAAAAGAAGAGTAGTAACGATTGTGAAACTTTTACAAGTAGACTGAGTACTGGCCCTTGAGAAGGGAGACCTCCCCAGATAATCCAAGTATGAGCTGCAGCTCCAACCTATATAATTTCAACCACCTCATGCCTTAGTTATTTGATAATTTTATGTCCTAGGTTTCTTTCTATAAGAAAGGGGTAAAATAGCAGTTATTTCAGGGTATACGTGTTAAGTGGAGATAACTGGAAAATGTATCGTGAGATAAGAGCATCAAATAATATTTATTAGAGAGCCCTAATCTGATAACAAGAACTGATCACTGATAATGCGACATAAATACAAATGGCTTTCCATTATTCCTCTAAGAAAACTGAAACATGGAAAAATAAAAGCAGATAAGTTACATTAGATTTCAAATGACATAAGCCACCTGTGCATACATATGTTTAAAGCATTTTTTAAGGTTCTAAATATCCAAGAAGCTATTCTTTCAATTCACTGAATACCTACAGGTGAATTATACCAAGATGTGTAGGACATGATCCATCCTCTATAAACCAACTTAAATATTATTAAAATAGAGATGTATATTTAGCATTTATAAACACATAGAATTCATTAATTCTCACTAAGATAAGCAAAGAATAAATGATATTCATGAATGAAATGATTCATGAATGAGTATGATCTCAAAAAGTAGGGTAAGTCAATATTCTGCATATATAATAATTGCCACTGGAGTACATGACTTATTAAAAGACGGAAGATAATTTTCTTAGTCACTATCACAGGAATTTAGGCATAGGCTAAAAGAGGTGCAAACACAGGCAATGACAGCAGTCCACTGGCAAGCCCAATCACAGTACCTTTGAGCAGAGTGCTTTTTGTAGATCATCATCTGAATACACAATGACTATGCACTCACAGTGACCCCTATAACAATTTCAGTCCCTTGACATGGGATGAATATGATCTTACTTATCGCTTACATGCAGTTTAGAATGTAAGTTCCATGAGAGGAGAGTTATTTTTCTTGTCTGTCGACCATCGTACTATCAGTGTCTAGACAGAACATGACACATAATAGACTCAAAAGTTGCTCATTAAATGAATAAATATTTTGAGTCTTATAAATCTACTTAACATCCTCAATAAAAATATACAACTATGGACATTTGTATCAGTAAATAATTTAAACTAAAATCTCATACATAAAATAAGAATTGCTATTAAGATTTGTTACTCATATTTTTCAATCAAAGAAACCAATGAATATGGCTCATACTGGGAAGAATACAATCATTCCAATTTTGCAAACAGAGAGATGAATATGACTTCCCTGTAGCAAGACATAAATAAAGGAGCAATCACAATTCAAACCTCTTCTACACGATCTAAAATCACCCCTAATGTGATTGTAAACCCAAAACTTGGAGTAACTATGAAACAAACCTCTGACTGGCTTAACAATATGGCATCCACAGCAAAATGAACTTTCTTTGCTAAACTTCAGATTTAAATAATAGACTGAAGGTAAAACCATTACACTAAGGTACTTTTTCTATGTGAACATTTAATTAGATATTGTATAAACCAGATTTTAATCTAGCCATTTCTGAGACACTGTCAATAACTGAGTTCTTGAGTTAACATCATCCTCAGCTATTGACAAGTGCAAGAAATGCTTGTTGGGGGTGTAACTCATTAGATTTTTAAAAAGCAACCACTGCTGGCTTGTTCCCAGGTTTTGGCACCAAAAAGGAAGAAACTCAACCACATTAAACCAACCATTTTACTTACTGAGACATAGTGCAAACCATCAGTATGAGAAAATTCAATAAAAGAAGCAAATATGCACTATGATTCTTAACTAGATGTTTATGTCATAAAAGGGGGAAAATGGGGAAAAATGATAAAAATAAAAGCCCATAAAAATACTAAACACACAGTTATGACATAAAGGTCCACATGCACTACTTTAGCTCAGATTTTTCCTTCTTTATATATGACTTCATAAAATTTATATTTCTTATGAAATGGTGGTCCAGAAATGTACTTATTTTCATGACTGCTTTGCCCTTACTTGCAAATACTAATAAATGTTGTATTTGCTTTGTTTATTCATTACTGTACATATATTAAAAGTACTGGAACAAGGAATATAATATTTGGCTCAGTAGGGGCACCTGGGTGGCTCACTCAGTTAAGCATCCAACTTCGGCTCAGGTCATGATCTCACGGTTCATGGTTTCACACCCCGTGTGTGGCTGTGTGCCTGGAGCCCACTTTGCATTCTGTGTCTCCTTCTCTCTCTGCCCTTCCCCTGCTTGTGCTTTATCTCTGCCTCTCAAAAATAAACATTAAAACATTTAAAAAAATATTTAGTTCTGCAAATAATTTTCCACTATCATCCCTTATATAAACTTTTCAACGAATGTTATTTAGGCTTTTAGCCTAGTAAGTCCAGTAACTGCATAATGATATATTAATTTAAGTTTAACCAAAGATGGCACAGATAACTTGCTTCAAAATAATTTGTTACTAATTATAGGCAGAGTAAATGGAAAGGATTTATTGGCATACTTCCTTTGATCATATTACTGAAGTCAATTTCTAGGATAATGTGTTAAACTAAATGCAAAATTTAAGAGGATATATAAAATAGGAAAGAAAAAGCTAAAAACTTGGGAGTAAAATATATAATTTCAGTTTTCAGCTATAACAAAGGACCAAACTTCAGTCTTGTGGACAGTTTAGTGTTTGTCTTTTGGTTTTCACTCTGAACTATCCACCTTGGAAAGAATGAGTTGATAATAAACCAAAAATTTTGAAAAGAATCTACCAGAACACACCTGATTAATACTGATGCAGATTTCTAGCTACAAGTATATAGTCACTTACAGTAATTTCTATTTACATATATTTCCCCATTAATTGTGGGTTTTCTAAAGTCTACCTATTTATATTTAGCAAGCATTCACCATATTTAGATGTTATCCTTTCTTTTTTCCGTGAATGGGAAAAAGTGCCATACTTATAATGTGTTCTGGGCTTGAGAGGTTATTTATTTCCTTATCATTTTACAGACAAGTAAACAAAGGTTACCTGACATGCCCAAGATGTATGATTTAGAGCTTATTTCTTCTGATGAACTTGATAGAGTTCTAGGAGGTTTTGTAAAGCAAAATTTCTTATAAGATGTAACTTTTTTCTACTGGGTTTCTGTTTTTATTTGGAAAATATGTTCTTGGTGAAATAATCCAGCATCAAACTGTTTGTTTCGCTCACAAGGTCACCACTGGACACTAAGCTGTGACAAGCATAAGGCAGATGTGCAAGATCAATGGAAGAGTGGACTGTCTGATGACGAGAATCCCCAGTGGAGGCACCTGTACCGGGTGTGGCCGCCGATGCTTTGTCCTCTGGTGAGGGGAAGACCCCTTACACACTAGAACTGACTCTACTACTGTGACCGGAATCTACAGTGAGCAATGACTGTCTCGAGGTAAAGGTAAGAGAAAAGAAGTAGAAAGTCATCTTTGGAACTGGAACATACAAATAATTCTAGCAAAGTGACAAAAATTAAGGGGCTCTTTTAATCAGATCATTTTTCTGTACACTTCATTTTCAGTATCCTGGTGTATTTAAATAACAAAAGGACAGTGTATTACTTATATAAAGATTTCCAGAAACTACATCTATCCCATTATGAATTGTATATGTTTATGAATAGTAGAGCCCATCCTAAACTTAACTGCAAAAGCCTGAAGCTGCTGCCTTTCTTGCACAAGTAAGAAAATGACAACGTAAGCAAAATGTCTAACCTTGTGTTGCATAGGAAGCCTGCATGATCAGAATCTAGCAGCTCATTAGAAACTCGGGGCCCAATTCCAGACCTAAAAGTCAAGCTCTCCTAAGATACGGAACATGAAGCCGCATATGAACGGGCTTTCCAAACAATGCTTATTCATTCTCAAGTGTGAGTAAGATTACTGGATTCCTGTAGAATTACATACCTGAGTACTTTCAACAAATTAAAACACATTTCAAATGCTTATCTTCCCGAATGGGGTGCCAGATAAAATCTAAAACTGATAAGTCAAGAAGTTGCAGTGCAACAATATTATTTAACATGCGGGACAAATGAAAAGGCATTAAAAAATAAGGTTGCCCATAGAGAGTGGGGAACCATCTTATTTGTGTTTTCTTCCTACTCTATGAACATACTGCTTTGATAAAATATAAAGACAAAAAAAGAAAAAAAGCCCAAATCAAGTGAAACAAAAGCCTGACACAAAGGAAACAGAATCTTCAAGCGCTGGCGACCGCTTGGATCTCAAGCCAGACTACCCGGGATGAGGAAGGCTGGAGGCTACGCATCCCAGAAATGGATGGTTTGAGTCCGACTGTAGTGTAATGTTTAAAAATGCCCCAATATTCTTTTTAGAGAAAACAAAGCACAGTAACAAACTCATGTTCTCCAATCTCAGAAATGGAATTCCTCTTTGAATGTATGCTCACCTTCTGGTAAAAGAAGCTGTAGGAAAAAAAGATGTCTTCCCAGGCATTGGGAAATGTCCAGTCATGTCCAAAAACTGAACCAGGCCAGAAAAGTTTCAAAATTAGTAATAAAAGGCAAATTTAAAAAAGAAAAAGCAAACTTTTATATAGTACTCACTATACGTGTAGAAAGCAATACTGCACAAGAAGAGAGAAAAGCAGAAAAATGAGAAACAAAAACTACGTATGGAACTTCCCAATCCAGGGTAAGGATGTGTTAATAAAAAAAGAAATTAGTCAGTCAGGGTCTGCATAGACTTGTCTGACTTCAGTTTCTTAAAAAAACAGATTTGTAATAGTAATCTGTTAATCCCCCACCCCACCCAATGTATCTGCAAAATGGACCAAAATAGTAATTTGAAAAAATTTTTTAATTCATAAGAAAATGAAGGGTAGCCACAACTTTTATTTATTTAAACAAGGTATCACCCACGTATTAGAGGGTCACCACTGCTGGGTCACAAATTTCAAATGAAGTATACAACCTGCAAACTTCTAATATTTGCTTTGTGATTCACAAGCATAGCAGAGTCAAGGTTATTATTATTCCTTTAATGACACTATTCTAACTGAATCGCATTCTACTATTCTTTCTTGAGTATAAGAGAAAGGAGTACACTTACAAAGACCTAGCCCCTGGGGATTTTTGCATAACTCTGGTGTTACCCCTGGGAATGGTTTGGGAAGAGGTAAAATGTAAATGGGAACACCATCTACCATGTGAATCACTTAGAGAAAACACTGAAAGGAACTAATATAACCAAATGGACACAAACTAGTTAGAAAAATTATAACATATTATTGTAATGAAAAAAAATGAGAGGCAGGAGGTTTCAAAAGATGAATGCTACAACTAAAATGTAAAGTATGTGGTTTAAAATATAAGCTTATTAATGTATTAAATTTAAAACACATAATCTACAAAAATTCAGTTTACATACAGATTTGCATCTAATTTGGAAAGATAATTTACCTTCTAAATATTCTTCAAATTCTCTTTTCTGTAAAGGCAGAATTCTACTTCCTCTGGACTAAATAAAGCATATCTTAAAGTAATTTGGCTTTTTTCAGCAGTGTCTTGAGCTCTGAAAGATTTGTTTCTAAGTCATAAACAATTTATTAGACCAAGTAACCTTTTAGCCTCTATTCACTTCCCAGGATGGACTTGTAGGGAGTTGTTTGGTTTGACTGTTTTTTATGTTTTTAGTTTTTCATTTGTTTTCAAAGTCTCTATAGGTGCTACAAAAGTCAGCACCCTTCAAAAAGATTAAGAACAAGCTACAGATCTTTGTATTCCAGATTTCCAATGGACATATTTTAGAAGTAAAAATAAAGAATGTTTGGAAATATTTTTAGGGAAGCCCCAAGTGTATGGTTTAATCTCATTTTTCACCATTTCTGAATGTTCTGTTCCCTACTTTCCTACGTAGACTTACACACTACAGACAAACGTATGTTCTGTAATCCAGTGGTGAGGGCACTTTGCTGTTCATTCTCCTCATCTACATTTACCAAAGGGCTAAAACAATAAAATGAGAAGCATTTTATTTGATTGAGGTACGTAAGGAAATCTGGTTATTTACATTTGAAAAAAAAAGAGCCCCACAGAATTTGTAGATGGGCCATGCAGAGGGGGTGGGTTTCTTTCTACTCCTAGAGATAGGAGGTCTCTGCTCCACCTAGCATTCCCAGGGAAGAATCAGACATGTGTATAGGGCATTTAGCAGACTATCTAACCATTCAGTTTCAACATTTGATGACCTCCTCCCCCCAGAAATCCTTAGAATTTAATTCATATACACTATTTCTCTTTTTAAATCATTTCCTTTTGTTCTATTCTCAATAAACATTGAAATTAGCTGTTCACCAACTTCTGAACAACAGTCTTTTGAGTCAGTGAAAACGTGATATAAAGCACATCTCCATTTCCTTTTTATTAGACTATTTCAGATGTATTTTTACCTCTGTTTAGAAGTTTCCTTCATCATTAGGTGTTTTATTCACAAGTCCCAGAGCCATATTTGTTAAGTCATAAATATTCACTACTGAAGAAAAATAAAACTTCACCATTCTGAAAATGTTTGGTTAAATAATCATGGTTTTAGCATGTTTTTCCAAAATGAGATTACATCTATTGTTTTAAGGCATGATCATATATTTCTACCTTGAGAAGGGAACTAAGACTTTGAAAACACTTAGGAGGAAAAAAGTCCTAAGAGGCTGATCACATTTAAGGTGACCATTTTACCTTCTGTGCTTCTACATTTGCTAGGCAGATATGCTCTTAATCCTCCAAAAATTTAGTCTTATCGAAGAAAGACATGTATCTAAAATGTTACAAAGTACTCTGAAGTCTTACTCTGCAGGGTATGGATGGCAAGACAAAGTCAGGAAAGACTTCAATGCAATGAAGTCTAAGCTGAGTCTGGAGTAAGAGGTCCACCAATACCGCAAAGCAAAAGTACAAGTTCATAAAGCAAAATGAGCAACATGTACAAAGACAGAGAGACCTACAACAGCTTTATCTGTTTCGAGAACTGAAAAATTAGAAGGCTCAAGCTTAGTAGATAAGGAGGAACCAGGTGCTGGGATGGCAAAAGTTAAAACTGAAACAGCCAAGTCAAGGTCCAGATTGTAGAATAATGTTCTGGAGGACTTTGCTCTGAAGGAAGTTTAAGGAGAAAATTAACAAGGTTAGACAGCTACGTGTTTACGCCACCGGAGAGAACGCACTGGGAGGAGGGAAAACTGGAGGCAAGAACATCAATCGAAACCCTTAAACACTACATCAGTCAAGGCAGAATGTGGGTGTGAAATTAGAGAGTGAAAGACAGAGACGTAGAGACCACAAAAAGAAGAGATTTTGGAAAGGCAGAATCAACAACTTGGTAAGGAAAGCAACTGGAGGTGTACAATAAGGAACTGGCAGGGATTGAAGATAAAAGATTTTCAGCTTGGATGATGATGTCATCAACTGGGAAAGGCCACAGAAGCAGAAGAGAGATTCTGAGAGGGGGAAAAACTGTAATAATTTCCACACTGGTGTGGCCGAGCAGAAAGTGTCTAGGGAATATCATGTGTGACAGCGTTTTATGCCAATGCCAAGCTAACAGCTGAGGGTTGAGTCAGGAGATGTTGCATTTTTCTGATTTGGTACAAGGATCAAGGATCGGGTGTGGTGGATCAGGTGAAGATGCCCAGTAGATGGGGGGCAGAGGGGACACCCAGGTCAGGGATAATTATGTAGAAGGCATCACTACACAAAACTGACACTACAGGAGCCAATAGCCACATATGTCTATTTATATCTAAGTTCATAAAGATGAAATAAAACAAAAAAATTCACTTCTTCAGTCCCGTTAAGCACGTTTCATACACTCAGTGAGCAATGTGTTTAGTGGCTATAATACCAAATGCTTTAGATGCAGATTATTGCCATCATCACAGTCAGTTCTATGGGACCTCGCAGGGATGGCACATGTTAAAATAAGAGCAAAATCCTGGGGAAACAGAAAGGCAGGAAGATGAGTGGAGTGAAAAAGAGTTACCAAAGTAGTAAAGAGGGAAAGGAAAATATCTCCCCATTGTGGACCAAAAGAGAGAGTCCAAGGAAAGGAAAGAGTCAAAAATTTGAAAAATTGAAAGGACATCACATTAGAAAAGGGACAAATTTTTTTTCCTGGTAGCGATGTTACCCTAGCATTTGGAATCATTACTAATTTCTTCAGATGTAAAATGACTCAATGAGAATAATTCTCCCACTCAGATGACAGGTTTAACTTTTAGAAAGAACCCAAATGTCCAGAAAGAGAAATGCTAGAAATGTGACCATTCCCTTCCCACACTGTAAAGAAAGGAAAATCTTGCCTAGCCAGCATCCTTAGCTGTCATCATCCTGGGAATTTCTAAGATTCTCTAATTAGTTGTATATTATTGTTGAATAGGTTTCTTGAAACTGACCTCTAATAACTATATTCAGACATTAAATGGCACACAAAATTCTCAGATCAAAAATCAAGCTGATAGAAGAGCAGTTACCAAGGCCTGGGGGCAGTGGGGAGTTAGTTTTCAATACGTAAGCACAGACTTTCTGTATAAGATGATGAGAAAGTTCTGGGGGTGGCCAGTGTCAAAGTCTGCATAACAACATGCGTGCCACTGAACTGCACACTTAAAAATAACTAAAATGGTAAATTTTCTGTGATGAATATTTTACCACAATCAAACCAAAAATATATTTAATAGAGCTGAACTAAAACATGGGAGAAAATCTGGATATAACCTCTCCCAACTCTTGACACCTAGAAATTTAAAGTACCAAACATAAAAGTGGAAAACATGGCTTACAGACATCTCTTCCTCAAAGTCACAGAGGTATAAGATGTGCGATATTGGTGTGAGAACATGGGTTTGATAAATTTCAAGGTCAGAAACCTCTCTGGCTGCTATTGATAATGCCCCCTATGAAACTGTCAACGATCTGGAAAAAGTGAAACCAGTTAGAGCTTTAAGGGGTACTAACGAATGAAAACCTATTGGGTCAGTTTCATTATCAAGATGGCATTTACATCCCTTTCTTTACTATTTACACCTCAAGTCAACAGCTGCAGTTAGTTGGTAGAATGGCAAAACATAAATATGAGAAGGAACCCCTGAGGCAGCCACGTTTACACAAGCATAATGCTCACTCGGGAATTCGGATTCGGGAGAGGAGAGCTTCCCTTGAATCACAACTTACGCATTCTCCCACAGACTCTAGAGCAAGGCTCAGGGAAAGAAACACCGGAAGGGATCCTAAGACAAGCCAAGGGCTACTTCCATTTGTGTTACTGTAACCAGGAAGCAGAGAACGAAGGTAAAAAGTAAATCAAAGCAGGTGAAAGTTCATGAATGTAATATAATGTGAGCCAACAGATTTGGATACATTATTCAATAAATACTCTCACATGGATGTTAACTTTCTCCCATCAGCATTTAGACTTTCTCTCGTGAACATAACAAAAAAATTGGAAGTAAACACTTCACCCTATTTCTTCTTCAAAGATATTAACCAAATACAGAGAATAGGACCATCTTTTAATCAAAACGGTTTTGCTTAGCTACTCTTTGGAGCTCTGCTCAGATCATACAGGGACTCTGCTGATGTCATAACTTAACAAATATAATCACCTCATGACTGAAAGCTAGAGAGGTACCAACATAATGCAAGAACAGACACAGGAAGTAGAAACCAACCAGAGAGAAAGAATGAGAGAAGGAAACAAGAAAGACAGAAAAATTCAAGAGATGCGTCATACTATACTTACAACTTTCAGCCTGATAGTCTGGCACAAACTGCTCATCATTGTCAGGTACCTGAGCTGAAGAAAAAAAGAAATTAAAAAAAAATTAAGAGAGAAACTGCCAACGCATAAGGAATGTCAAGTAAGATCTTTCACATAAGATCTTTTACGGCTCCGATCAAACCTATGATTATTTGCCAGTGAGCTCCTATTTAAAACGGTATTGACAGCCGTACTTGGGAGGGAAAATAGAAGCAACCATTGATGTCAACTGGAAAACATTTTATGTCGAAATATAATTGGGGCGGTTGTGGTTCCTCTATCACCTGCCAGATGGAAATAAGAGACATACAAAATAGAAGAGGCTACAGGATTTCTATTAGCGGCAGTGCTTCTTTGCAAGAATGAAGTAGGAAGTATTTCAAGTCCCCCACGCCAGTGCGTCAGCAGCCCATTGAAATTAACTACACAATTCTTCCAAACGATGTGCACTTACACACATCCCTCTGCTTTTTCAGAAACGCCTGCTTTGGGTATATTCGGTCTATTGCAAATCAGACTGCCATAATTAAAAATGTTTGACATCAATTTGGCCAAAAGAGGTGACAGAATTTTATTTTTAAAAAAAGCATTGTCTTTGATTTTGTCATATATAAGAAAATATTGTATTTTAGTGATTGTCATAATAGTGAAGTATAAATGATAAAAATAAACTCAATCATTTCATGCAAAATATTTTCCTGGCAACTATACAATACTAAAGAAACGAATATCACTAGTTCATCAATCCTCATGTCAAATACCTTCCCTATTTTTAGTAAAGGAAAAAACATACTGAATAGCAAGGGCTTAATGCATTCAGCAGCAATCAAAACACAAGTACACTTTTTCACTTCTAAAATATTTTCATCATGGTTGATTTAGACATCAAAATAACCTATTCTAAATTACTAGGATATTACTAAACAAGTTTTCATGCACACACACAGATATACAATGCTCACATACACACTACATAAAATGGAAGTTAGTTACTTTTAATTTGGTAAAAATAGGAGTTACCCTGTTTAAGTTTAGCACTGACGTGATTACTAGTGTTACCCTACTAGTATTATCGAATACCGAAACGTTTTATTCAGTCAAGTCATATGAAAATAAATGTCAATTTTTTAAAAAGAGCCTACTCTGAATGGGGAATGTTTGTGAACAGGATCACTCTGCTAAAAAAAGTTTTGGGTTGGTAGTTGAATGAGTTAAGAAAAATTCCCTATAAAAAGAAATTCTATATTAAAATTTTTTATATAAAAAAGAAATACAACATAAAGAGGATTAAGCATTCTTTTGTACTGGCTTATTTAGTCACATTTTTAAAAAGGCAATATCCAGCTGAATAAAATTTCTATCATGTTATCAAAAGCAGAAACAATGATAATCTTGCCAAGTATTAAAATATATACAATGTTACATTAAATTATTTCCTAACATTCTCGGTTAACCAACATATCAGCTTTTTAAAGACAAATTCCATCCTCTGTCACCAAAAATGTTAAGGACTTTTTTCAAGTTATAACTGATCAACCTATAACAGAAGAAGAGAGGTTTCCCCCCTTCGTATTGCACTAATATCTGCTACCCTGGGTAACGAAAGTCATGTGAACTTCAAATCATACTTTTAGGACTTCCTATCTGGGTACTGTGTACATTATTTAACCTATTTGAACTGTATTTTATTCCCCAGTGTAAAAGTGATAACACAGGTTTTTTTCTGTGACAATTACATGGAATTCTAACTGTGATGTATTTTTTCCAAACTTTCAGCTCCCACCCACTTCTTTCTATTCACTCGCACACACACAACCCCTCCTGTCATTACAATGCACGTTACACATCCCCACATCCCATGAATTATATTGCAAAAGAAAGAAAAACAGCCACAATTTGTACATTAGTATTCTCTAACTATAAACATTTTTCACATTACAGTAAGCTTCATTTTTCTCACAGAGTTATGATAGTAGAGTCTTCACACCAAAAAGATACAAAAATGTTTTCAATATCCGTTTAATAAATAACAGCACGTAGACAGAACCAGATTCTACACATTTTTCCATCATAGCCACATGTTTTGGTGTTCCTTCTAAACCAACAGCTAAACAAACATAACTAGTGAGATGCAAAATTATCAGTCACAGCAATTACTATGCTTTTTAAAAGCCAACATTTACAAGAATCTCATAAAAATGTAATATCCCTTTACAGGAATAGTTAAAAATAGCTGGTGAGTAACAAAAATATATTTGTAACTGAATATGCCGGTAGGAGTGTCCTAAAAGCCAGGTATTATTTTGCCCTTACCACATAAGACAAAGCTGTAACTGTGATACGTATCACTGCAAGACAGACGTAAAAATCACGATGGAGATGTGATACGTGTTGGGATGTGTTGCGGAGGGAAAAAACCGCAAAATTTTAGATCCAGCTGGAAGTTATACTTCACAAATACATAGGAAATAGGTGCATAACAATTTGTAAAAAGAATAAGAATTGCTTTCAGAACTGCTATTTCTGTTCTAACGCTCTAACATACTGAATAAATACTTCACACTTATGCCTGAACATATTACAGAATTTTAACAAAAAACATATGACTCACATTTTCACAGAAGCTGATCTTAAGAAACTGAATAGACCAAATGAAGCAGCATGCTACTTAAATAGACAAAGGCTTAAGTATACTTCTAATTTCAAGTTCAAGCAAAAGGAAAGCAGCTAACGAAAAACACGCGTTGGATCTGGGCAAGGAAAATATGACAAAGTATTGCCACACTCATATCATGCGTTTCCTTTTTTCCTCAGTTCACGGGAATTCTGTGAAGTAGCAAACTACAGCTGCCTGAAGATTTGTGGCAAGCCATACCAACCCCAAAGTGGAAAATTAACACTAGAGGCCAACCTTTAAAAAAATACTATTTTCACTGCTATCTATTATAAACTCTGCTTGGAATAATCACCTTTGGGAAATGAAAATGTTTCCCCACACTATGTAATTAAAGAGGAAGGGGAAGAGTAAGAAAGGACAAGGGGGAAAAGTATATACCAAAAGACCAATAAAAGGCTTTCAAGAAGATTAAGCACGTGGATTTTATTGGTAAAAGCTGGAGCGGCTCTATCAGTTCACTGCACATTAATAGACAAGTTGCCATCAAGTCTCAGGACTTGAGCTTTAAAAGGGTAGAATCTGCACTCTCAGCTATTTGCTCTACCTAGATTATTATCCAAAGTTGCTGTTTCTCTCGCTCGCTCACTCTCTCTCTTCACTGCGTAGCAATACAAACTGTGAGAAACAAACTCACAAAAACATTAATCATGATCCCGATGTCACAGAATCACGAACCCTCATTTTTAGTTTCAACATACTTTCTTAACACTTCTGGGGACGGGGGCAGTTTTTAAATAGAGTCCCTTTACTGTATGCTTATTCTGAACTTTCAGATGAAATAATAATTACTTAAGAAAAGGGGAAGGTTTAAATATTTTCCAAGGTTGGCTGCAGGCAACCTATTTCTTACACACTAGGTGTCCGTGAAGTTTTCTTTTAAAGCTATGGGGGAGAAAAAGTGGGAAAATTACAAATGGAACAAATGTCAAGTATAAAAGGGGTTAATATTTAATTAAAACCAGTTCTATTCACTGTAACAATGACCTGGAGCCAAACAAGGCGGAAGATGTATGAGTCATTCTTTCTGCCAGTGAATGAGACAGCTGATCTCCCCAGCAATTCCTCCAGACAAGCAGGCAAAACTGGAGTTCTGCCTCCATTCACAAAAACCCAGTCCAGCATGAGCCATGTGGCCCAACCACAATCTTTTCATGTCACACCCTTCCAGAGAGCTAAAGCGAGTCAACTTGAACTTGCAATAAACACATCCATTTTATTGCTCTATCTCAAATACAGCTCGGATTCAGGAAGGTATGCATTTAAATAAATGACAAGTTTACAAAATTAAATCTATCTAGATATCTAGGAATCTAGAGACAGAGGATAGATAGACTGATTAATGTATCCTGCTTCATTTATAGGGTAACTTGTCACAAAAACCTAAATGTCTAAAACTAAGAAGGAAGGAGAAAAGGAAGGAAGGAACTGAGAGTGGAGAGAGAGACAGACGAAGAAAGGATGGGAAAAATATCATTAAAGAAATGCCTTGTTTTTCTTGCCTCGTATTCAAATTTTCCTGAGATTAGAAAACATTATTGCTGAACTTCGTAGCATTTCACTTTGAATCAAAGAATTAGAAATGAGTTGCTCTGAATAAACTTAAATTTTATTTTAAATAAAAGTAAAACAACAAGAAAATCAACCTTTGCACAGTGGTATTCTGTGTAATCCTAGAATGAAGCTTCAGGCCACGGAACAAAATAATCATGAAGCCACTAAGCCTGGCTTCACACCACATCCGCTTTTAAAACTAAAATGATTGTCCCAACGTATAAGCATTAATTAATACAGTACTATAAACATATTTAAAGAGACAAAAAGAGCGAGAGCTGTTTCTGCATGACAAAGAGATCCTTCATACTTGATGCTCTAAAAGGAAACCGTAAGTTTTAGCTGTCTTTCGTCCCAAAGCAGCTTCAACTCCTAACACTAAACTGACCTCGGGACTTGAAAACAAGCACGGCTTAAGAGCTGTTTTCCATTTTCTCTAATATTACCGAGGTCTGACTTTATTATTATTATCATTTTAATTACCAGCTTGTACACAGGTCAAAGGGAATACAGTTATATTATGAAATTCAAAAAAATGACACATTTCTTGTAACTGAACCAGAAAAGCAGTATTTCATTAACACTTATTAGGACCTTCTGGAAAAATTCTATCTAAAGTATACCAAATCCAAGTTCTATTTAAACAAAGTTTGGGTTTCAGGGGGCACATGGGGGGGGGCAATGCAAAGAAGACCCTAGATAAAAAGGCATTTATAGAATTCCAATAAACATTCAGAAATGTAATACATTTACTCTACCTGCTATCTTTTAATCAAGTCCAAATGAGAAGTCTTGCTCTTGTGTTTTAGAAAATTTCCTGGTACAACAAAAAGAGGGGTAGCACTCCCTCCCCCCTACACATGAACTCTTGCTCAACACGAAGAAATAGGATGGACTTCTGTAATTTAATGCTTTCTTCTCCTTTCCTTTTTTACGTAAACCACACAACATAATGTACTTTTTAAAATTTTTGGTTTTTGCCAGGTCACATTTAAAAGAAAAAACAATACATTAATGTGCACATATCCCAACTTATGTGTCATTTTAACAAGAAGCAGTTATAATTTTTGAAAAAAAAATGAGTACATTAGGAGCACTGTGCATTGTGGATGGCATTACTTATACCAAGTAACAATTATTTAAAGGGACTTCATAAGAAACTACTTTGAATGTAAATTTAGTATCTGCCACTGAAGTAAAGGCAGACATCTCTACTGTTAAGTCAACCCATTATTTGAAGGTCACTCAACACAAAAGGAAAAAAAAAAGGAAGCCTTATCTGCAGGAAGCAATAACCTCTGGTGTAGAAAGGCTGTTCTTGGAGAGAAAACTTAGATTTAAGTGTGGGGGCTGCAGGAAACTTGACTTACTAGAACACCACTGAAAAACATTCTACCCTGTGTCAGCGAATCACTGTTGACTTTTGTCCTTAATATTACTGATGAAAGGGAACCTCAAGAACAGCAAGACCCACACCAAAAACAATGTTCAAAAGGTGCTATGTATTTATGTTAGATACATAGGAAATTTACGGTTTCTCTGTAAGCTATGTGGGTAGGTAAGCTGTAATAAGCAACTTTGGAAGATGGCAATCCTTTTTAAACTCAATTTTATATCCTTCTATTTATCTTTCTAACACACAGAAGGGTCCTTTTTAACTAAGAATTTCTAGGACTCTATCACTAAAGCACCACTTAAAACAGGTTGTTAGGAGTAAGACGTTACTGTGATGTTGATAGCATTGATATACGAACTCATTATTTCATGAGATCAAGTAATTGAAATTGCCTTTCTGTCAGTAGCAATCTAATTCAAAAGACAAAGAATCAATAAAGAATTGTACATAGTAAAATTATAATATAAAACAGCTATGGCAAAATTTAACATAGACACATTATATTTTGATGTGCTACTGTGGTCACTGAAAATATCTTTCCGATTTTCTTCAGAATGAGATGTGAATATATTAAATTGCGGTACACATGTTAACAGCATTGAAACTGCAGTGTTAGTACTTAAAAAGTGATACTAATATAAAGTTATATTCTTCACAAACATATTTTTGATCCCTGCCTAAAATTTAAAATATACTCCCATTCTTCCCCCTAAATTAGAGGACTTCAGCAAATTGAAAATACTGGCTCCAACCTTCACCTTCAAATAGTCCTGCCTTATCTACCCCAATTTGTCCTTAGACATAAAACACATTTCAGAATCCAAAATATTTTTACCTATGACTAACCCCTATGTTGCACTTTGAATCTAATGTATAAAAATTCTTACAGGAAAAAACAAACACTCTAGGATATATCATTTCCCAAGTATTTAGGGGCTTTGGTAACTTTTTAAAAACATGATTTTCATACGACACAACTTGACTCTTACATCTAGTAAGATTTTTAGACCTATTTAACTTCCCAGGGGGATTCTAACTTTGAGAGAAACTTGGTTAATCGCCCATGATCCTTTTTAAAAGGGTCAAGATGCCTTAAAATAACATAGTCACTTTCTTGGCTACCAAGCATTATGAAAAGAAATATAGAAACAGTTCAAAGTCTGACAATTTGGTAATGTTTTAATTTGTGGATATCCAGAAGGACATAAATAGACAAAACTAACTATAAATAACCTATTGTAATTTTAAGATCTCTTCTTAGTTCAAGATGTGGGATAAGTTAAAATGCTAAAGCAAATATTATTATTATACAGAACTGCTAAAAGTACAAATAAACGTGTAGTCTATTAACTAGTAAAAAAAAGAACTCCCCATTAGTAAGATTTAAAAACTCATATTAACAACACCGTTTCTATCACGATAGAATAAATTAAGGTAAACTCTTTTAAGCTGTTTGCATTATTCTAAAATGCAATCTTATCCATAGTTTGTAAACAGGCGCCCACCTGGGTATTCAATAAAACACCGAGGATTAATTCCTTAACTTATTTCGGTTTATGAATTATTTTCTATGTAAAGTCCATGTTCCTCCAAATACACCAGTGATTTTCCAGGTTTGTTTCATATAAAGCTAAATCTTTCAGATCTGATTTACAGGTACATTAATAATTGTGGGTAAGAATATTTGCAGTGCAGAGTTTTAAAATAGATTAACTTGGATAAGTTATTCAAATCACTTACCCGAGCGACAAATAAACAAAACAAAAGTAAGACACTGTAGTAAAACTGGTTATAAAATGGCAAGTGTCTGTCACAGAACCCACATTTGAAAATTCCAGAAACAGAGTTGCTCTGCACGTTCAAAGTCTGCCAGCAAGTGCACTGCCTTGGAATCAATGAGACTTACACATCTAAGAACCAACAAACCTTCGAGAAAAATTAAAATAGATACTTCCAATTCTTTTAGACAAGGAAACAAATGCCCTCCTAAACGTACTGTCCTCACAACCTTGAACTTTGCAAAACTAACAGATCAAAGTTAATACAAGGACCTCTGTGCAAATTTTTCTGGAAAAAGTTACGTTTTAATGTATGATTTATGTTGCAATACTAAGTAATCTATTGCAATAAAGTTCATTTACAGAGACAAGCAAAATGATCTTTAAATGTAACTAAAACTTCCATTAATACTCACCTTTTATGAACATGCAAATTCAATCACCCTTTCAAAGGACTACAAGGAAAGCTATTCAACTTAAAAGATTTATAAAGATTGCAAATGCTTTTTAGAAAACAAGAATATCAGCAAAACAAAGAAACTTATTTTACATGCTAACAGCAACTTGATGAACAGCAAGCAAGACCCCTGGTAAAACACTGCAGTCAGCCTCACAGTACCTGGAGCAACACTTGAGGTCCAGTTAAAGAGACCCTCTCTCCTCTCTTAACAAATCTTAAAAATCTGTTCTGAAAACTGCATATCCATACAGCAGACAGAAAGAAATACAAATTAGACTCAGTGCTTAAATATGTATAATTTTCTCTGTGTTCCCCATAAAACACATCCCAGGATAAAATTAATGTTTCACATAGACTGTGACAAATCCGAAAGAAAAATTTCCAATTATGGACACTAACAAAAGTCCCTCAGCATTAGGCATTTCTCAAGTTGTATCAAACTGTATTAAAGCATTATCTCATTGTTCCTGTAAAATAAAGTTGTGCCCAATAAAAGATACAATAGGTTGCAGAACAAAATTTTACCAAAAAGTAATTAAAAATAAAAGTACTGCCTTTAGGTGTCACCTTGCTGTATTAAATAAATCCTAATGAAAGTGACATAAAAGCAAAAATCAATTTCAGCAACTATCACATAATAGCAACAAATAGAAAACATTTTTTCAATCCTTAAATCCCCCAAAGATTTCTTTTAAAGCCATAGATTTCCTACGTATTGCATACACACCTAATGTTCTGTGTTGTGAACACGGTGGAAAGAAGACACTTGCACTTAAATCTTGAAGCATCCCGTCCTGATGAACCCAGAGAAACTAATTTCTGCCATCAGAAAAGTCCTCCACCAGAACACCAAATAATGATATGCGCTGCTCTAAAAGAAACAGCAAGCCCGGTTCTGGCTCTAGGAGGTCTCTCGAGGTACAATAATATAAACCTGATCAATTGCAATTAAAATCTGAACAGAGGCTTAGAACTTGAAGTCTTGGTGCATTAGTTCTTGCCAAAAGCAGATGTGATTGTGAGCTGGAAGCAATTTCTCCTGGTAATTTGTGATGACACTGGGTAGTGCAGCCCCAGAGTCCCCAAAGACAAACTCATCAGAGACTCTAATGTATGCATGACACATGAGGTGGCTCTTTTAGAGCTCAATTAATTGGGTTGAACATTAAGACAGCAAGTTCAGGACTTTCTTCCCCCCCTTCTAGAGTTGCTTTGCCCCTCCTTTTAAAGACATTTTTTTTTGCCTTACCTTCTGCAAGCCATGTTTCCTGTAATTGACTTAGATCTTGAAAGAGTTCTATAAAACAAGTCAGAGACATAAACAAAAGATTTGAAAACCTTTAGGTTCCATTAAATGGAAATGTCTGTCATGAAATTGATATGAAATATCAGTTTAATTTAGGGAGGGGAGTCAGTATAAAAACAAAATAGGATTCATGACTTAAATAGCTCAATGATCTTGCCATTGTAATAGCTAGTAAGCAATACTTCTCTAAAAAATTCTTTTAGTGAAGTAAATAATAAAGGCAGGATTTCCCCTTTTGAACAAATAACCTAATAAATATGATCAATGATACCAAACACACATACACTAGGATTCACAAAAAGGCTGAGGTGAAGGTGCGTCTGTCCACATAAACCTTTCTAAAGTAGAGTCGTCTCTTGCAGGGGAAAGATTAGAAAGGCTGCAAGTCATTTTCTTTTTCTCTAAGGGACCTTATCTAAAAGATTTAACAGAACACGGTATAATTCTTATGGCACAGTATGTTTTGAGGTTCAGTGCCTCAAAACTAAAAGGGACAACTTTTAAATATAGTATTTTAGAGGAAAATTTCCACATCAATAGGTTCTACAAAGTCAAAGTGAAGTAATTTCCTGGCACCTGTTTATTATCAAGTCCAAAACTGTGTATTCTGTCAGAGCAGGAGGGAGAAGGGTGTCCAATATGGATGAAGATTTGAGTTAGCTTTCAAAATTCAATATACCTAATCAAAATGGCAACGTGAACTTTGATAATTAAATCTTAGTAGATTAAGTTCATTATAAATGCTCCCGTATGGCTGGAATAATTTACAATATATTGACCTCCTACCCAGCAGTGCATTAAAAAAAAAAAACTGTAATCTACTTTTTCAAATAGTTACTATAATTATTAATTAGGCCTTAATTACAATCCAGTGAACACTTCAAGGCCTATAAACAAGATATTATGATCTCACCATGTAGTCCTCAAAATCACCCATGAAAAGTTTAATAATAGCATATTGTTTCACTATAAGCGGAATAGGAAGTCAAACAATCATTTATATTGTTTTACTTCTAATAAAGTAAAAAGGAGAAATTAAGTAGTATACATCACTGCTTTATGTCCCACTGCGTTGGATATTTTTAAATGGTTACCTGAGTGTATGGGATTAGTTCTATGCCATATGGACATCAGTATTTAAACACAAAAGAATGATTAAAAGAAGGATGTGACTGTTAAGGTTTTATTTCCTTCTTTCATTAGTTTGTGACAGGGCCATAAAATGTCCTCCAATGCAAACTGTCACATGGTAATTGCTCCAAATAAAAGTCTCAGTTAAATGCACTAATTTGAAAGTACATTTTTTTAAGCTAAGATTGAAGGGTTCCTCTTCTTTATGAGGGTGGGGAGTAGAGGTAAAGAGGGGGGAATTCAGCTCAAAATCAAACCTCACCTTCTGAGTCATGAGCCAGATCTCTGTTAATGAATTTTCTTTTCCTGACATTTGTTGGTTTCTCGTTACAATTTCTCCCACGCTGATTCTACAAAGGGAAAGAAAAAATCCTTTAAAAAATGTAAACCTCAGATGTCACACACACAGAAACACATGCATGCAGAAGTCTGCTGGATCCTCTCTCTACACAGAAGAATAAAAGTCCATAGTATCCAATCTAATCTTCATTTTCTGCATTCATTTGACAGTGAAAGCTGAGAATTCAACAACCAGGGAGAGTTGTTCCCAGCCAAGGTGAACACAGTACTACTTATCAGTCCTGTGTTCATGGCATCTCGGCATCAAAACAACATGAAGCAATCACACTTAAAGTCGTTTTCAGCTAGATCAAAGCTATACTACAATACACTGAGTTTTATTCTCTGATACCCCCCAAAACAAAAAACATAAATAGAGTGGTGAAATGAAAAATATGAGGAAAAAATGAGTCGAGAGAAAAAAAAAGAAAGAAAAACACCCATGTAAACAAAAAGTGTCAGCATTAGTCTCAACTTCATTCTTTTCAATGTGGCAGACAAACCCAGCCAAAAACTTTGAGTGCAGCTGCTGCTGCCCTCCGTCTCCTCTTCCACTCATCTTGGGCACTTTAATCAGAAAAAAAAAGAGGGGGGGGAGGTCTTAAAAACAAAACTATGCCTTATCCAAATCACTGAAAGGTAAGCTCATTTTGAAGACTGGGCTTCTAGATGCAGAGTCGCCCTACAGTGGCAACAAAGCAGATACAGTATCTGCAATCCCAACCCCCTTACCCCCTCCCTTTTCATTCTCTCCCTCCTCTCCCCCCCTCCCCTCCGTTGGAGTCAAGTTTATAAACAGCAACTTTCGAACTGATCACTCACATTGGTGACCATGTAAGGCACTTGCTGGTCATAAAATCCATCCATTCTGCTGCTCTTCGCAAAGCTCAGCTCAGTGTTTTATATTTTGAGCATTTAGCTGGAGATTTCCTCGGGATCTGGACTTCTATCAACCTAGAGGGGAACAAGATGGCTTTTAGGCTAAAGAAAAAAAAAAATCATGAATGAAGCTCTTGAATTTGCATAGCTAATTATCCTCCGAGAGTCCCATTCACAAAAAAAAAAAAAAAAAAAAAAAAAAAAAAACCCTCCCTACACAGCCTCCTTCACCTGGATCCAAAGAGAGCCAAGAGAGTTCACAATTTACATATTTTCGGCAGTAGCAAAAATCCGAACAAGAGGCGATGTATTTATTTACACTCTCGATGTTTCCCTGCGCGGTCGGTGTACCCCGGGCAGCTCTGATTCGCAAACGTGTGCAAAACTAGCAATGGCGATCAACGAGACTTGCTTTGCACCTAACGGGACTAAAGAGACAGAGACACCTCTTTCATAAGGATAGTTTTTGCAATCCACAACCATGCAATTATCTGGAGAGACATAAAAAGTTGTTGGAAAGACCCACCTGAAGGCCACGCTAGGCGAACGGCTGCAAAAATTCCCTCCAAATTTAATAAAAACATTAATTATTGCCCAGCACTTCCCCCTTGGAAGCCGAAAGCGCCTCTGACAGAGCTCAATTCGGTGGTTTTTCCTCTACTTCTCCTCCAGGGGCCTCCAATCCAAACTGATGGATCGCTGCCTCCCATTGGCTCCGCGTCTCTTTCACAAGATCAGATTTCGAGCTGTCAATCAGGCCGCTTGCTGCCCCTTCTCGTGGATCTCTCGCGCCCCTCTTCCTACAGGGATGTTCTGCGGGCTGGCGCTGGGTCCACAGCCTGAAGACGCCTCAGAGGAAATCAGCTGCCTTCCTAACCCGCTGCTTATTGTTAAGGCGTCCGGGACTCGGAAGCCATGTGTCGCTAGTTCTCCTTACTGGTGTGTTTGGTCCACTACTGGGCTGATTCCCCAAAGCACTTTTGTTTGGTTCGGGTATATACTCTGAAGGACGATCCGCGGAGCCCTTGCCTCCTTAGTCCCACGAATCACCTCCCTCTAGATCTCCAGCCCCCCGTACTTTTAACCTGATAAGGAGCCCACCTCGCTCTATAGCCTCGTCCCCAATAAGCTTTTGGCCCAAATTCCTTTCCCGTTTTTCAACATCCAGCTCCACCGCAATGATTTATCAAAAACCTTTCTTTTTAGCAGCCACCCCTCAAGTAAAACAAGACACTATCGTTCATGAGACAGTAAAATAATCTATGAGTAAAAGCACCTGGGAGCTGAGGAATTGCCTGTCAGGAGCGGTTATACTGGGAAGGAGAATTAGCAGGACCACAGAGCAAACTAGGTGAAGAAAAGTATAAAAAACAAATGTGTTCCACGTGTGCACTGGGACAAGGTGCTTCCAGTCCACTAAGGAGGTGGGGAGGAGCGGGGAGGGAACGGGGTGGCTCGGATACCCTAGGGACTCGAACGTTTCCTGTGCTTTTGTTATGTATACACGAAGGCGGAGGGTGTCACTTACCGTACTTGACGCTTTCACTTCCTCTCCAGCTTTTAAACAGACCGAGCCGGGGGTTGGGGGCGAGTGGTGATGGGGCTCGGGTTTCAAGGACAATGATCAGGACGTTAAGAAGTGAGCGCTGCGACTCTGAAACCACTCGCCCTGACGCGCCTATGAGGCTTGGAGCGGTAAAAAGTCGCTTAGAAAGCAGCCTCAGCCCAACAGTAGATGGGGAGGCCATGGGGATGGGACCAGGGTTAAAATTCACTTGTGATACTGATGGCGACCAGACCAAAGGACGTTTCCGGCAGCTGTTCCGCCCGTAGGGAAATGTGCTGCAGTTTTCAATTTCTATAAAGTTTCGTTCCTTAAATGGAACGTTATGGAAACGCATTAAAATGAGAGTGTGAGCACACAAGATTCAATTCTGGACTCAGGGAAATAGAGGAAATACCTAGGTCAAAAAAAATTGTTTTAATAAACAACACAAAAAGTGTTACTGCGGAAACACCCAGTAACTGTGGACAACAAGGACACCCACACTGCAGTCCCTGAAACTAGTAAGTAAATCACAGTAGCGGGTGCAAACGCGCGCACCTACAAGCATTTTGAGCGGGAACTCCACTTTAACCACGGCCAGAGAGGGGTTCCGGGCACAGTCGGGTTCTCAAAGCCGGATAAAGGCTCTGGAGTACAATCTGAGGGTGCAATTAGGCGGAGAGCCAATAGCAAGGGTGTCTCGCCGCCCAGCATTCCCGGGATAACCCAGCCTCTGTAACGTGAGCAATAGTTTCCAAAGACCTCAGCGGCCAGAACCGGACGGGTATCCAGGGCAACCGGGAAGGGGCGGAGTTTCGGGGTAGGCCCCCGCGAGGTTCTCGCCGCAGCCAATAACGTCTCGTGTGTTCCCAGCCCATTGTTGTTTATTGCTGACCCCGCAGCGCTCCGTTAGGAGATTGGCCGCTTCAGGGAAGGGGCGGAGCTTCTCCCGCCCGAGCAGCCACCTTTCAGCTCCATTCACAAAATTCCGGCCTTTCCTGGTCACGTGGTTGGGGGCGTGGAGGGGTAAGGGAAATGACACAACAAAGGCCCAAGTTTCCCAAACCACAAAACTTTTTTCTGCCTCGCTACCTCCTCTGTGATTCGTCCCTGAACAAATACTATATGAGGAAAGGAGCCTTAGGTCTGACAACAACGAGAGGAAAAGAAACAAGTCGGAAATTAAAGGAAGCCTCGCAGGGAGATAATCTCAGGGTGCACTCCCTATGAGAAAAGCAGTGAAAGGCTTTTCGAGAATTAGAGAATTAAGTACGTTGGGGAGAAAGCCTAGGACAGACTAGTAACTCGCTTGCTGCTTCAAGCCATTGCTTTTAGAAGTGCAAGCAGTTCGATTTCATATGGATTTTAGTTTTCTCACCTAACGTGCTGTCATTTTCATTTTTACCTAAAATTTATCGCAGTTTCTTGTTAACTTTTTAAAGTTTCATTCAGGAATATTGCAGGATTTTGCTGGCTAACAGTTTTAGTTTCCATTTCCCAAGTCCTCACTCTTGAACAGACTCCCCAAACACTGCCCCTTCTTCCCACCAACACTGGACTGGCAAACAGAGTGGCGCCCTAATCCTAAAACTACTTTGTACTGCGTGGGCTCCATATTTCCCCCTTTGGATTCCATAAACGCACTCAGCTCTTAACTATTTGATCTTAACAGTAACTGAAAATGATGTTCTGTGAATAAGCACACAGCCAGTCTCGCTACAGCTCAGTTTTGTTGAGACAGCACCATTTTTCTGAGATTTATCTCACTTGCCCCTCTAGCAAGTGAACTATTAGACCATGCTCCTTCCTCCCACTTTGTCTCATGTCCTTTTTCTTTCCTGTTCGTGCTGCCATACCTAGTGAAACTCTAGCTTTTAGTTTGGCTGCTCTTTTTCTTCTATGCTTGGCACTAGGAAAAAAACCAATAGACCTAGTTGCTGAAGACATTGGAAGGACTAAAAATATGTTTTTCAGAAAAAGTTACCATTGTGGAAAATGGCTACAGAGGCAGCTGTTCTGTCCACAGAGAGGAACGTCGAAAGTTGCACAGAATTTCCACTACTTCTGAAAGTGAGTCTTTAAAAAAAAAAATCAGCTTAGTAAATGCCAATCCTTGAATGGAAAATTTCATTTTGGCAGGATTTCAGGCAAAGAATGGCAGAGCAGAGGCCAAGAGGCTTTGACATTTATTTACTTGTATTTTGAAATCCCATTTGGATCTTGAAATAGGAGCTCTTGAGAGAAAGATACCCCCCCTCATGTCTAAAAAATCCATGTCTAAGTTTGGAAAGTTTTTAACTTTCATATAAGCTACTTAAATCTTTACAGTTCCTTTGCGGTGCATTAATAAAGTAAAATAATATTCATTAGTGGCTTTTCTGCAGTTAACTTACTATAGCATTATACTGAAAATGCATGATGTTAAATAAAGTGAGCTTCTAAATGCAAAAAAGAAAAATGATACTAGTTGTTTTAAACGATTAATATGATTAGAATTAAATATGCTTAAATTGCATTAAGTAAAATAGTAACTTTCATAATTCATTTCTTAAAAATATTATATAAAGCAAATTGTTAGTGGCCTAGTTTTCAGTGAGCTACATCAAATTGATAAGGAGAAAACAGACTATTAAGTAGGCAGATGTGCAAAGGAAATAAATGAATATAATTCCAAAGGAAAACTTAGAGACCTGCCAGAAAAGTACAAGATAATGAACGGCTAAGTGGGCTCCTTGTGAAAAGAAAACAGGGATTTGATGGGAGGTTGGAGCCTAGGAAGAAGGTAAGGGTATCAAAGAAATAGACACTATGTACCATATGTTGGCTCCCACTCTCAACCCCGCCATGGTCAACGTGGGGATATGTGCAAACTCTCCAAGAAGAGGAAATGCAAACAAATGACTAAAAAGTTCTCAGGGCACCTGGGTGGCTCAGTCTTTTAAAGCCTTCAACTCTTGATTTCAGCTCAGGTCATGATCTCATGGTTAGTCATAATATCCAGCCCCAAGTCACCTGGGTGGGAGCCTGCTGAAGACCCTCTCTCTCCCTCTCTCAAGAAAGAGAGAAGGGAAGGGTAGGGAAGGGGAGAGGGAAGGAGGGAGGGAGGAAAAGGAAGGATGGAAAGCATAGATCGAGGAAGGAAAGGAGAGAAAAAAGAAAAAGAAAAATTAGAAAAAATCTTAACTGCCCTGTGAGTCAGACCATAATATATATTTAAAAAATGAATAGTATTAAAAAATGTTTTAATACCCAGGAATGTCAGTGTTGGGATAAGCACGCTTTTGTATATTGCTGGTCAGAAGTGACTTTCTTCAACATTTTAAAAAATGCTTATTTATTTTTAAGAAAGAGAGAAAGAGAGAGCATAGAGGAGGGGCAGAGAGAGGGAGACAGGATCTGGAGCTAAAGTGAGCTCTGTATAGACAGCAGAATTCCAGTGCAGGGCTGGAAGTCATGAACCACAAGATCATGACTTGAGCTGAGGTTGAATGCCTAACCCACTAAACTACCTAGGCACCTCTCTGCAACATTTGTAAACTAAGTTGACAATACCTACTAGAGGCTAAAAGAGACAATACCTATTATATCCTAAAATTAGACCTCATAATCTAATTTTGGATCAATTCTATAAAAATAAAAGCAATGTGCATGAGGACATTTATTGAAGTACTATTTATAGAGGTGAAAATTTAGAAGCAATTTCAATGCCTATCAGTAAGGGAATGGTTTTGGGTTTTGTTTTTTAAGTTTTTATTTTCATTCCCATTAGTTAACAAACAGTATTATATTAGTTTCAGGTATAAAATATAGTAATTTAACCATTCCATAAATCACCCTGTACTTCTCACAAGTGCATTCTTGAACCCCTATCACCTATTTAACTCATCCCTCCGGTAACAGTTTGTTCTCTATAATTAAGAGTCTACACTTCTGCTCAGGGTCATGATCTTGCAGTTTTTGAATTCGAGCCCCACATCAGGCTCTGTGCTGACAGCTCAGAGCCTGGAGCCTGCTTCAGATTCTGTGTCACCCTTTCTCTCTGCCCCTTTCCTGCTCCTGCCCTGCCTCTGTCTCTTAAAAATGAATAAATGTTAAAAAAAAAAAAAATTCTTTTTGCTTGATTTGTCCCTCTCCATCTCTTATGTATTTCCTTTGCTTGTTTTGTTTCTTAAATTCCAGAGTGAAATCATATGGTGTGTGCCCTTCTCTGACTTATTTTACTTAGAATTATACTCTCTAGCTCCATCCATCCATGTCATTTCAAATGGCAAGATTTCATTCTTTTTTATGACAAAATAACATTCCATTGTATAAAAAGGTTTTCCACAGTGAAGGAAACAATCAACAAAACTGAAAGGCAACCTATGGAATGGGAGAAGGTATTGCAAATGACATATCCAATAAAGGGTTAGTATGCAAAATATATAAAGAACTTCTAAAACTCAACACCCAAAAAACAAATAATCCAATTAAAAATGGGGAAAAGACATAAACAGACATTACTCCAAAGACGACATCCAGATGGCCAACAGACACATGAAAAGATGCTCAACATCACTCATCATCATGGAAATTCAAATTAAAACCACAATGCAGTCTCATGTCACTCCTGTCAGAATGGCTAAAATCTAAAACACAAGAAACAATGAGTGTTAGGAAAAATTTGGAGAAAAAGAAGGCCCTCTTGCACTGTTGGTGGGAATGAAAGCTGGTGCAGCCACTGTGGAAAACAGTATGGAGTTTGTTCAAAAAGTTAAAAATCAAACTACCTTATAATCCAGCAATGGCATTACTAGGTATTTACCCAAAGAATACAAGAACACTAATACAAAGGGATACAAACCAAACACTGAGCTTGGCCTGCACCTTTCCATGCACCCTCAACTCAGCCCTCTGAGTACCCACTGCACTGATGCGTGGATCCGTTCCTGGAGCTTCCTGGCATCATACTCTAACCCTAACCCCAACCCTACACCTAACCCTGCTATGTTTACAGCAGCATTATTTACAGTAGCCAAAATAGGGAAGTGGCCCAAATGTCCATCAATTGATTGATGAATGGATAAAGAAAATGTGGTATAAATAAGGACATGGTTTTAACAAAGTATGAAACTTTCATGTTTTTGGAGTTCAATTCTAGTTATGTAGCTGTTAAAAAGTATGCAACGTCCTTGGTCCTCAAACCTGATATTGTAAAAGAAACTCCTTGTTTAAAATTCTGATTCCTGGGTTGATGCACAGAGTTTCTAACTCAGCAGACCTGAACTGGGGCCCAGCAGGACCATCACACGCAAGTCCTGTTGCAAGGGATTTTGTTGTAATTGGTTTCTGAATCCTTCTTGAGAAACCATGGGTTGGACTTCCAGTAAAGTCCAAAGTGGAAGCTGTATATTTATTAGACATGTTTTGCTTGACCCACATAGTGTTGACCTTCATGGAGAATTCACTATCAGCTTTTAAAATTCAGTCTTCCATGGGGGCACCCAGTCTTCCTGGGTGGCTCAGTTGGTTAAGCATCTGACTTTGGCTCAGGTCATGATCTCACAGGTGGTGAGTTTGAGCCCCACGTCGGGCTCTGTGCTGACAGATCAGAGCCTGGGGCCTGCTTCAGATCTTGTCTCCCTCTCCACGGCTCCCCCGCCAACAATGCCTCTCAAAAATAAACATTAATTTTGTTTTTAATTCAGACTTCCAGTATTGTTTGTCTGATTAGAGAATATGATGACATTGAGTCCAAATTTTTCCATGGTGACTATTAGCTGGAGCTACTGCTGCTCCTGTAGGGGTAAAGGGTAAGGAGCATGGGCTCTCAGTTTTTCTATGGTCTACACTCTTCCCCAATCGCTGGTTTTCTTGTTGTGTTACCCACCTGACCCCTGCAAGTATTTGCAAGTGTCATTCATGATTTACATGTGACATATCATGTCAAGTGAACAAAGCAGGAGACAGAATATGAAGAATAATATATCCTGTTTTTCTTCAAAATAAAAAATAATGTACACAAAGGTGTACTAATATACACATATATGGATATTTATACACATACATATATATGTTTCTCAATATTTTTCATTATTTCATTATTTTTCAGACTTTTCATTATTTCATTATTTTTCAGACTTTTTTTAATCCCTAACTGCCTCCCATTAAATTTTAACCCCACAGATAATGCTGTATATCTGAAGTTCTTGTCCTGTAATTCTTTGTGGAGTCAAAAACAATTGTAGTACCTAACATGCATTCCTCCAGGAATCAACTTTCAACACTTGGGGGCAATATCACTGCCAACTGCGAATGTATAATATATATCTGTACTTTGTTTTTCTTTTTATGGATACTATGTTTACCTGTACATATTGATTCTTTTTATCAAAAAAAGGATACACATCCATCTTTTATTATTAGTTACATGCACCCCCAGTAATATGAACAGAGGTTTGAAGTTAAAAATAACTAAATTTTTCATCTACTACTTACAATGGTTTGTTGCAATATGCTTCTATTATAATCCTGTTTTTTTTAATTCAATAAAAGAATTGATGAATTAGTAGTTGACATTAGAATTAGTTTTTTAAGAACCCAGGACTTTTCATTTGTAGAACAGCAATATATGCAGTTGGTCAGGGGTCTTAATTCCTAAGCAATACATGACTAGATATAACTGATAAGCAAAGAACAAAATACAAATCCTTTTCCTTCCTTTAAAAGAAGACACCTTGCGTATCTTTTAGAACTGAAAGCATGGTATTGGCAACTTTAAATAGCTAAAATAAAATAAAATAAAATAAAATAATAAATAAAATAAAATAAAAATAAATGATAAAACAACAACAAAGTTCACCAGTCTCTACTCATAGAGTTGTTTTCTAAACCACAACAAGAGATACAAGTGTGATTGCTCTGCTTTCCTCAAATGTAAAAGACAGGTTATTTAACAAAGGCAAAAAGTTTTCTAAAAATCCACTCCAGAAATGGAGTTTTATTATTCTGGGACACTATATTACTTAGAACAATCTAAATCACTAACAAGTTAACCATTTATGTGTATTAGATATTGGTAGGAATATTCACAAAATACCTCTTCTAGAAAGTCTTCCTGGAAAGACTTTGTTTTATCCCATTAGGATCATCCAAGTAGAATTAGGAGAACTCCTTATGGTCTCTCAAAGCTGCTATTTTTTCATAGCCCTAAATTATGTATAAATGTTTCATACTGTCCTTCATTTGATGAACTCTTTAGGATCTTGAGTACAAGTGTGTTCTTAGTCATAGAAGGCATATAGAAGGTGTTTAATGCATGCTGTAGGATGAAAGAATCAGCAAATGGATAAAATGCTGCCAAACTGCCTTACACCACAAATATAAACAAAGTTCAAATATTTAAGCAATGTTATGAGCAATTACTTTTTGAAAACAAAAATTTACTGGACAAGTGAAAAGGGCTGATTGATTCTTCATGTACAAATAATATTTACTTTAAAGTTTGCTCTTAAAATTATTGTCAAAAGGAAAATTAAAAGCTGTCTTCAACTACATATATTTTTCATATTCGTTGGCTTAACTGATTTTTTTAAGAAAACATTCTTGTGATTTCTAAGGCTGTGATATTTATATGACCAAAAGCAAAGTATATGAAATACAGATTTCAGAATCATAACTTGTATCAATGTGACCTATTTTTTAAATTTATTAAATTAAGTGTTTGTAGTAGATGCCCTTAGATCTCTTACCAAAAAAAAAAAAAAAAAAAAATCCCCTGATATTCTTATTTTTAATCAATGGCTGTGTTGAACTCAACCACATGGGGGAAAATACCATGTAGTAGTAACAGAACTTGGCACCAGAAAGTCATGGATTTGAATACTGTCTCCAACAGAAGCCAAATCACTTTATCTCTCTAAGTCTCAGCTTCCACATTTATATAATGTATATAAAACCTATTTTTCAAAATCGCTGTGAGGAAGAAATGAGCTAATGTATTTAAACTGAAGAGTTGGAACTCCATAAAAGGTGCCTTTCTTATCTGTTGGAACTTTACTCTGACATTAGACAGTAGATCTCACCTCTGTTAGTCCTCATTGGCTTGATGCCATTGTTATATCCTTATGACTTTAGGGATAACTTTTAGAACTGTCCTTGACACCTGGAAACACTCAGCCTGATGTCTTACCCATGTTTAGAACAATTTTTTACCTTCCTATCTATCGGGGAGCCAATTCCCGGTCTCCAAGACTTATCCTGCTCACGCAGGGGACTGACACATCAGAACCCTGTACTTGGTCTCTGCTGTTTGGCTGATTTGATGCCTGATACAAGAGGCCAATGATCTTCATATTAAGATCTCATTATAGGGGCACCTGGGTGGCTCAGTTGGTTGAGTTTCCTTAGCTCAGGTCATGATCTCATGGATTGTGAGTTCGAGCCCAACACTGGGCTTTGTGCTGAGCACTCAGAGCCTGGAGCCAGTATCAGATTCCATGTCTCCCTCTCTCTCCGACTCTTCCCTGCTCATAGTCTGTCTCTTTCTTCTTCAAAAATAAATAAATATTTTAAAAAATTGAAAATAAAAGACCTCATTATAAAGTCCAAAAGTCTAGCATAATAGTTGAAAGAGACAGAAAATGTTATTTGACAAGAATGCACAACAGAGGAAATGGTCTCAAGAAAGTAAAACAGAATAGTTTTCCAAACCACAGCATTTTCTGAAAAGGTGGCCAAAAAAAATGGTCTCATATCCATAACTTCCTTAAAACCTAGAAAGTCTCCCTTGAATGAGGGTCACCAATGATACTTAAGTTAGCTTCTTGGCATTTGAAGAACAATGTGTCTTTGAACTTTGTAATAGTGATTTCACTTCTTTGTGATCTTCCCGAATTCCCTTTTATATTTAAAATGTTCCTTTTGTCCTGAATTTCTTCTCAAGTTTAAAAATAGCCGTTTGACTACAGGCATTTCATGTAAGCACATCAAAGAGAGCTACAAATCTTCTTTGTATCTGCATGACACACTCTAAATAAAACTCAGGTTTTTAGTCTTGGTTCACTTTTATATTCCAAATTGAAGTTACTCTCTGTTTCTATTCTGTCAAATATTATCAGTACTTATTGGTTTATCAAATATATTTTGGGGCAATGTGTTCCATCCAGAAAAGAAGTTATTCATGAAGGAAAGTCTTACCTTTGTTAGGAAAGATGAATATCATTTGAATCAATAAAGGAAGGCATTATCAGGAAGACATTCCAGAAGCAGAACTTTATTGCCTCAGGTATGTGTATGATGGATAAGACCTAAAATTAATTTTCAAATTTAGAGTTAAAACTGATATTTTTTTCCTGTACAAACACACATTCTCACACCCACTTCCACTGAAATCTATTCAGATTTCTTAAAATAATAAGTGTTATCAGTTAAAATAGAAGAAAAGGCCATGACGTTCTTTATAAATAGCTCTTGTTATTTGACTCATTCCTGACGTAATGGGAGATATCAGTGCTTGGATTCTGGATAATTTGATCTTACAGCAGGAAGAAGTATCCATAGGTCTTCTAGTTTGTTAAAGTTCCATAAGTGGTATTATTTCCCAACACATCCAGCCATGCTTAATAAGAACAAGTTAATTCTTACTTCAACCTTCTATATCTAATATAATAGTCAAGAATACTCTACACCACTGTTTCTCAAACTATCTACAATGAAAGAGCTGCACTGATTATCTGTACTGAATAACAAACTCCCCCCAAATCTAACAGTTTAAATCAATCTACAAGTATAACTTCATAGTGTCTATCAGTTAAGAACATAGAAGCATCTTAATTGGGTGTTTCCGGGCTCAGGGTCTCTCTTGAGAGTGTAGGCAAGTCGTGGGCTACAGCTGCCGTCATGTAGAGGAAAATCTGCCTCTTAGCTTGCTCACATGGGGGTTTGCAGTCTCAGTTCTTTGTGACTATTGGCTACATAGCTCAGTTTTTTTCACCATGTGGATTTCTCCCTATGGTTGCTGATGGCGTGATGCAAATCATCCAAAAGACAGAAAGCTCAAGTTAGGGGTCAAGGTCTTGTACAACCTAATCTTGGAAATGACAAATCATCAGTTCTTATGCTATTGGCCACACAGACCAATAAGATCATGAGAGAGGGATGGCACAAAGCTGTGAATATCATGAGGCCATGGTCATTTGGGGGCCATTTAGAAGCTTACTATAAGAACTTTTTTCTCTTAAAAATGTCTACTCTGGGGGGCTTGGATGGCTCAGTCAGTTGAGTGTCCGGCTTCGGCTCAGGTCATAATCTCGTGAGTTCAAGCCCCACACATCAGGCTCTATGCTGACAACTCAGAACCTTGAACCTGCTTTGGATTCTGTGTCTCCTTCTCTCTCTGCCCCTCCCCTGCTGGTGCGCTCTCTCTCTCTCTCTCGCTCGCTCTCTCTCTCTCTCTCTCTCTCTGTCTCTCCAAAATAAATAAACATCAAAACATTTTTAAAAAGTCTAATCTGTCACACACTGAACAGATTCATTTGCCATTCTAATTTATGCAAAATGGTGTCTACAATTAGATTTACAGCTTTAGGGCAAGAGGGACTTTATCTTATTCATGGCTTATTCTACACATAATTGAGCAATGACTTGAACGATTTAGTAAACATCCTATTTTTAAAGTTGCTAAAACAATGTTATGGGCTAAATATTGATGTCCCCCTCAAAGTGCATGTGTTGAAGTCCTAACTGACTGTGATACACTTGAGAGACTAGGCCTTTGGGAGGTAATTAGGGTTAGATTAGGTCATGACAGTGGGGTCCTCAAGACAGACTAGGTGATTTTATGAGAAAGAAAAAGGGATTAAAGAGAAAGAGAAAAGTATCTCTTTCCTAACCTTCCTCACCCTCTCTCTCTTCCCACCCTCCATCCCTCTCTTTTTCCCTTGTTCCCTCCCCACAAGCCCCTTCTCCCTTCTCCTTTCTACTGTCTTCCACCTCCCAAGTAAACCCTATGAGCACACAGTGAAAAGCCAAGCCAGGAAGAGAGATCACTAGAACAGGACCAAGCTCGCATTGTGATATTGGATTTCCACAGAACTGTGAGAAAATAAAATTCAGTCATTTAAGGCACCTATTCTGTAGTTTGTTTGTTATTGTGTTTTAAGTAGGCTTAAGGTCCAGGGTAAGGCCCAACAGGGCTTAGACTCACCCTGAGATCAAGACCTGAGCTGAGATCAAGAGGTGGATGCCTAACCAGCTGAGTCACCCAGGCCCCTCTGTTGTATGGTGTTTTGTAATGGCAGCCTGAGCAGAGTAAGACACAAAGGAAATCCAGACTTCAGGGAACAAAACCATTTAGGGATTTAACACTTTAGGACTGGGATATGTCCAGGAGTAACTAAACTAAAACCCTTAGCCTGCAGTTTAAATTTATGTCCTCATATTAAATTCTCTGTTTGCCATTCGTTATCACAGTGTACCACACGCAATGTGTTATATGAGAAATACGCAGATAACATGTCTGTCCCATCAACATATGAAAAACATAAACTAAAGCAGAGATGCAGTAACAGCAAAACTCCTCTTTAGAGACGTCTTTCATCACATGTCCCCATGTATCTCCTAACTCACTGTCTCTGGTGCACGTTAATCTGTTTTATTTTTGTAATAGATTTAGCTTGTTTAAAAATTTCCCACATACGTACATATGTGCCCCTAGTTTTTGTTTGCTTCCTGACCTGTCCCCTCTCCTTCACCTACACAAGATGTAAGCTCTGGAAGGGAGGGTGCATCCCAGTGGTCTAGACGATTATTTTCTTTACAAGCCTGCCTAGAACTGAACTTGGCTTGAACTAAGCATGTACCATATACACCGTGAATGAATACAGTTAACGTAGAAGGATGTTCAAGCCAAGATGGACTCTTTTACTGTCTTGTGTAAATCCTGTCTCCGAATGCCCATGACATGGCCTGTAATTCTACTTTTTTTCTTCTCCGGCTTTGCTTTGCCACAGAGTGCCCTTCTCCTGGCTTTTTCAGTTGTGGAGCCTGAGCATGAGCCCAGTATTCATGTGTCGGTGCAGTGATGCAGGTTTTATCATTTACTTTACCTCATTTAGTTCAGAACTAAGTTATGTCAAAGGGAGTTTTGCATGAATAAGGACAGCAGATGAATCTGTTCCAATTAAATGGAAATTAAAGAGACATTTTCAAGGACGTTTATTCAAAAAAGCGATCTGCTTTGCAATTAGTCTCCTGTAAAATCATTTTCAGTAGCCATGGAAATTAGTACCCCACTAACCCAAGATGAGTAAAGAAGATGACTTTCTCAGAATTTATAAAAACTTGGACGGGAAAAATTTTTTTATTGGAATTTTGTTGTTGTTGTTGCTAATTTTGAACTGTTCATTTGTGAATGCAGCAGGGTAAGGGATGGCTGGGAAAAAAAAACAGTGAGTTCTGCTCTGGACACTAGGCACTTAATGGGCTGCTTGATTTTCCCACTGCATACTGAGGACGGTCCAGCCCCAGCAATATCAGGGTCCCACTTTACAGTGGAGGGAACTGATGCCCACAAAGTGAAAGGATTCACCCACAGTCAGAGTCAGCACATGGAGGAACAGAGCCACCAACCTCCTCTCCTTTGACTCTTATTCACCTAAAGACCATGAATAAATGGTTGCTGAATAATTGCTCAAGTCTGATTTCAAGCACTTTCTAATGGGTAATCTTGACAACTGTGGTTGCGTAATATATGGAACACAGTTTCCCAAAGTTTGTCCTGAGGGAAGGATATTATCTTGGAATACTAATAGAGGTTATCTGGGGGGGAAAAAGTTGCCAGGGGGGGAAATTTAAGAAAAGCTGAGTTGAATGCAATTAAATCACTTTAAAATAAAGCAAAACAAATAACCCTTTGGCACTTATCAGAGCCTTTAATATGCTAATGTTCCTTATGCTAATGTTCCCAGTGAAATAAATCTCAGTGGAGGTGGTTTAGTGCCTAGAGATGGAAATGGTGGGGAGCGGGTTGAGACAGAGTACGCTAAACTTACCAAAAGTATTTGAACATCTAATATTTTTCCCTGGCAGAACATTTTATAGGACTAAAGCTCTATGGATTATAGTTTGTGAAATGCTTGTATAAATTATTAGAGCAAAAACAAAGCAACAAAACAGCAGGTAGAAAGAGTCTACCACTAGGGCTACTAATTATACTGACTCAATATCACTGTGTGGACATAAAAGATGTTCCTTTCTAAGAAAAGGCTATAATAAGAATATTAGAAAATTGTTACCAATTAATATTGATCAAATGATTCCCTCCATCCACCTCACTTCTTCTAAGTCCTTTCTCCAATCTCCAGCTTTGTTTTTTCCATCTATAGGCCCCTAAGTCTCAGTCTCAGAGGTATCTATAAGCCTTAGTGAGTTCACCAAGGAAAGAGAAATTGTCACTTAGAATATCAGAGTGTTCTTTATAAAGACTTGAGGAATTCATCAGTTCTCTTAGACTGGGGATTAATAAAAATACAAAACAAATAAACAAAAAACCAAAACAAAAAAACCTACATAAGATTTAACATAAAGCTAACAGTCTTTAATCAGATAAGAATCCAAAAATAACAAAAAGGCAAAGGTGGGGATGGGTGGATTTCAGAGGAGAGGGGAACTACTTATCTTTGACTATAAAATTAGTTTACAAAAGAATACATTTTAAAAAAACATTTAAGGGGCACCTGGTGGCTCAGTTTGTTGGGCATCCAACTTCAGCTCAGGTCATGATCTCACCGCTGGTGAGTTGGAAAGTATGTATTAGTCTATTTAGTCTATTCAAGTTGCTGTAATAAACATACATGGGGAGACATAAACATTAAGAATTTATTTCTCACAGTTTTGAAGGTCTGAAGCTCAAGATCAAGGTACCAACATGGTCAGATGCCAGGGAGAGCCCTCTTCTGGTTCACAAATTCCCACCTTCTCATTCATTCTTATACAGCAGAAGGCACAGACAGGAATAAGCATTCTTTCGACTTTTATAAGGACATTAATCCTATTCATGAGGGCTTTATCCTCATGACCTCATCTAATTCTAATTACCTCCCAAAGGCCTGACCTCCTAATACCATCATATTGGAGTAGGAGGATTTCAACATATGAATTGAGGTGGGCATAAATATGCAATCTATAACAATGCATGAAAAGATGTTTCTATATAGGCACTTGACTGTGAGCTGAAAGTGGGGAACTACTATTCTAGCCTGACTCCTCAAAACAAAGTATGGGCCCTCAATCTCTTCTTTGAAACCCGTATTTTTACATAACAAAGAAAAGAAATACACACCTTAATACAGTGAATACTGAAAAACATTCAAAGGGTACGGACCTCTGGAATATAACACAGTACTGTTTCTCTAGTAAAGCACGGATATTCATTAAGAAGTAAAATAATTGTAGACTGTAACAAACCTGCCATCAGTACAGATCAGGATGCAATATTTAAACTGCCTTTTAATTTTCAGAGCATTTTCAGACCTGTGTTATCAACCCCCCATCCCCACCACCATATATGGCACTCCATGGAATTAATGAGGCCTAATGATATAACTTGCTTGATTCCAGTCTTACGCTTTGTGAAATTGACCTCAGCTACATTTTAATGTCTATAAGCACTTTCTCTTATGATTTCAAGTCTGGGATTTAGTAGTCATAAGTGATATCTGCATGAAAAGGAAGATTCATATTTCTTAATTCCTTTCGGTTAGAAAGTTGATCAAATGCCATTAACTGGGAAATAGAATGCTAAATAATAAGTAGGTAATTATGGGAGAAAATTATTTCCACAACTAAACTGTTAGAATGTTTGACTGTGAAATTTATTATTTTATTATTTATTTATTGTTTTTTTAATGTCTATTTATTTTTGAGAGAGAGAGAGGGTACATACTTGAGAGCATGGAGTGCTAGCAGGGGAGGGGCAGAGAGAGAGGGGGACAAAGGATCTGAAGCAGTCTCTGCTCACAGCAGAAAGTCTGATGCAGGCCTCAAACTCAGGACCTCTAAGATCATGACTAGAGCTGAAGTCAGACGCTTAACCTACTGAGCCACCAAGTCATCTAGACATTAATGAGGGGCAGCAGAGCATAACAGCTAAGAACATGGCTATAGTCAGATATCTGTGGACCGTGAATGCATTTGCTTTCATGGGCTGTTTCCTTCATTGAAAAATAAATACATACATAAAATTATATTATTGTATTTTAAGTATGTGTTGGCATAAGGAATCATTATTATATATTCAATATTATATTCATTATATTTATTATATAATCGATGTTATTATATTCATTTTTCACTTCTGATTTTAGAAAAAATTCAAAACAAAACGTTTTTGTGTCCTCCTAAAATATGGTGTCTATGTGCCTCACGGACAACTCAACCCCTGTTAAGAACCCAGATTCTAGAGCCAGACTGCCTTGGTTCAAATCCTAGCATCTCTACTTTGCAGTTGTTTGACATGAGGTGAGTTACTTTACTTTCTGTACCTTATTTTGTTGTGCAAAATGGGGAAAATAAAATTCCTACATCACAGTGTTGATAAAAGGATAAAAGGAATTATCTTTTGTCAAGTACTTAGATTGCTCCTTGTTATATTCACTTTCTCCCAGCTTATACATATTTATCTCATTATTTTTAAAAAATTTGATAATGCAGCTGAGATTTTTAGAATAGAAACAAACTTCTTCTTGCCTAGGAAGCAATAATAATAAAAAAAATATGTTGGATTCAACTGAAGAAGATGGGAGGGAGGAAGACATTGAGAAGGATCTATTTCTGGGGCTAGATTGCCTAATTTCAGAACTTGCTGGGGCCACTTAATAACTGTGTGATCCTGAGGAGGTTATTTAATATTTGTAAGCTCTGTTTCCATACTTTTGAAATGCAGGTAAAAAATAGCATCCAATTTACAAGATTATTGTTGGCTTAAATGATCATTTAATGACATACTTAAAACAGTGGCTACATAATAAATAACATTAACACTTATTTTTATTTCTTCATAACTTTTCCAGTTTACTTCTCCCTTATTAATGTCCCCTGTTTGCTTTCTTTTTTCTTTTCTCTTTTTCTTGTTCCCTTTCTCTCTCTCTTTCTTTCTTTCTTTTTTTCTTTCTCTTACTCCATCTCATAGCTCCAACTCTTTGGACTGACACTGCTGATGGGGAGACCATCTCCTGTTCTTCCTTTGATCCTCAATGTGTAAAGAAATACAAAACTTAAACACTCAGGAAATCCTACAATATAAATAAAAACTATTTAAAAAAATTTCTTGCTATTTTTTCACTAAACTCTACAAACACAAATCCTTTCTAAATTTCTCTGATCAATTTAGCTATTACTAAGAAAACAAAAAAGAGGGGGCAGGGAGATAGGGAGAAAAAATTAGGATGGAGGAAAGAAAAGCTAAATGTAACGTCCAATTAATTTGCTGCAAATATCATAGTTCTAAAGAAGAATCTTAAATAGATGACCAGTATCAAGAAGAAGTGAAACATGTATATACAAGCCAATTCCTAACATTTTCATGATAAAATAATATTTTGGGAGAAAAATACAAATGAAAACCTATATAAGAGTGCCCTCCTATCTTAGGACAGAACTGCTTAGATGTTTCATAATTCTCTCCTATGAATTATTATCTCTTCGATTCTCCCACACTTTAAAAAATGAAAGGGGTAGGATGTGTACGTATATTTGGTGTTCATAATCTCATTTTAATACTTGGCTTGCATTCAACAAAAGTTCTTAATTCCATGAAGTGGCATGTCTTTAATGGAAGAATAACAAAGAAGGGAAAATTGCATGTCCTGTTTGGTAAAGTAAATATATGGAATTTAGGAAAGGGCTACTTATATTGTCAGGAGGTGGTTTATAAACTATTACAAAAAGTTTGGTTTCTAACTAAAGCCATGGATATGGGCATAATTTTTAGGTCTATAAAGGAAAGAGTTGAGAAGAATAAATTGGACTGAAAAGAAGCACACTTTAGGTAAGCATATGTGAATATGTACATATATAAATATAAACACTTTTAAAATATGGGGCAGAGGAAAATATTTACAACATATTTGTCTATTCATATGAGATTTTCCTACAATTTGACTGCTTAGCTTATTTTCTGTGGGTTAAGGCTACCAAGAATGAGGGCTTTGGTGATGTAAAAATTCCAGACACTTCACAAAACAAGTTTTGCACAGATTATTTACTTGGGGGTCTTTATATTTGTATTTAGCTCTATGCATTATTATTGCTTTAGGGAGTGGGTGAAAAGTTTCTTTATAGGTCAACAATTCTTGTACTTCTGTAAGTACAAAATGTAGCCAAAAGTATTAAGGAGAGAATCAATCATCCTGACTTTATTTTCAAAAACTGAAAGATAAATGGCTTAAGATTCTTTATGTTTGAGACTTGACATTGCTTCCTCTCTAACTTGATGGAACTCACTTAATAATGTGTTTGCTTTCGTTTTCTTAACTATAAAATGAATTACTACCCTTTCTGCTCTCTTTCTTGTCCTCAAATCCTGTAGACAAATCTGAGTATTCAGAATTTAAGTGAATGCCTTTATTTTAGTCTCATTAAAGTCTTGTAAAGATTCCCCACTGATAAAGGCTAGGGTGCAAAAAATATGGATGCAAGTTGTAATTGTACAGTTATTGAAGGGATTTCCAGGAAACATCGCAAATCTTTAAATTTGAAAGAATGCTGGCCCTTTGATATTCTGGGTCTTCAGTTAGCAGTGGACACATGTCTAGCAGATGCCTCTATGAAAGGGCACTTTTAAATGTTTTTTATTTATCTTTGAGAGACAGAGAGAGACAGCGTGAGCAGGGGAGGGTCAGAGAGAGAGGGCGACACAAAATCTGAAGCAGGCTCCAGGCTCTGAGCCCAAAAGGGCATTTTAAGAATGAAAATCATAAATAAGGGTTCTGGTCTAAGATGGTGATGTAGAAACACTGTTAACTCACCTCCTTCATAGACCACAGCATTATATTATACCTATTTAGAGAGCAATTCCTCTTGAAGAACTGAGGGCTGACTGAACAGCTTATGCACAACAAAAGATAGACTGGCAAAAGAGATGGAAGAGAGAAAAAAGAGAGAAAGCAAGAGAGACAGAGACACCATTCTGTTAAATTTACAAGTATCTAGGGGTGCCTGGGTGGCTCAGTCAGTTAAGTGCCTGGCTTCAGCTCAGGTCGTGATCTCACAGTTCGTGGGTTTGAGCCCTGCATGGGGTTCTGTGCTGACAGCTCAGAGCCTGGAGTCTGTCTTCAGATTCTGTGTCTTCCTCTCTCTCTGACCCTCCCCTGCTCTCACTGCCTCTCTCTCTCTCTCAAAAAAAAAAATTAATTGACAAGTATCTATTCTTCCTAATCTATAGGAACAAACACCGAATGTCAAGCAAAATTGGTAGGCAGAGGAATATACCTCAGAAGAAAATTATAAATAAAAGGTATAAAATGGGGCACTTGGGTAGCTCAGTTGGCAAAGCCTCTGAGTCTACCTCAGGTCATGGTATCATGGTAGCCGCATGTCAGACTCTGTACTGGCAATGCCCTGCCTGGGTGGGATTCTCTTTTCCCCCCTCTCTCTCCCCCTTCCCTACTCACACACATGTGCTTGCTCTCTGTCAAAATAAATAAAATTTTTAAAAATATGTACAACATGATAGCATATACATAAAATGTGGAGGGATGAAAAAACATTATTCAACAATGTATTCAAATTTAAATGACCATGTGGTACACCACACTAACAAAAAATAAAAATCACATGATCATCTCAATAGGTTTAGAAAAAGCATTTGGCAAAATATAGTATCCATTCATGATAAAAACTCTCAACAAAGTGGGTATAGGGAGAATATACCTCAATGTAATAAAAACCACATATGGAAATTTTGCAGCTAACATTATACTCAAAGGTGAGAGCTTTTCCTCTAAGATCAAGAACAAAAACAACAAGATTCACTCTCTCCATGTTTAGTTAACATAATACTAGAAGTCCTAGTCACCACAATCAGACCAATAAAAAAAAAAAAGAAATGAGGCATCCATATTATCCATATTGCTAAGGAAGAAGTTAAACTGTCCAGATTTGTACAACTACACATAGAGAGTACTGAAGACTTCACCAAAAGTCTATTTGAAATAGTAAACAAATTCAGTAAAGTTACAGGATACAAAATTAATACTCAGAAATCAGTAATGTTTCTATACACCAATAACAAAGTAGCAGAAAGATAAATTAAGGAAACTATTACATTCTACCTCCCAAAAATAAAAGAAAATATCTAGGAATAAACTTAACCAAGGAGATAAAAGATCTGCACTCTGAAAACTATAAAACACAGATAAAAGAAATTGAAGACAACAGAAACAAATAGAAAGATTTCCATGTTCATGGACTGGAAAAATAATATTGTTAAAATGTTTATACTACCCCAAACTACAGATTCAACATAATTCCTATCAAAATACCAATAGCATTTTTCCCTGAACTAGAACAAATACTACTAAAATTTGTGTGGAACCACAAAAGGCCCTGAAACAGGCAAAGCAATCTTGAGAATGGACCTATCACAATTCCAGATTTTAAGATAAACTACAAAGCTGTAGTCCTTAAAACAGTATGGAACTGGCACCAAAATAGACACATAGATCAATAGAACAGAACAGAGAGTTCACAAATAAACCCTTGCTTATATGACCAATTAATCTACGACAAAGGAGGCCATACTATACAATGGGGCAAAGATAATCTCTTCAATAAATGGTCCTGGGAAAACTGGACAGCTATATGAAAAGAATGAATTGGACCAGGTTGTAAACCATATATAAGAATAAACTCAGAATGAATTAAAGACCTAGATGTGACATCTGACACCATAAAAATTCTACAGGTTTCCTAAGGAAAGGGGGAGAAAAGCAAAAATAAATGATTGGGACTACATCAAAGTTAAAAGATATACACAGTGAAGAAAACTATCAAGAAAACAAAATGGAGAATGGGAGAAGATATTTGTAAATGATATATCTGATAAGGGACTAATATCCAAAATAAATAAAGAACTTACACAACTCAACACCAAAAACAAACAAAACTAAATAATCCCATTAAAAAATGGGCAGAGGACTCAAATATTTTTCCAACAAAACAAGCAAATGGCCAACTGACACATGAAAAGATGTTCAACATCAATAATCACCAGGAAAATGCACATCAAAACCACAATGACATATTACCTTACAACTGCCAGAATGGCAAAAACAAAATAACACGAAATAACACATGTTGCCAGTGATATGGAGAAAAAAAAATTCCTGCTGTTGGTGGGAAGGTTAATTGTTTTGACTACTGTGGGAAACAGTAAAAAGTGTCCTCAAAAACTTAAAAATAGAAATACCATATGATACAGGAATTCCACTACTAGGTATTTACCCAAAGAAAACAAGATACTAATTTGAAAAGATATAGGCACCCCTATGTTTATTGAAGCATTTTTATAATAGCCAAGATATAGAAGCAAACTAAGTGTCCCTTGGTAGATGAATGGACAAGGAAGCAGTCACACACACACACAAACACACACACACACACACACACACACACACACACAGGAATATTACACAGACATAAAAAGGAAGAGATCATACCATTTGTGACAACATGGATGGACTTAGAGGGTATTGTGCTAAGTGAAGAAAGTCAGACTGAGAAATACAAATACCATAATGATTTCACTCATACATGGAATCTAGAAAACAAAACAATAAGTAAACAAATGAACAAGTCGAATCAGACCTAAAAATACAGAGAACAAACTTCCCTACAGGGAAGGAAGATGGTGGGATGGGCAAAATTGGTGACAGGGAATGCGAGATACAGACTTCCAGCTATGGAATGAGTAAATCATGAGAATAAAAGTAAAGCATAGGGAATGTAGTCAATTATATTGTAATGGCATTGTATTATGAAACACGGTAGCTACCCTTATAGTGAGCACAGTGTAACACATAGAGAGGCTGAATCACTATTTTGTACACCTGAAACTAATGTAACATGTGTCAATTCATATAAAAAGTAAAAAATATATGCATGATTTTGCAGCTTTTCTGATGTTTTATTAGTTTAAGTTGTTATCCCTTCTGAGACCTATACATTTTCAAGAAATCTTAATTGAAATTGGCATTTCTATAAATATTGGGGTGTTTTTTTTTGCTTAATATAACTACATCTTCCTATATGCTTTGGTATTTCACCTATTTTTCTTAATTGGAGTCTTGCAAGGTATATACATTTTTAGTTTTCTAGTATTAAATTTAATAAAGATAAAGTAAACATAAAATGCATAAAAGAAAAAGAAAAAAGAAGAGGAAAACATTCAACGTGGTGAGAAAACAAAATAGGCTTGAACTACTGCTTTTCACCTCCTATAAAATTAATTCAGAAATTCCACATCAGTCTCCCTATATTTCTGAAGTATAATCTTGTGTTCAGTTTAAAACGTACATATGCAGAAAATGAAGCCTCCTTTCTAAACAATGATATAAGTATAGTATCATTATGTTGGAAGAAGAAGAGCAAACAATGTAAATATATACTCTTTCCTGCCTCAGCCTAGCACCTCCTACAATTAATGAAATTTACTGATGTTTCATAAAGAAAGAAGAAAGAAAATTAAATAAGACAAGCATACATTTCTTATATTTAGTGAATTAAATTCAATATATAAATTTAAGGATGATGCTTATTTCAAAGACACTGGCATTGCCTAAAATACTTTCAGGTTTCATCCTTTGAAGGTGTCGTCAATGCTGGCAACTTATTTTTGTTATATAATTTTAATATAAGGGAGCCTTTGTGGATTTTCTTTGAAACAACATCAAACCACTTGGAGGGTATCTTGTGAATAAAGAGTTGGGTAATGTTGCCTTTGTTGAAATATTGGTGTGAGTTTAAAGTCATAGTGCTGACACTTTGCTGTGGAATTCAAACAGACTCTGAAGGGGCGCTGGGTGGCTCAGTCGGTTGAGTGGCCAACTTCAGCTCAGGTCATGATCTCACGGTTCGTGAGTTCAAGTCCTGCATCAGGCTCTGTGCTGACAGTTCAGCCTGGAGCCTGCTTCAGATTCTGTGTCAGTCTCTCAGACCCTCCCCTGCTCATGATCTGTGTGTGTGTCTCTCTCTCTCAAATAAACATTAAAAAATTAAAAACAAACAAATGGACTCTGAAAACAATAAAAAAGAGAATTCTGAAATTGTTAGCTGATGAAAGAATCATTAGAGTGACTCTTTTAACTGGCAATATTAGTACATGAATGGCAGTGAAGATGGTGGCTCTTAGGACATTCGACCACAACCCAGGAAAATGAAGTATTTGGAAAAAGTATAAGAGAAAATTCAAGTTGGCTAAAGCTTTGGAATCTCTCATTACCATCTTTTAAATTTACAGATGACATCACTAGGAACCAGAGAAGTTTAGCAATGTAACCCCATCCACAGAGTTAAGGTCAGACACTGGGACTAGAGTCAGGATACTTGACGCACAGTAGAATGTTTTTCTCACCACTACATCATGCTGACAAGTTCACCGGCCTATCTCCTGAAATAACTAAGCTTTGTAGAGGCAAATCTCTTGAATGTGTACTGATGTACATCCATAAGTGTGAAAAAAGGCTGAATTTAAAAATTTTTACCCCTTAGGGTTATAAAAATAACTTTGAGATCTTTACATTTCTCTGTGCATTAAAAAATCCTAGAGAATTTTTATCCACGATGATCCATTCTACAAACAATGACACTATCTTCACTCTATTAGAATATATATATACACATACAACACACACACAGTTTGAATTTGGCCTTTTGATGTTTAGAGGGAAGGAAAATAATTATAATTTAATTATTCAGTTGTGTTTATATTTCATTGTCAAATAGTTTTTAACTGCTCAATACTTGCTGCCATTATAATTTTTAGCTCCTAAAGTGACAAGCAATAAATGTCACATTATCTTTCTCATCATTAAGTCAAACTGAATCTGACTCCAAGCTGCTGCTTCTTGCTTGGCTTGTAAGAGATCCAACTTTAGTCATTTTAACCACATCTATCTGCCTCTTTAGGACCACACAGGAACCCAGGAGTTTTACAGGATGACTGGAAGATGGGGGAAGGGCTTGGTTCCTCAGTCAAGCATGACTCTGATGACATAGTCAATATGCAAGCCTATTTATTTCTTCTGGAAGGCTCCAAGCTAGAGCAGAACCAAATGCATGGCTCAATCCCATGAGACTGGGACTATGATCTGAAGCAAAATCTAGAGTCAGCTGTACAAGTGACTAAGCTACCCTGGCACCCTTGACCATCCCAGAATTAGTAAGAAAATCTATAGCTAAAGGTTTGGTTGTAGATCTTATTAAATATCATAGCAAAGTAGTAAACTTTCTGAAATAAGATTGAATAGAGTCTAACAAAGTATTCTTACATAATATTTTGCTTAGACTATAGATAATCACTGCCAATCACTCAAGGAGGCAAGGAATTGGGTATTTTGTTTAATGATATCATTTTCACATGGCAGTCAATATAAATGTATAAAATACTCTGCAATGTTTTTTTATACAAACATGCTTTATGAGGTTTCCTTTAAGGAAGAGTTTAATGAAACTGAGTTTAGGCCACATGCATGAGATTCAACCAGGGTAATCATTAAAAAATTTATCTTTGTAAAAAATGTTTACTTATTTTGAGAGAAAGCAAGAGTGCACATGGAGTAGGGGCAGAAAGAGTGGAAGAGAGAGAATCCCAAATAGGCTCCATGATGTCAGTGCGGAGCCTGACAGAGTCCCATTCAGCGAACTGGGAGATCATGACCTGAGCTCAAATCCAGGGTCATATGTGTAACTAGGCCAATCAAGCACACCTAGAACTTTCTGTCTTTTAAGCACTTTTCTCACAAGTTTTATCACTGCAGATTAAAAATTATACATTTTCATTCTTCTGTTTGCTGGTGCAAATAGGAAGCAAAATCCAAATCCCTTAATATCTTTAAGTAGAGTTTTACTTATTTAAACTGTTAGCATGAATGAAATCACTGTAATTTCTCACGCTGACAGAACTATGAGTAATAGAGAATGCTTAGTGTAGGTCAATCATAAAAAGCTTTGTCAAGTATGAAGACAAAATTGAATATACTTTTTTTCCAGTTTCGTAATGGAGATATAGAAACTAAATTTTCATATTGGTAAATTTTTACCTATTTTCTTTTCAAGTTGCCCTTGTTACAAGGAATACATATAATCGTATCTTTTGACATACATTCATATTTCAGGTATAAAATGTAAATGTAAACATAGTAAAATCTAATTATAAAGAAACATGTGGTAGGTAGATTACTATTCTCAATTTTTCTTATTTTTCCTGTGCATCCATACACTTTGCACTGTTAGTTTGGGGTCCCCCCATTAACATCAGAAGCATTTATACTGGGCTTCACCAAATTACTTTCTTTGGCCAATGGAATGTGGGCAAAGATGATAATGTCACAGATCAGTCTAATTCTTGAGACCTTGTGACAAACCAAGAAAGAAATGCCTCAGGTAGCTGTTGCCCCATTGATGTGGTCCCCATATGAAGTCACATGTAGAAAACCTGAACCCAGCTGTCAGTCTGCAGCTGAGCCCACATGAATTGCAGCCTCAAGCAGAACCCAGCATAGTTCAGCTGGAGTACAGTCAACAGAATCTTACACATGAGGATCAGTGCTTCTTGTTGTGTGCCAGTAAACTTTTGTGATTGTTGATGATACAGCATTACTGAAGCAATAAACTTATACAAGCTTATACAATATACTATACCTAACTGTAAAGTAAGCATACTAATTCATGATAAAATAAATGTATAAATCATTGGGACAGAGAACTAGTTCAACTAGTCCAACTGGACCCACTGTCATCCTTAACAGTATGATTTGGGCAAGTCATTGTGGGTTGAGATACCTAAACTGCAGTGCTAGCGTTGGATGGATGATTTCCAAGGTCCATATACATTCAATAAAGCAAGAATTGCCTTGTGTTCCCAGAGTAATTAAACATGTCAAAAGATAGGGGGGCACCCGGGAGGCTCAGTTAGTTAAACTCTGACTCTTAACTCATGACTCAGGTCATGATCTCTTGGTTCATGGGATTAAGTCCTGCATGAGGCTCTGGGCTGACAGCATGGAGTGTGCTTGGGATTCTCTTCCCCACTCTCTCTGACCCTTCCTAGCTTGCACATGCATGCTATCTCTCAAAATAAATAAATAAGCTTAAAAAAAAACAGGGCCACAAGGTAAATATTTTATAAGTTGAGTGTCTCTAGAAAACCGTTATGGCCAAACAACAGGTTACTACTATTCATTCATTCATTCATTCAGTGGTTACTTTAGAATGATCATTTTAAGACCAGAATTATGTCAAGCACCATGAGGGATGAAGAAGAGATGATGTGTTTTTGTCTGTAAGAAATAAAAACCTAACAGGGGACATAATACAAAAAAGAAAAATCTAAGTGTTGGAAGAGTGTTATTAACTAAGGGGTTCAAGGAGGTAATCTCTTCCAGCTGGAAAGATTTGGAAACGCTCTTGGGAGGAAGTAATGTTCGAGCGGGATCTTAGTGATTTCAACGGGAAGAAATTTAAAGTCATTCCTTGACTGAAGGAAGGGCACTGAAGCAGGCAAAATTAGTTACTTGAAATGATGAGTTTTTCTCTTTCATTGGAATATACTGTGTCAGAGACAGGAGACATGGCCAAAAAGAGAGATAGGGGCTATATTTGACGACTTTAATTCGGACATTCAGCGTCTTAGAAGTTACCATTTAGAGAAAAGTGAACTGCTCAAAGTTTTGATAGGAAGAGTGCCTAATAAGTGCATTAGAGAGATCCAAGTGGTCGTGGGCAGGGAGGAAAGGAGATCGGGGAGACTCCAGGGAAGTTGGAAGCTGTCACGAAAGGCCCTGAGCTTGGGAAGGTGGGAGAGGAGGGGATTGACATTTAAAAATTTTTGTTTTCAACGTTTATTTATTTTTTGAGACAGAGAGAGACAGAGCATGAGCAGGGAGGGGCAGAGAGAGAGAGAGAGAGAGACAGACAGACAGACAAAGACAGAGACACAGAATCTGAAGCAGGCTCCAGGCTCTGAATTGTTAGCACAGAGCACAAACTCGGGTCTTGAAACCACAAACCATGAGATCATGACCTCAGGCAAAGTCTAACACTCAACTGAGCCACCCAGGTACCCCAGGGGATGGGCATTTTAAATACATATCTAGCAATATTCATTTACTGTCCTCTAGGAAGATGGAGTATTGTGAGTATGAAACAATAGAATTACTCAAGAGTGACTTAAAACTACAGCTATGTGATAAGAAAACAGCATTAGAAATAAGGGCGCCTGGGTGGCTCAGTTGGTTAGCGTCAGCCTCAGCTCAGGTCATGATCTCATGGTTCCTGAGTTCAAACCCCATGTTGGGCTCTGTGCTGACAGCTCAGAACCTGGAGCCTGCTTCAGATTCTGTGTTCTCCTCTCTCTCTGCCCCACCCCTGATTGCGCTCTGTCTCTGTCTTTAAAAACTGAATAAACATTTAAAAAATTAAAAAAAATAATAAAAGAAAATTCCAGGGTTAAATGATGGTTTTAAAACTTTAATAATCACCTGGGATTTTCTTGAGAAATACAGATTCCTAGGACTCAAGCCTTCAGATCTTGAAACAGTACTGAGAGAGACTTAGAACTCATGTTTTAATAAGTTATCTCAAGAGATAATGATGCAGGCAGTTGATTTGTAAATTATTCTTTGATGCTGGTTAGGAAACATAATAGTAACAATAAAAGGAAATATTTATTGCTACTTACCATCTGGGGACACTTGGCTAAATACATACATGCTGTATCTCATTTTACCCTCATGATAAGCCTAACATGCAGTTATTAATACTATTCTCCAACTTAGAGAAACCAAGAATTAGAAGTATTCCACAGCTTTCTGAAGTCACTGAGCCAGTGAGTGATGAATTCAAGACATGATTCAAAGTCTGTCCAAATTCAGAACTCACACTGGAGAAGTTCATGCCATTAAAGACGGGAGCTTTTGTCTTTTTTCATATATTATTTTTTTCTTTTTAAAACTTTCAACTGATTGGGACCAGTGCCACATTTAACAAGATTGTCTGATTAAATTTACTCTAGTGAAAAATTTCATTCCTAAGTAGAGAAAGACCAGCTGGAACATAATCAGTCATCATAGTGGGACGCCCTAGATATGAAGAAGCCCATCCTACCAAGAATAATGCATATGCACATAGCAGTAATTCTAAAATAAATATAGAAAATTTCTACAGCATGTGTTATTATAACCACTTAAGCAGAAACACAAGAACTTTAAAGTGGGACATTATCATTGCCTTGAACATTTTTCCTTCACGATCTTAAAACTGACATCTCAAAATAAATCATGATCATCAAGCCTAAGCATTAATTGTCTAAAGGAATGGGCCATAGTAAAACATGCTAAAAGTCAGATTTAATTTTATTTTTCTTAACTAACTCTTGACTCAAATAACTTTTTTTTTTCAAAATGGAAGTGCGAATCATTTATCTACATTTCCTAAATAATGGAAGTAGTAGTAACTTATGTTGCGCCAATAAAAGGAAATGAATTAAATATGCTATATGATATAGTCAAAGTCCAATGAACCTTGTACTTATGTTAATTTTCTGCACTTTGAGAAAGATGCCTAAAAAGGGAGTAATAATAATAGAGTTTCCTCATAAAACTTAAGGAGAAATGAATACAAATATTTTCCAGATTTGGAACAGAAATTGATTATCTGTCATCAGTTGTAATTTTCCAGTTTTAAACCCAGTAACTGTTTAGTGCTGTTATTTGTTCTTATAGATGTGGCTGAGGAAAATGTGGCAGCAGTATGCCAATTTTTTTTAACATTTAAAAAATTTTTATATGCCTATCTATTTTTGAGAGAAAGAGAAAGAGAGCAAACATGGGAGGGGCAGAGAGAGAGGGAGACATAAAATCTGAAGCAGGCTGCAGGTTCTGAGAGGTCAGCCCAGAGCCCAATGTGGGGCTCCAACTCATGAATGGTGAGATCATGACCTAAGCTGAAGTCAGACGTTTAACCAAATGGGCCACTGAGGCTCCCCTCAAATGCTGTCACTTTAAAGTGATAACAGAGTTTTTATATGCTTTTCTTATCAATGATAGTCTTTCAGTTAGTGACATTTCCCTCTTGCTCCCAGAAGTGAAGATGATAGTGTTAGAAGTTCCTTTTAATTTTAGACTTAGTAATCCAAGTCAGTTTAAGAAGTTGCACTGCTTTTTTCCAGGACTTTTAGTGGTTTTTCTTTAACATTTATGCAGAACCAAGTCTGTCCCAGACACTATGCTAAACTCTATGCAGGGCAGAGGGGGTACTGATTTCTCTGATTTCCTTTCCATTTTTGTCCAGCTTGCTGTGTGTCTTCTTAAATCCTTAAGGAACTTATTAAGCCTTGAAGAATAAGAGAAAAATAAAAAGCCTACTCTGAACTATAAGCAGAAAGTTTCTAATAGATAAAAAAAATATATTTGAAAAATACATCAAATGAGAGCTATAGAATTTATTTAATTTCTTTAAAAAATAATTCATCACTGATGCTGGGCATTTGGACATGAGAAAGATACAAGGGATAACCCTTCAAGGTCACAGTCCACATATGTCCTCTGGTCTGTGCTTCTGTTTAAACTTTTTGATCATTTGATAATGTGGAGAGAGGGTGGCAGCTTTTCATAGAAATGGGAGACATAGAACAGGATGCCAAAATTATTTACTTAGGATATGACTATTCATTGAGAAACCAAAGAGAATCAACTGAAATTGTTTAAAACCAATGTATAAATACAAAAAGTGGATACAAAACAAATATATCTACATGAATAACATTCTTTCACTTATTGATTTATTTTTAATTTTTTAATGTTGATTTATTTTTGAGAGAGAGAAACAGAGAACGAGCAGGGGAAGGGCAGAGAGAGAGAGAGGAGAGAGAATCTGAAGCAGGCTGTCAGTACAGAACCCGATACAGGGCTCGAACTCATGAGCCACGAGATCATGATCTGAGATACAGTCAGACTCTAAGCCAATGGAGCCACCCAGGTGCCCCTGAGTAATTTTCTTACATTTAATCAAATAATGCTTTGAGGAAAAAAAATAACACCCCACTCTGATGTTCACTCTCACCACTAGTATTTAATGAAGTACTGCAAGTCCTAACTTCAGCAATCCAACAACAAAAAGAAATAAAAGCCATCTAAATCAGGAAGGAAGAAGTCAAGCTTTCATTCTTTGGGGATGACATGATACTCTATAGAAAACCTAAAATATTCCATCAACATACTGCTAGAACTGATACACAAATTCAGTACAGTGATAGGATACAAAATTGTTGTGCAGAAGTCTGTTGCATTTTCATACACCAAAAATGCAGCAGCAGAAAGAGAAATTAAGGAATCAGTCCCATTTACAATTGCACCAGAAACAGTAAGATATGTAGGAATCAACCTAATCAAAGAGATAAAAGACCTATACTCTGAAAACTCTAAAACAAGGTTGAAAGAAATTGAAGAGGATACAAAGAAATGGAAAGACATTCCATGCTTATGGGTCAGAAGAATAAATATTGTTAAAATGTGTATACTACCCCCAAGAAATCTATACGCTTAATCCGCTCTTTATAGAAATGCTGACATCTTTTTTCACAGAGCTAGAACAAACAATACTACCATCTGTATAGAAACACAAAAGTCCCCAAAGAGCCAATGCAATCTTGAAAAAAAGAAAAAGCTGGAGGCATCACAATTCCCAATTTCAAGTTCTATTACAAACTGTAGTGATCAACACAGTGGTACTGGCACAAAAATAGACACAAAGATCAATGGAAGAGAATTAAAAAAAAACCAAAGTCAACCCATAAGTGTATGTTTAGTTCATCTTTGACAAGGTAGGAAACAATATATAGTAGGAAAAAGACCATGTCTTCAATGATTGGGGTTGGGAAAACTGGACAGCAACATGCGGGAGAACAGAACTGGACCAGTTTCTTACTACATACACAAAAATTAACTCAAAATGGATTGAAGACTTAAATGTGGGACCTCAAACCATTAAATCCTATAGGAGAACATAGAAAGTAACCTCTCTGACATCATCCATATCAAGTTCTTTCTAGATATGTCACCCGAGGCAAGGGCAACAGAAGAAAAAATTAACTATTGGGACTTCATCAAAATGAAAAGCTTCTGCATGGCGAAGGAAACAGTCAACAAAACTGAAAGGCAACTTACAGTATGAAAGGTTATTTGTAAATGACATATCTGATAAGGAGTTAGTATCCAAAATATATAAAGAATTTATGCAACTCGGAGCGCCTGGGTGGCTCAGGGGCTTCAGCGTCCGGCTTTGGCTCAGGTCATGATCTCACAGTTCGTGAGTTTGAGCCCCACATCAGGCTCTGTGCTGATGACTGGGAGCCTGGGGCCTGGGGCCTGCTTCAGATTCTGAGTCTCTCTCTCTCTCTGTCCTTCATCCATTCACACTCTGTCTCTTTTTCTCAGACAAAAAAAAAAAAAAAGAAATCATGCAACTCAACACCCCATAAAACGAATAATCCAATTAAAAATGGTCAGCAGATATGAATACACAATGTTCCAAAGAAGACATACAGGGGTGCCTGGGTGGCTCAGTCGGTTAATCGTCCAGCTTTGGTTCAGGTCATGATCTCACGGTTCATGGGTTCGAGCCCTGCATCAGGCTCTGTGCTGGCAGCTAACTCCGAGCCTGGAGCCTGCTTCATATCCTGTATCTCCCTCTCTCTCTGCCCCTCCCCTGCTCATGCTGTCTCTGTCTCTCAAAAAAAACAAAACAAAACAAAACCAAAAACATAAGATTTTTTAAAAAAGAAGATACACAGATGACCAACAGGAACATGAAAAGATGCTCAGCATCACTGATTGTCAGAGAAATACAAATAAAACTACAATGAGACATCACCTCACACCAGTCAGAATGGCTAAAATCAACAACACAAGAAACAGCAAGTGTTGCTGATGACGTGGAGGAAGGGGGACCCTTTGGCACTTTTGGGGAGACTGCAAACTGGTGCAGCCACTCTGGGAATCAGCACGGAGTTTCCTCAAGAAGTTAGAAATGGAACTAATTTACAATCCAGCAATTTCAGTACTAGGTACACTGCCCAAAGAATACAAAACTACTAATTCAAAGGGATACATGCTTCTCAATGTTACCAGTTATTATTATCTATAATTCTGAATTGTGGAAACAGCCTGTGTCCATCGACTGATGAATGAATATTTTATATATATATTTTACTCAGCCATAGAAAATAATGTAATTTTGCCATTTGCAATAACAAGAATGGAGCTAGAGAATACTATGCTAAGCAAAATAAGTCAAAACCATATGATTTCACTCATGTGGGATCTAAGAAACAAATCAAAGGGAGAGAGGTAAACCAAGAAACAGACTACTTTAAATTTTATTTTTTTACTGTTTATTTATTTTTGAGAGAGAGACAGAGTATGAGCTGGGGAGAGGGAGCAGAGAGAGGGAGACACAGAATATGAAGCAGGCTCCAGGCTCTGAGCTGTCAGCACAGAGCCGGATGCGGGACTCAAACCCACAGCTGCAAAATCATGACATGGGCCCAAATCAGATGCTTAACCGACTGAACCACCCAGGTACCCCAAGAACAGACTTTTTAAAAACTTAGTTTATTTTGAGAGAGAGAGGGAAAGTTTGAGCAGGATAGAGGCAGAGAGAGAGAGAGAGAGAGAATCCCAAGCAGGGGCTGTGCTGTCAGTGAGGAGCGCAACACGAAGGTTTGCTCTCACAAACTGTGAGATCATGACCTGAGCTAAAATCAAGAGTCAGACACTCAGTGGACTGAGCCACCCAAGCATGCCCAGACTCTTAACTATAGGAAACAAACAGAGTTATCAGCGGGGAGGGGCCTGGGAGAGTTGGGTCAAGGAGGTGATGGGAATTAAGGAGCGCACCGACTGTGATGAGCACCGGGTGTCGTGTGGAATTGCGGAATCACTGCACTGTGCACCTGAAACTGATATTCCAGAGGATGCTAACCAACTGGGGCTGAAATACAAAGTTAAAAAAAAAAAAAGGCACTCCGAATAAAGCAAAACAAAATACCCAGTAATATATGTCAAAAAGGAACAGACTCTATGTGAAAGACCTGTTGAAAATTAATATATTTTGATATAACAAGTTTGCCTCAATGAAGGGATGACCAACGTGAGCACTCAATATTGCAAAGATGTTGAGCCAAGTGAGGCTATAAATTTAGTACAATTTCACTCAATATCCCAGTTAGAGTTTCTTATAGGAATAAACAAATAAATAAATGGTACCTGGCTGCCTCAGTTAGGCATCTGACACTTGATTCCAGTTCAAGTAAGGACCTCACGGTTTAGGAGACTGAGCCTCATGTTGGCTCTTCACTGAGCCATGGAGCCTGCTTAGGATTTGTGTCTGTCTGCCTCTTCTCTGTTCGTTCTCTCTCTCTCTCTCTCTCCCTCCCTCTCAAAATAAATAAATAAAAAGAATAAACAAATAAGAATATATCTTAATATTTTGTTAAAGAAGTGTATTTGAGATATAATTTAAAATGCATTTAATATTATTATTAAGTAATGAAATATGACATGAGCATAAGAATTAAACAGGTCATTGGAATATAAGAGAACAATCTAGAAATACACCCTAACATATATACTTGTAATAAAATGAAGGAGCACTTGAATTAGGAGGGAATAGGATTAAATATTTGGTTTGAGATAATCGTTTAGAAAAAAAAAACATATATCACTAGGTCCCAGTCTCATACCTATCATAATATATTAAAAGTATGTGAAATAAAAATTAAATGAATGGGATACTATTTTTCTATAATCAGACTGAACAAAAAGTAAAAACAATGATGGGAAATATAAATTTGTTGACATTTGAAAAATGAATTTGGTAACATGTACCAAAAGCTTTTAAAAAATACACACATGGACTAAGAATTCAATTTTTAAGGATTTATGTTAAGAATAAAAATAGGACAAGTGTGAAAATATTTATGCATAGGAATTTAATGTATTTTTTAAGGGAGAGGATTAGCACTGACTAAATGGTCCAAAGTTGAATTATACATAATATATTATATAACAGAGGAGTTATGTGATAAATGAGGATACAACCATGCCATAGAATATTACAAAAGGATTTAGAAAGATGATTGGAAAATTTATTTGATCATGTTTGTACAATGTGCCAACACTTTCATGTCCATGTAAGCACAAAAATTTTTTAAACATTTTTTTATTGTTTATTTAGTTTTGAAAGACAAAGACAGAGCACGAGTAGGTGAGGGACAGAGAGAGAGGGAGACACAGAATCAGAAGCAGGTTCCAGGCTCTGAGCTGTCAGCACAGAGCCCAACACAGGGCTTGAATCCACAAACCATGAGACCATGACATGAGCCAAAGTTAGATGTTTAACCAACTGAGTCACCCAGACCCCCCTATAAATACAAATTTTAAAATACACTTGATCTTTGAACAATGTGAAGGTTATGGGCACCAACCCCTCTGCAGTCAAGTTCATGTGTAACTTTTGACTCCCCACCAAACTTAACTACCAATAGCCCACTGTTGACTAAAAGCTTTACTGATAAAACAGTTGATTAACATATATTTTATATGTTTTATGTATTATATACTGTATTCTAACCATAAAGTGAGCTAGAGAAAAGAAAATGTTATTAAGAGAAAAATAAGGAAGAGAAAATACATTTATGGTACTGTATTTATGTATAGGAATTTTATGTACTGTAAAAAAAAGTCTGCACAGAAATAGACTCACACAGCTCATGTTTCTCAAGGGTCAATGGCATTTACAAATAAATGTATCTTGAAGGTAATACACAGAAAGTTTAGTAGTGGCTATCTCTTGGTTATAAAAATGCTAGTAATGTTCCTCATTTTTATTATTCCGCTTCTCTGAATTTTTTTTATTTTCAAAAATAAATAGAGTCTCAAAATTAAAAGGGAACAAAAATATTCTTATTCCTTCTGTCCTGGAAAATAAAGCAGATGGAAAATTAAGGAAATAAGTACCCTCTCACAGAAGCTAAAATTTCATTGCCATTCTTACAGCCTTGCCACACATACCAATCTTGGAGGAGTTAATTCACAAGTTACAAGTCCCAGGACTCCCTCACTGAGTTGTGGTACCACTCGAGGTAAAAGAGAGGAAGTGGAGGCCATTTGATTTAAAGGATCTTAAGAAATTTCATTAACTATATTATATACATTTTGCCATAGGAGTTGGACAGTAACTTTGCATAAGACAAACTTAGAAGGAACAAAAAAAGATTTTTTAAAGGTCAATATATAATATTCTCTTTAGTCTCTTCCAAATTGAACTTTCATTATAACTCACAGAACCAAAGAGCAAGTGGAAGGTTTACTGATGTTCCATCACAGGCACTAGTTTCTCTTTGATATGCCGTGGTCAGTCACCTGGATATTCAATGCCACGCATTTCAAATCCTCGAGCTCTTGATCATAAGGTGGTCATGAAATATGACACCTGTGTAGCTAGTGTATCTGGATTGAAATCCTGGCTTCTCCTGTTAACTAGCTGTGCAAACTTGAGTACCCCGTGCACCAGTTTTCTCTTATACAGGCTGAGGATCTTAGAATCTATTTGTTTTTTTCTGATTTTTAATACTAACTCAAGATACTTTTATAAACATGGTGTCATTTCAACCTAGCCCACATGCTGTGGTGCTGGTGCACAGAACTTTACTCTAGTGAGAATCAATGTTATGCTCCTTGGTTTGGCATAAGAAAGTCATCTTTGATCTGGCCCTGTCTTCCCTCATCTATTTCAACCTCCCTGGCTGCTTCCGGATCTTCAAACACAGTCTATACCTCAATGGCTGTGAATATTATCACGCTCGGTACATAATTCCATCCCAAGTCTGTTTCCTTCCTGAATATCTTTACATACACAAGCCAGGATGATCTTACCCAGAAGTATTTTCAACCCATACCTTAGTCTAACCTAGATTCTTCCAGAACACATCGTGTATTATTCAATTATAGCACTTAAGCAAGCTGTGTAGTAATTGTAAATTTGCCTTTCTAAGTTAAATTATAAACTCTTTGAAGACAGGCACTATATCTAATATTCCAAGTTTCAGCACAGTTCTTTGCCCCCCCCCCCAAAAGCGTCAATAAATTTCTTGTCTTATATTCCTTCACATCTAGCAACAATGAAGAAATTCATACTTTGGTCCTAATTTCTCAGAAGTCAATTGTTGCTCATTGTCTGGTATTTGTATTTGTCATATCTTTTATCCATGTATAATGCTAATAGATTAATTCTTGTCACTTCTTTATTACTTCAAGGCCAATTATTCCCTGCTCTACAAATTTGGTTATCCTGAAGACACACAAAGCATGAAGAATTGTGTATTTTTGATCGCACACATTTTGTTTTCATGTTTTTCTTTTTCTTCTTTTGCTCTCTGGCAGGCTACTAGGATACACAGAACTTAAATGAAAAGAATACAGGAGTACCCACTTGTTAGGAATGTGGTTTATTTATAAGTTTAAGAAATTGCTCTGAATATAGGAGAATTGGCTACTTTATACTGCTAAATAAGAACAAATATTTATAATGTTATAAACTGCTTCAAGCTACTACTGATAACTACATTACCCAGTCATTCTGGTATAAAATTAAGACCTATAAACAATTTTCTAATCTCAGTTAAGACTGAATTATTATTTTTTTGGTGTTCACAGGGGATATGGAATGAACTCAAGGAAAAAATAATTAAGAAATAAAGCATGCTAATATTTTAATCTACTAGTAGCTTAAATCAGGAGAGCCTGGACGCCTTCTAAGTTTCACCACAATCCACTTCCTTGTCTGGACCCCAACATTACAGCAAACCTGACCCAACATTTCATCATCATCTCAGACACCTGGGAACAGAGTTTCTCAATATAAGGTCCAGAAGGCAAGCAAGTTTGGAATCAGAGTCTTTTGTAAGCTATTCTTAGAAGTAATATCACATGATTTTTGCTATCTTGTCTTCACTAGAAGCAAGTCACTAGGTCCAGCCTATACTCAAGGGTTGGGTATTAAACAAGAGGAGGAATACCAGGTGGTAGATAACATTGGGAGCCAGCTTAGAAGCTGCCCACCATGAAAGAACTCCACCTCTTCTGTTACACACCCGACTTTCTCTCTTGCAATAGTTTCCTTAAACTCGGCTTCAGTTACATGGGCTTCTATGCTCTTCCATGTGAGTTATACCTTCTCAGACCATCTGTACTGGAAATATGAAAATATTTTTGATCTTTAAAGATTTCATCCAAATTCTAAGAAGTTGTTCAGAGCAACAAGAATGGTAATGATCTCATATAAACTTCAAAGGAATATGTTATCCTTAAATCAGTAGCATGTTTCAAATCTAGCTGCTGAGAGTGGGCTATACAATGTATCGCCATGAATTTATAACATTGTGCAGGATGGAAAGTATCTAAGGAGTCCTAAGTGACTGGCTTTGAGAACTTCAGGATTCTCTGCCCAGGGTAAATTTTATTAGCAAGTAGGAAGTAAGTCTCAAATAGCTCTAAGCTTGTTCATTAGCTAAGAATGTCATGGTGGTTGCAATGTGCAGAATAATCAAAAGATAAATAGGAGATTAAAAGTCAAACTACAAATTCAGGTGGAAATAAAAAAAAAAGACATAAGGCTAAATATAAAAAAAAGTTTAAAAAAACAATAGAAGAAAAAACTATTAGAAAAAGTCAACCATTTGAGCTTCACAGGAACTTGAAGTTGAGACTACAGGCAATCAACAGTTTTCATAAAAGAAGAGAAGATAAATATGCTAGGATATAAGTAAAATATACCATTATTATAAAGCAAGACCAGAGACATGAAGCTAAGTGGTGGCTGTAAGACAATATATATCATTTACCTGTTTTGATGGAACAGTGAGTGATAGGAAGAGAGCAGCCTTAAGGAAGAATTAAAATATTAAAGGAAGAATTGCATGTTGCTAAAATATTTCCCTTTGTTCCATCAGACCTGTCAGTAGTCATTCTTTATAGAGGTTGGCTTTGTAGCATACACCCCTTCAGATAAATATCAGGCTTTGTGGGTTTCCAGTGAACTTTATAGATACTTCATAAATATTAAATAATTTTGGGTCAGCAAACAATGACAAGGTTTTCAACAACAGCATTACATTTTCCTGACCATTATACTGTCCACAGATAGACAGATCTTAACAAAAAAAGACTTAATAGTATATTTCTTTAGAGTATTTCTTATTTAATTTGCACTCTTTCTCAAAACATTTATAAATAATTTAATATGAAATTATATTTTCTACTTAATTATCAAGATAAAACGTGGCTATCATAATCATTATTGTAAGCATCAAAAACAAAGAAAGAATATTTGAAGAGAAGTAGGTCTAACAGGAGAACAGGAGAAACCTAATGGAGGACCAGGGGGAGGGGAAGAGGGAAAGAGAGTTGGGAAGAGAGAGAGAGGCAAAACCTGAGAGACTATTGAATACTGAAAACAAATGGAGGGTTGAAGGCGGAGGGGCGGGGAAAGAGGCTGTGGTGATGGAGGAGGGCACTTGTGGGGAAGAGCACTGGGTGTTATATGGAAACCAATGTGACAATAAACTATTAAAAGAAAAAAGAAGTAATTTTACCATTTTATTAAAAGGTACGGACCTTTTACAATTCTTTTTCTGTAAAAAGTTGACCATAAGTTAGATTATTGAAGCAAACATTTCCAATCACTGCATAGTGCATAAACAGTAAGGTTTTTAATATTATATGTAATAGGAAGAGGACATGGTTTTGATTAAATGTATCTAATACTAACTAATCATATTCAGAGTTCTCTTTACCTAACACTGTCTACCTGACATTTAAAAATTAAATAGGAAGAAATGCATCTAAATCTGTGCTACACATTTGAAATTGATAGTTTATATTTGGTATAAAAGGGATAAAATTTATAGTCCTGAGTGACAATTTTATGTAACAAGGCATGAGAATGTAAAATTCCATTCAAATTCCTTTCTTATCACTATTCATGAAAACAGCGTTTCTCAGCTGGGAAAGCTAACAGTGATATTACATGGTGACATTATTTCAGAAGAGTTGTCTACGATGCAGAATATCTAATTTTTTCACACATGAGTAAGGACTATGTAAAATTTAGCATTTAATTTGCATTCTGTATGCAATATTTTAAAGGGCAAGGTTAAGTATTTTTTTAAAGATTGTAATAACCTAAAATTAATTTAAAAACGAGAATTTAATATTTATGTACCTCTTTTCTTCCATGTCTTTCCAAATAGCTTTTTCAAAAAGAATAGTATATCTTGATATAGTAAAGATACAAACACTATTATTGCTGTTTTAGTAAAAAGGAAACTGGAGCATGGAATTGCATAAATGATTTTTCTAAGGCAATCCAAATAAAGTATAAAAGTAGGGGAATCATAATATAGCCACAGTTTCGAATTCCTCATTTTAGTGCGTGATGCTTTTTCTTTTAAATATTAAAACCAGCGGAACAGCCTAATAACAACACGTGCAGGGGATGGAGCCGTTAGCTGGCCTCTTCACAACCTTACAGAATCACAGCCAACGCAAGACCATGCAATTTAATCCCCTGTCTTTATGGACAAGGCAACTTAAATCTAGAGGGATTGTGACTTGCCCAAGGCCATAGAATATGTTAATAGCACAGATGAGACTCAAACTCAGGTGTCCTTTATTCCCTGTATAGTGCTGTGTCCACCATGATTAAAATGAAAGTATTTAATCAGGTTCTCAGACACTGTGATCCTTTATGTAATTAGGCGGATGGCATAGAGTTTTGTTGCATTAGATTTTGACTTCAGTGTGTTTCGAATAGAAACTATAGAGCAGGCACTGTTTTTACCTGCCTTTTATAGTTAAGAGGCAACATAATTTTAATAATCTTCTTCATCAGGAATAAAAAAACATAAAATGTTGCTACTCTTCACATTTTTGGCTTATTTATTTTTTAACAAAATGGCCACCAACTCTTGTTCCTGCAACTTAGCCAGCTACAGTAGGTGTCAACACACTTTCAGGGGAGAGCCAGACAGTAAATGTTTTTTTAAACAACTCGACCCTAGTGTAAATACCAGTGTTTGCATCACCACTGTTTGTATCACAGAAGCCACAGATAATATGTGAGTGAATGGACGTGGCTGTGTTACAATAAACAAAACAGGTGACTGGCCAGGGGCTACAGTTGGGTCAATCTTGAGCTAAAGCACGGTGACTGCAGGATGAAGGACCAAGATGAGGACATTTGTTGGCACTTCCATTCAGGAATATTTCAGTTCTGTAATAAAATCACTCCCTGCCCCCCCCCCGCTAGTCTGGGAGTTTTAGTTTTTTCAGTGATATCCATAAACCTGCTGAGTTGGCATTGCTTTTTAAAAATAAAATTTATCTTTTCTTAGAATTCTTTTCTTGAGTTATCTTATGATAGCATTTCCATCATTCTTTTTTTTAGCAGAGAAAAGTGAAGAAACCGACAATCTATAGGGTTTAAAATATCACAATATATGCTATCTTAATTTAAACTCGAGTATCCTCACACTTCGATCCTCACACCCATGTGTCTCATTGTTCATCTTTGCCTCTTGAGAATCCTGATGAAATGCCAATAAGAAAAATTAAAAAAGTATAAACTCATGAAGCTGCAGAGAACTGGAGGAGAGAGACTGGTGGGCTATAATCCTAAACAAATGTTTGGAAGATGGGAAGCGGAAGGTGACCACCACGGTGACCCACTTAGATTAGTGGAGGAGGCGAAGTGCAACGTGCTTGCAGAGGGGATGCTAGATGAAAAATGGGCCAATCTATACTTCAAACTGCAAAATTTCAGGGATACTCATCACTTGAAGGTATCAGTTAACAAGGAAGTTAAGATGTGAGACATGGAAGTAATGATGGGAATACTGGTGTAAAGTTTGCAGATAAAATAGGCAGTTGCCTTCTTCTTACTCCCAGATCCCCAACGCTCTCTCAGCCCTGTGTCCTGTCAATGGCTCCATATCAGAGGGGGCTGGGAGTTCACTCTAAGGAAACTGAGCCAGGGGAGCTTGGAGCTCAGAGACACCCAGCCCACATGGGAGCTGAAGCGGGGAATGGAATAGAAAGCAAGATCAAGTTACAATCACAACAGTGTTTTTGAGAGCTTTATGCTTCTTTTCCTACCTCACTCCCAGAACACCAGCCAGAAAGTCTGAGGAGACTTCTCTTGAGAAACGAATAGTCCTATAAAAAAGTAGAAAGCACACAAAAAAATCCATGATATATTGACACAGGATGGTCCCCATTACCTAGCTGAGGTACTTAAACCTCCTTGTTCTTCCTACCTCTCTTTCCAACCTCTCTTCCTACGACCAAAGCCCCTACTAGCTTTTCTGCATCTTATGATCGGGTGTGATTTGTTGGCAAATGATCACCAACTACTGTAAGAAAGTCTCTGACATAGGAGGAAAAGACACCAAATTAAAAAAAATTAAAGCAAAACAAAATATGACTCAAAACAGGAACCGAGAGGAAACAGACCCAACACAAGAAATAGGAGGAAACTTACATCTAATATCATCAGAAAGATAGGAGTATTGATTACATCTCAAAAATAGGAACTTACTGCTAATATAAAGGAATAATGACAGAATATGGAGAAATCTCTTAAAATTAAAAATATGGCAGTGAGTACAGAAAGACTACTTCAAAAAGTGGAATAAGTCAGATTGAGAAAGACAAATTCTATAACATTTCCCTTATGTGGAGTCCAAAAAAAATGAAAACAAATGAACAAAAAACCAGAAGCAGAATCATAAATACAGAGAAATGGTCATTGTCAGAGGGGATGGGATGGGGGTGGGTGGGTGAAATAGGTGATAGGGAATAAGAGGTATAAACTTCCAGTTAAAAAATAAGTCAGAGAGAGAAAATATAGCACAAGGAATACAGTCAACAATATTGTAGTAATGTTATATGTGACCGACGGACACTGCACTTATCATGGTGAGCACAGCATAATGTGTAGACTCTCGTGGAATCATTATGGCATACACCTGAAACTAACACAATGTTGTACATCAAATATATTTCAATAAAAAATAAGACAGTGAATACAAATCAAGGATAGGGAGCTAAAAAGAAAAAAAATCTCATAAATTAGAGCGGAGAAACAAAGAAGTGAAAAATAAAGGAAACAAAACTTAGAGGATTAATGCTAAATGATCAACATACAACTGGTGAGTTTTTCAGAAAGAAGTGAGAAAAAGAAGAGAGTAAATTAATAAAGAAGCAACAAAAGAAACTTTTTGAGAAATTATTAAGATTTCTAGAGAAGTCCGTGAATCATCTTAAGTATATTTTAGTATTTTCTAGTCTATAGTATTTTTAGACATAAAGAATGTTGCAATAGGGATCTGAAAATGTGATGCTACAGAACGTAAAGTGATTTTGATATTTTGGCAACAAAAATGAACTACGATGAGGCACCTGGTGGCTCAGTCAGTTAAGCATCCGACTTCCGCTCAGGTCAGGGTCTCACGGTTTGTGAGTCTGAGCCCTGAGTTGGGATCTGCACTGACTGACAGCTCAGACCCTGGAGCCTGCTGCAGATTCTGTGTCTCCCTCCCTCTGGCCTTCCCCTGCTCATGCTCCATCTCTCTCAAAAATAAATAATAAACATTAAAAATAATTTTAGAAATGAACTATGAATAATGTAGGGAAGGCTAATTTTGATCCCTTCTGACTGAGTCAACTTAGAGATGGAAATACTGCATTCTGTATTGGATGCCATACTTCTGAAGGGATAGATACTCTAAGGGACAGAGTGATGAAATGGGTAACGGACAGTTCGTTTCTGGGTAACAAACCGCACCCAACCTGTGCGGCTTTGAACAACAATCATTTCATTTGCTCATGACTCTGGAGGTCAGCAACTTAAGCTGGGCTCAGCCGGGCAATTCTTCTCTGGGGTAATTCACACAACTACAGTCAGCCAGTAGTAGGCTGGGACTGAGTACCTCCTTTGTGCTTCGGAGAATGGGTGGTAGTTGACCAATGAGTCATTCTCCTCCTCAGGGAAACAAGCCCAGGCTTTTTCATGTGGATGTGTCAGATTCCAAGAAGGTGAGAGTGGAAGCAACAGGGCCTCTTGAGAGTGATACTCAAAACTCTTATAACCTCTGTTCTATTCTCTTGGTCAGAGCAGGCTGCAAGACCAACCAGATTAAAAGTAGTGTAGAAACTCTATCACCCTCTTGTTGTGACAAGCTGCAGAAGCATGTGTGTACAGGGATGGGAAGGATCTGTAACCGTTATTTTGCAATTTACTATATTTACCCCAAACCATATCATGTGAAGAATGGTGAAAAAATTTAAACATGATTAGCCTGCAGTATAGTAAAGGAGCTACAGTAATCAGTTTTTGGATATTTCAAGCATTATAACGTGGAGTATTATAACATATTATAAGTATTCTCATGGACCCCATGGGTCAACTAAAATATGTGCAAAGAAGTTCAACTTCTGCCCAATACAAGGAAGAACTCTTAAAACATTGTGAAATGTTCTGTCATGGAAAGGCTTTAGGTACATGTTCAGCCCTGTCTGTTTTAGGATGTAGAAGGCGTTTGTGTATAGAAGGACTTTCAGTGTGTCTTCAATACTGGATCCTTACCGTCTTTCCAAAGCACAGGGAATGTAACAGAGAGCTTGGGACCAGATGCTATATTCGGAAGTGGCAAAAGCTAAAGAAAGGAGGAACGGACCCTTGGGTGCCACTGAAACTCCAAGGGGAAGGGGGAAAAAAAGCAATGCCCCTCAAAAAAAGGATTATCGAAGAAAGGGAAAACAACAACCAAATCACTGATTTAACATAATCTGTCAGCTCAGCATTTATCTCTGCACGTAAAGTTTTGTGCTCTGTTCAGAATATCTATTTCACCTTATTCCTCCCAGATACATAAATCATCCCCCTCTGAAATTCCTATTTGTGAAGTTATTACTTGGTTTCGGAGTTATTCAGATTCAAATGGCTCCCTCCCCTCAGAGTTGTCCATTTATAATAGCATCCTAACTAGTATATCTTTCCTGGGAGGATAAATTACTACAGCTGTGGGTTTAAAATCTATGGTTACCTTCCAACCTCCTGAATTTTTAACTGAGTTTATATTTGGGCTCTTCAGAGAGAAATATGACTCAACAACCAGGAGAATGTTGCATTACCTAATCCAACTGTACATTAGTGGCAGGATAAAGACACACTCTAGGCCCAATAAGCAAGGTAGACAATTTCCTGGAGACTCTTGTGTCTCCTCCTTCTGTATTTAGCTTTTACCTGGGACTGGCTCTGGCATGGTAATGGTAAATGTTATTGATAGAGAGATATCCACATTTTTATGAATCCCTCCCTACTCAGATAGTAACAAGACTTCTGTATTATAAACTGAGTAGATGGAAGACCACAGAAAGAATTAAAACAAAACTGTCAATGAAAGATTAATTATAAGAAAGCATTTTCAAATGGAATCATGAAGACAAGTAAATGAGGTCAATCTAAAGCCCTGAATGGAGTATAAACAGGAAACATTATGCACAGGCAAGGTCTGAACGCCATTCCTTCCACAGCCAGACTTTGTATTGAATATCATTTGCTGTGAGCATGCCACTTTACTGAGGTGGGTTGGGCAAGGAGAAGGGAATTGCTGGGGCTCAGGAAGCAACATGGCTTAGTCCCACGCACTTCTCCAGCTTTGTGGGAGAGGACAACAGCACTCATGCCTGCCTGCCTGGGTTTTCCGATCTGAAAATCCCCTGGCTGTCATAATTGGCATTTATTTCCTTGAGGAATTTCTAGTCATACAGGTGTAAGTCGTAATACACCGGTTCCTGATATTTTCCTGTATTCTCCAAACTGGACAATCTGTCTAGAGAATTTACATTCTTCTTATCAAGATCTCCTAGATTCTTACTGTGGCAATCTTGTGTGACCAAATGACCTACTTATGCGGTGCCCTTTTTTTGATAAAATTTTTAAATAAACCTCAAATTTGGAAATATATATCTATATCTATATCATGAAATACATCTATTTATTTTTAAATTTATATAATGTGTTATATATGTTATATAAATATATATTATATATACATTTATATGTTGCACAAATATATAAACTGGTATAGTTACATATAAATATGCTCAGATGATCTTGTAATATACATACACATATAAGTAATTATTTTTCATTTCTTTTCCTACATCTTTTGAGGTTTTGAAAAATCACATTTATTTTTTTAAGATTCTTTCAATGGAGTTTCCTCCCTGGCTGCTGTTAGCTTTGGCATTTGTCTTCAGTTACTAATAACCAAAATGCTTAGCATTTGTATCCACAAAACAGAAAAAGCACTGGGAAGGATGATAACATTTCAATAACCCCAGCCCCTAATGCATCTCTCTCTTTCTACCACTTAAGCAAGTCATGCTTCAAAAACAGTCCTCAGAATTGGCAAGCACCCCCCTCACGTATTTGAAAACTCACTAGTTGTTATTTTTGTTAGTCCGTTTGTATATTTTATTACTAGTGAACAACTTTCCATAATGATAACCAATTCAGGGGCAATATATCAAGTAAGAAGTGAAAATTTCCTAACTCTTCCTCCACCCCAAGCCTCTAAGGCAATCACTGTAACTATTTCATGTCTACCAGAACCAACTCCCATTGTTCTGTTCTTTTATTCACCCCATTAACTGAATCACACCGTGTATTTTGATTTTCCTACTCTGTATTGCTGACATTGCTCCAGATCAACATAAGTATTTCCATCTCATTATTTTTAATAGCAGGCAGGATGTGCCTCTATTTTATTTAACGATTTCTTTATTAATAGGCATGTAGGATGTTTTTTCTGTTTTGTTTTGTTTCTGTTACAATCAGGGTGCAGTGAACACTTGTACACACACACACATGCACAAACTTACACTATTTTTGCCATGGAACATAATTCCGTAAGTGGACTTGTTGACTAGGAGAAAAATGTACCTTCCAAAAAAGACTATCAGTTTATAATATGACCAAGAGTTCTTGAGAGTATCTTTTCTCTGATCATCCATGTCAAAATATTTTTCAATTTTCTAACTCTGAATAGGCAAATAAAAGTTCAATTGGTATTTAATTTTTAGTTTGAGAAACCACTGTTACAGAACCTTTGCCGATTTAAAATTTTTTTTTGCATTTATTTTGTATCTATAGATTTGGCAAATTTTATATCTCTATTTATATTCATGTCTTAACAGTAGATCTATTATAGTTCTTGCAAAGACTTTCTGCCTGCCTACCTTTTCCGCTCATTTTTCCTATGAAAGAGCTCTTGGTGGTGTTTCCAAATCCCATCCCCTTACCTGCTCCCACTCCAAAAGATTGTCATTATCTTGGTTTTTTAAATTCCTTTTATTTTTTATAAAATAGAGTTTTACCACATACGTATGTATTTCTAGGCAATATGGTGCTGATTTTGCTTGTTTTTGAACTCTATAAAGATGGAATTATACTGTTTGTATTCTTCTGTATCATGTTTTCAGTTAATGATACATTTCTAAGGTTTAATTCATGTTGATGTTTGTAGCTGTAGTTTATTTCTTTGCAGTTATTACTCATCTGTTTAAAATGCTAAGTGCTATTTTTAATTAAAATAGATAGTCCATGTATTGGTTGTGTTTTCTATGTTGGCTATCATAACATTTTAAGTAATGACTGTATTATTTCTTACCTCCCAACTGCAATCCAATTGATCTAATGCTGCCCTGTCTTCAGTGGTGTTCTGACAACACATCTCCCGCCTGCTCCGTCTCCCTTTACTGCTCCCACCCTTGATTTGTCGTATTTGCCAATTTCCATAATGCAAGTAGTTCTACCATGACCACTTTCAGGCCCACACAATTGTAGAATCAGGAAGAGGTGTGCATAAGGGTCTGTCTTTGAGTCTGTATGAACAATCTCCAACAGGCTATTGGACTGTAGCTTCTCTAGTTCCTAACTTTTTATCATTCAATCAGATGACTACTGTGTTTTTCAAACATACCTTTGATAGGTTAGAGAGTCTCTTCTATTTCAATTTCACTAGGAGTTCTCATCATGATATTTGAATGTTCCAGCAGCTTTTTTTTTTTTTTTTGCATCTAGCGAGATGAATCCTTTTAATTCCTCTCTTATCTATTAATGTGTAAATGAAATTTAGATTTATTTTAGGGCTGATGCTCTTTGATCTCTGGGGTAACCTAACTTGCTAATTACCTATTATCTTATTTGTAGACTGTTAGATTTGCCTTGCAAATGTTTTATTTGGGATATTGCATTGTATATGTGTGGTACTTTGTTTGTTTCTTTGTTTTTTACAATTACCTTCTGACAACCAGAGTTAGCATAGTAAGTCTTTATCTGGGTGAGTCTACTAATGTTCTGAGTTATCTGAGAAATATTTGGTAGAATTTGCCTAAAAACCTGGTTGGGACTGGTGTTTTCTCTGTAAGAAAATTTTAATTAATGACTGATTTTTAATTAATAGAATACTTCTATAGAAGTATTCAGGATTTTGTTTCATGCATTGTGAGTCAATTTTGCTAAGATTTATTTTTCTAGGAATTTTCTATTTTTATATACTTTTAATATTAATGAAATATTTCCTTAGGCATGTTTACTAATTTTATCCTTTATTATATCCCTGACTATGTCCTTGTCCTCTTTCCAAATTGTTTTTTTTCTTCTTTCATCAGTCTTATTGGAAGATTATACATTTCTTTAGTTTTTTAAAGATAAACTTGTTGATCTTGGTTCAGCCTCTCTTGTACCTTCATTTTTCTTTCATTAAGTTCTGCTTATATATTTATTATTTTAACTACATTCTTTAGTTTTTAACTGCTTTTTACTAAATGTATTCCTGGTGGGGTATCTGGGTGGCTCATCATTAGAGTCACTGACTCTTAATTTCACCTCAAGTCATGATCCCCGCTCCTGGGATAGAGCCCCACATTGGGCTCTGTGTTGAACATGGAGCTTGCTTAAGATTCTCTCTTGCGCTCTCTCTCTCCCTCTGCTCCTCTCCCCTGCTCATGCTCTTTCTCTTTGAAATTAAAAAAAAAAAAAAAGTATTTGTGGTGTATTTTATCTTGAGTTTAATTTTTATCATAAAATCTGTCAGTCTTTCATTTTATAATTTTTGAGTTTTATGCCCTTCAGAGGAAGCTGTTTAACACACCTAAGATAATAGAGTGGTATATATTTTCTTCTAGTAATTATATCACTTATTTGTTGGTGCCCCTGATATTTTCAATCTATCTGAAATTCATTTTAAGGTGTGTGTTATTTTCCTACAATCTGATGGCTAATTGTTCTAACAAGGTTCAGTAAATGGTTTCAATTTTGATATGCTTATTTGAAAATAATATATTAAATTGTCATGTCTACCTGGATTTATTTCTCAATTCTACCTAGTTATTTGTCTTATTGCAATATGCTGTTTTAATTTGAGTAGGTTTATCAATTATTTTAACAATCAATAGTACACATCTCCTCTCATTTTCATTGTCATTTTCCTATAATTTTCTTGTTTTTTTCCACACACTTTTCTTGATGATCTTTATTTCCTTTAAGATTTGGTTATATATATTTGGTATTTGGTGCATGTATTACAAAACTTACAAAAGGAAATACAGATAAATCCACGTAAGTTCCTTTGTTGTAAACCTTACCCTTTCTCCTCAAACTTCTTACTGGAGACAATTTCTCTTGTCAGAGACAATCAACTTGTTAATGAAACATTTTTCCCCCTTTTATTTTCATAAAGTAATAGCACAGTCATATCCTTTGCCTTTTTTCACTTAGTTTCTTGGCCATTTTGGTCAGTATCAAATATAAGGAGCTACGCCTAACGAACTTCAAAAACAATGTAGCAATTTTCTTTTCAATGTGGCAAATTTTTAACAAAGTCTGTATCACTAAAAACTCAAACATATGACCAAATGACATCTTTCAAATACTATTTCTAGCGACCTACATCAAGGAAAGTATTTTATCATGTCATAGGAGGTCAACTTTTCAATTCACATAACAAATTAAGTCAATTTGTGGATAATATTCTTTAAAAGATGAAATATATCAGCTTTCATGTCATAACACTGTACTGAGAAAATGCTAACTTAAAAAATAAATTTCATAAGTTTGGGCAATGTATTTTGCTCTCTGCTTCAGTTTTCTCATCTTTAAAGGATTGTATGAAATAACTAAGATCGATTTCAGTTCTAAATGTCTACTATTTTATTATAGTCTCAAAGCAATTACTTCTCACTAGCTCAGAGATTACAATGCATCATGTCATCTATTTTGACTTCCTGAAAGTAAACAATTGATATATTTTTTAAAAATTTATGTTTTTTATTTATTTTTGAGAGCACGAGCAGAGGAGGGCCAGAGAGAGAAGGAGACACAGAATCTGAAGACAGTCTCCAGGCTCCGAGCTAGCTATCAGCACAGAGCCCTACGTGGGGCTCGAACCCACTAATCGTGAGATCATGACCTGAGCTGAAGTCGGACACTTAACCGACTGAGCGACCCAGGTGCCCCACCAATTGATATTTAAAAAGCTTTGCAATCATGGCATGTTCAAGTGGCCTCTACAGCAGCCGACCATGGGCTGTTTGGCAAAGTATCACCATTGTTAGGATTCAAATCTCTGTACTTCCCTTTTCCATAAGTTAGGGCTCAAAACTGCACATTCTTAGGATAAAGTATTTGAACTGGCTTGGCTTGAGTCTCCAACCACCTCTGGCACAAAAGGCAGAAGGTAACACGATATACGGAGTACATCTCCTTGCTGGAGCACTTCGCTGCAAACGGAAAGTTTTTTGAAAAGAGGATGCTATTGTCATGACCCTGGCTGCTAAACTAACAGATATTTATTCATACAATAGAAAGGGTACTCTGTGTATAATTCTGTATTCTAGGCATATTGTAGTTTTTGTTTTACATCAGGTAAGAAGGTACTGGGACACCATTATAAGTAAATATTTCAATTTCACAAATGCAATTCAATTGTAAACACTCTATTTGAAATGCTTTTTACACATACATATAATTCAAGGCTTTTCTTTTGAGGTTACTTTGTTCTTGTTTTGGTGTAGAATTACTGCCAAATGTATTTTTGATTTCTTTAAAAGATATTGGAGTCTTATCGAAAATGGAATAAGCAATATTGACCTTACTAGGATGTCAAAGAATATAATTTCTAAGATAAGTCATTCATGTTTGTTATCATATAGCTCTTTATTTAATGGATATGGCAGTAGATTAAAAATTAAGACATGCTATTTGTGAATGGTGACTAATGATTCTGACCCATGGGTGGTTGGGTGGGGGGAAATGGTGAGAATTAAGTAATTTATTTAGAAGAATTTAGGAATTAAAAAGTTGAAAGTACATTGTAAAAGTTTATTTGTGCTCTAGGTTTTCTTTAACAGTTTTGCTATATGATTGCTAGGTTGTGAGCTCCCTAAGGATAAGAATCAAATTCTTATCACTTATTATCCTGAGAAATTGTGGCAAATGATTAATGCCTGTGTATTTGATAGAAGGAAAGTAGCCCCAGGGGGTGAAGAGAAATGGAATTACAATACAAAATATACTTGAAATGAGACTAATAAAACCATAATTGCCAAGGTAAAGGGGCATAGAACCTGAACAGGAATGTGCACACGTAGCGAACAGAACTGGGGAAAATGGAGGTCACAGCCAGGCTGGGCCAGGAAAGAGGCACGTGCAGTAAGAGTGAACCAGCCCTCAGATGTCACCACCTGAGGCAGCTGTCCATCTTTCTCCTGACCTTGTGCCAGCCTGTCACTTTCCTCTGATTCCTTGAAACAGTCCGAGGAATATTTTCCTTTATGGCTTTGAGTCTCTAAATCATCTTTGGTTGATATCTGACATACTTGTTGGCAGGCTAAATGGATTTCTTAATAGTGTAGCTTAGATAAATCTTTTTTCTATTGCAGGAGAGCCAAAAATGTTTTTTTATGGCTAACTCTAGCTTAATAAGCAGCCAGAGTTTTAAAAAAATGCAACCACTTAATTTTTTATATGGATTTGTTCCTTTTGGTAATTAAAAACAAACATTTTGTAAAACTGCCAACATATTAATCAAAATAATATAGGGTTATGTACATCAAGCATTTAAATCTGTTTTAAACCCTTCTAAGATGAAATCATGAAATAATATTAAAACAGATTGAAACAAGACTTTTGATTGCTTACATATGTGCTTGGGGTAGACCAAAGGTCATATATAAAGTTCATCTAGGGCCATAGATTTCAGTAGATTCTAAGATTTATTTGGGGGTATACTTTAAATGTATGTGTCACTATACTACCATGTAGCACTGGAAAATAAAATCACCTTGGTTATGTAAACCTCAAAAATTTTGCCACTAGCCAAGTTTGGTCAATGATGATCCAAATCTTTTCCATTTTTTGATATTAGTAGCAATGCTAAGTGCAGCTTTCAAGTCAGGATAACAATGTAACTAACTAGACCTTTTGTGGCCACTTAGAGCTAGAGCTAGAAACTGTTTTTGCCAGAGATCAAATAAAATAACCCAAAAGGAGAGTTTTCTTCCTTTTTTTCTGCCTACAAGGTTACATTATTAGTAAGCAGCCAGACATAAAGATTATCAAGTATAATCACTTCAAGGCCCCTAAAATGTTATGTTTTATGTAGTTCTATGCCATGTGCTGGCATTTCATTCCCTTCTTTTATCTGTATATTGCAGGCAGAGTCCCAAATTTCTTCTGCCGTCTTAGCTATTATATCAGTAAAACAAAAATTAAATACTAGTTACCTTATTTTGGTTTGTAATAAAAATCTTCACTCTAACACGTTAATCTTAATATTAAATTTTAAGTGTCATACTATTTTACTAGTAACTTACTAGTTTTCCATCACCAACTATAGATATGTATATATATGTATACATACATACATACATACATACACACATGTATGTCTATCTCTTTATCTTCTCTTAGGCCATCCTGGCCGGCATTTCTTTTGGCTTAATCAGAATTTTAGACTGTTAGAATATTAAGAATGATCAGACATTGTATAGAACCACCAAAGATCTGGAATACTCAATAAATACTGAGAAAAACAAAGTTAGAGTTATCACATTTCCTGATTTCAAAGTATATACAAAGGTACAGTGAATCAAAACTGGATAGCTTTACAAAAACAGACACATAGATCAAAGGAACATAATAGAGAGTCCGGAAATATATCCATGCATATATGATTATTCAGTTTTCAACAAACAAGCCAAGAATATACAATGGGAAAAGGATTGGCTCTTCAGTAAATGGTGCCATGAAAACTAGACAGAAACCAACAAAAGGGTAAAAGTGGACCCCCAACTTTACACTATACACAAAAACAACTCATGGTGTTTGAAAGTCTAGAACATAAGACCTAAAACCATACAATTCTTAGAAGAAAACTGTGGGTAAGCTCCTTGACATTAGTCTTCACATTGATTTTTTGTTTTTGACACAAAGAGCAAAGGTGACCAAAAGGTGGGACTTCATCAAACTGAAAACCTTCTGTTCGGCTAAGGAAACAAACCATCAAGACAATGACAAAGAACTCTAAAGAATGGAAGGAAATATAAGCAAACCACATACCTGAAAAGAAGTTAATATCTAAAATATATCGACCTCATACAACTCAATGGCAAAGAAACAACAAACAAAAAACATCCAATTAAAAATGGGCAAATGACCTGAATGGGTATTTTTCAAAAAAGACATCCAAATATATTCAACCTCATTAATTACTAGGGAAATATAAATCAAAACCACAATGAGATATTACCTGTTAGGGTGTTACTAAAAAACACCAAGAGGAAACAAATGTGAGGGAGGATGTGGAGAAAATGGAATGCTAGTACACTATTGGAAATGTAAACTGCTACAGCCATTATGAAAAAGCGTAGAGAGTTACCTCAAGAATTGAAAATAGAACTACTATGTAATCCAGCAATTGAATGTCTGGCCATATATTCAAAATAAATGAAATTTTTTCTTGAAGAATCTCTACACACACAGAGACACACACACACACAGAGGAATATTATTAAGACTTAAAAAAAGAGATAAATCCTGCCATTGTGGACAACATGGATCCAATTGGATGGCATTAGGCTAAGTGAAATAAACCAGACAGAGAAAGACAAATACTGTGTGGTATCATTTCTTTGTGGTATCTAAAAAGAAAATAAAGAAGAAGAAGAAGAAGAAAAAAAAGAAAAAGGAAAGAAGAAGTAGTCAAACTCATGGAGACATAGAATACAAAGGTGGTTGCCAGGGGCTGGAGATAGGGAGAAATAGGGAGAGGCTCAAAAAAGGATGCAAACTTTCCATTATAAGATGATAAGATCTGAGTGTTTAACATGTAACAGTGTGACTATAGTTACTAACACCGTACTGTATAATTGAAATTGGCTAAGAAAGCAGAACCTTAAATTCTCTCAACAGAAAATATCCGTAAATATGTGAGGTGATGGATGTGTTAATTAACTCGAAGGGGGGACTCCTTTCACAATATATATGTATTTCCAATCATCATGCTATACACATGAAACATACAACAATTTTATGTGTCAATTTTAAGGCTAAAAAAAAAAGGATGAGACCTATTTTGACTAGGTCAATCCCATTCTTTCAAAAGGTTGAGTTGAAAATGTGATAAAATTCTTACCTCTGAACTTTCTTATCCTCAATAAATAAAACTTGTTTAATAATGTTCAATGACGACCTTCAATGAAATGAAAGACTCAGTAGTTTAGCAAAATGAATACAAAAGAACATTCCCTCTGCTCAAAACAATGTGGCATCATTAATTCTTAGAGAACAGACCCCAAGTGCTAATTGTTTGTTTGGTCTACATGACATTTAGAAGTTTTAAGTGCTTTGAAATGATGTGAAAGCATATGTGGAGAGGGAGTTTGGACTGGAACTTGAACTACCGTATAGATTCGTCTGCTACTTCATGATTGTAGTTTTTTCATGTATTTTTGCAGTACTATGAAGGTGAAGATCACTAGACTTCCATTTTCTTTATATTGATGGAGCCACTGAAAGCCCCAAACTACCACAAAGTCAGGAAATGCAAAGTGTGGTCACTTTCCACAACCTATTATGAAATAAAATTGCTTTGTATTCTTGCGTATGTGAGGTTTCAGTTATTGATCTGGAGCATACATCATCAACAAGAAAATAGTGAATGTGGCCCTCTTTCTCCCCTTTATTCTCTATAAAGAATCAGCTTAGTATAAGAGCCAGCCACAAACTTCTCTCTGCCTCCTGAAAGATTAGTGCAGGTGCACTAAAAAGGAGCAACAATTTGTGTTATTATTATTGTATATTATTAATACGTAGTTTATTTTTGTGATGGAATTCTAAAATAACTTTTTCAAAAAGGTTTCCTGTAGTTCTGTTTGGGAATTACAAGTATCAACAGTAAGAAGTGCTTTGACCGACATATAATGTACTGAGTTTTGGCCTTTGAAATATAAAGCCATTTTACTGATGCCACTGAACTGAACTGATCTTTATTCACTGGTTGAAAGATAAGGTGCACATGTTGCCACTTACACAAGTGACAATGTGGAGGCTAAGAGAAGCTAACATTTAAAATCAGTTTCCTCCACAGCGTCAATTGAATATGTTCTTCAAACTTGTGATGTTTTATTAAGAAATAATTTTATCAGCTTTCACCTAAATTAATCTGTCTTATTTGCAGCTATGAACAAATATCATAAAGAGATACTTTGAAGATTCTTAACTTTCTTTAAGGCCCCCAAAAGTCTGAAATGCAAGTTACTCCCGGACTTAAATTTGTTCTTTTACATTTTTTTAATGTCTTTTATTTATTTTTGAGAGAGACAGTGTGAGCAGGGGAGGATCAGAGAAAGAGGGAGACACAGAATCTGAAGCAGGTGCCAGGCTCTCGGCTAGGTGTCAGCACAGAGTCCTACACGGGGTTCAAACCCATGAACCGTGAGATCATGACCTGAGCCAAAGCCGGATGCTCAACCGACTGAGCCACCCAGGCGCCCCATTAAGCTTGTTCTTTTAAATATTTGTTCTGTTTTTGGTGTCACTCCCCATTTTTTAAATAAAAAATAAAATACAAAACCCCAAAGTGAAAAACTCAGAACAAATTCCATAACTCTAATGCCCTAATTGAGCATGTAGAATTTGGAACCAGATAAACTTGGGCAAAATATTACTTCAGACAAAATATTAGCTTTCCTAAAGCTTTAATTTCACTTGTAAAATTTCAGATAATGATTGTGTTCAACCTTTTAGGAATCTTGGGAAGATTCTATGATATAGTCGGCTCAGCAGAGCACCTGTCCTACAGGAGACAGTGGTTAGCAGGCAAATGCTTGTTGGCTCTTATCAAGCTTCATTTACTCTTATGTGCTGAATTATTTCCCCCCAAGTCCTCTGTTGAAGTTCAGTACCTCTGTGAATCCCCATTACCTCAGAATATAAATGTATTCAGAGACATGGCCTTTGAAGGCTTATGAAAATAAAATGAGGATGTGTGGGTGGCCCCTATTCTAGCATGACCAATGTCCTCACAAGAATTGTGAGATTTGGACAGACACCTGAGTGAACAGAAAAAAGAATGAACAGTCCCCTGCCCATAAGACAGGGACACTTCAGAAGAAAACAATCCTCATGGCGCCTTGACCTTGGACTTCTGGCTTACCGTTCCACGAGTAAATAAATGTCTGTTGTTTAAGTCTGTGACATTTTGTTATGGCAGTCCTAGTAAACGATATGTCTCCCCTGGAAAAAAAATTCTCTTGTTCTGGAAATAGATCTGACTGATTGGACAAAAGGGCTGACTTTATCATGACGCTGGCCCGTGATCATAGCACCTTGTAACAGCCATAATCACCTGTCCAGGCCCCAAACAGGGTCACTTAGAACCCTTCAGTAGGCTTTTTTTTTTCTTTTGCTGGAGACAGTGGGATGATTCTCTACTTCTTCACTTAACACTGTAATTCTAGAGGTTCTGGTAACCATCGCTGGTGAGGCAAGGATAGCCTGAGAGTACATAGCAGGACCCAGAGCAAAGCAAAGGTGAGGGGCAGGGATGGAGAGTCTCAGAGTCAGCTCTTTGATTGAGCAGCTCTTTAATTTTGTGAGCTTTCCTGCTCAACATTTTTTTCTTTTTAAGTTGGGTTGCAGTTATCTTTAGCTAAAAAAAATAATGTCCTGGCCATTCCTTTGATTTCTGTTATAAAATTGAACATATGGTTCCATGAGGAAAAAATAATCCTTAGATCAAAAGAATTGATATGATATGGGCCAAATTGTGTGTCCCCCCCACATATATATACACACATATACATACAGACACACACACACATATATTTTTTTTTCTTAAAAGATAGCCATAGGAAGACACAGAGACACACACACAAGGGGGAGGGCATGTGAAGATGGAATGTTAGATTGGAGTGATGCACTGACAAGTAGAGGAATTCCCAAGATAGCTGGCAAACTATCAGAAGTCAGGAAGAACCAAGGAAGGATTCCTCTATGTGTTTTAGAGGAAATATGGCCTTGGTTCTCCCATTTTGGTGCCCACACCTTGATTTTAGACTTAAAATATCCAGAACTATGAGACGACACATTCTCATTGTTTTAAGTCACTCCATCTGTGATAATTTGTTATAGAAACCCTGGAAACCTATACAGCCTAGGAGAAAGAAGTTAACATCTATGACACTGTGAATCTTTCCTCGAATCCCCAGGTTTTCAGCAATAAGGCCCTCCTTTCCTCTTCCGTGATCCTTATTTTCAGTTCTCATTTTTAAAAGCATAATACAATTTGTATTACCATTTTAACGTATATCCTAGATCATGTAGTTGCTAAACCCTTCGATGTTAGGAAACGTATCCACATCCTGCTGGTGTTACTGTCATTATGATCGGCATCCCCGTCAGTCAACACTGTTAATGTAGCTACCATCTACTGATCACCAATTACACTGCCATGACCCAAGTGAGGCACGTTCATTATCCCATTTCATTTTCACAAGACCTGTGCAAATATGGATGAGCCTCTTTACAGAAGATGAAGCTGTTACTCAAAACGATGATGAGATACCTGAAGCTTCCATGGGGGGTGGGGAAGGGGAATTGACACATTTCTATGTGCCTCCAAAGTGAGAACCTTGATGGTAATGTCATTGTTCCTTCTTTGAAGCTTTTCTACTATTGCAATTGTTATACATTCTAGAATTTCATCTTGTTCTCAGTCACCGAGATACCCTTCTATTTCTTTGTGTGGGCTGTGTTATCCTATAATCTGATTTTGGTAATGAGGTTACCAGTACTGCTTTCTCTATCTCAATTTACTTAATCTCCTGCCTCTCATTGTGATTTAAGGTTAGGTGAAATTAAATTACTTTTTCAATATCATATAAATTTAAAATTTCAAAAAAACACAAATTTTCCATGAACTGAATGATATATACATTAATATTTTTTTTTTCATGGGGCGCCTGGGTGGCTCAGTTGGTTAAGCCTCCGGCTCCGGCTCAGGTCAGATCTCACGGTCGTGGGTTCGAGCCCCGCATCAGGCTCTGTGCTGACAGCTAGCTCAGAGCCTGGAGCCTGCTTCCGGTTCTGTGTCTCCTTCTCTCTCTGCCCCTCCCCCTCTCATGCTCTGTCCCTCTCAGTATCAAAAATAAATAAAACAAAAAAAAATTAAAAAATATATATATATATTTTTTTCACTATTCAAGTGCAGTGGTGAGAGGGTAGGGGGGAAAGAGTAGAACAAGGAATTAGAACTGTGACAGCCTGTGAACAATCAATCAAGAAAACTTACTACCTTTAGACCAGCCAATATTCGCTATGCTTATAATTTCCAGCCCAAAGTAAAGGCTCCCTTAAAAACCACTGGGGCAATCTTTACTTTTCTTCAGTACCAACTATGACCTAAATGAACTAAATCACTGTTTTCTCAAAAAATGCTTTCTTGACCTCCCATGCTAGATCAATGTCCATGTTATGTCATAGTACCTTGCCCTACTCTTCTATAGATATTAATTTTTTAAAAACTGGTATAATTTTTTGTCTTGATTAACATTATTACTCTTCACAATTCTGTAAATGTCATGAGGGAATTATAACTTCACATTTTTTGCTCACAGTGTCTCTGATGACTAGTTCTGTCCCTGGTATGTAAGTAATACTTAAACAATTAAAAGATTGGATGAATAAATGACCCCAAGGGCAATGTTCCTCTCATTTCTTTCAACTGTCATTTTATTTGGGTTCTGTATGAGTCAAGCACTTGGAAAATTCTTCCTAAAATTATCTCTCCCATAACATGGTGCCCTGGGCTTTTCTCCTTTCTCTGTGCCCACTCTCTTCATCTTTCTTCTGGATTCTTGCCTTTCTCCCACCTATTAAATAGCGTGAGCATTTTCTCCTTCCAACATGTCCTATTGGACGATCACCCTCGGTTGCCATCCTGACTTTCCTCCTCATTCAAATTTTTTTCCAGTGCCTGATTTGCAGGCTGAAGCTGGTGTCTATTTCCGGCATGGCACCAGAATATTCCATAGCATTCACTTGTTCAGGGTGCCTACCTTCTCATGCTCCCTTAATTGATGGGAAGGATCTAGGTCTTATTTTACCAAATACGGTGCCTCACACATATATTTATGAAACGACTTTCTGCTTAGAAACCACCAATTGTCCATCACACTTAGAATAAAACTCAAAGTCCCCAGCAAACTCCTCAAATCCTTAACCTCATTTTGCCTATTTCTGCCGTCTCACTCAAAAGAAGCCAAAATGACCTTCTGGCTATTCTTTGACACATTAAGCACATTGATATTTCAGGGCTTTTGACCTGCTGCTCTTTTGGCCTTGAATCTATAGATAGATTTTAAGACATCTGTGAACTTGCTTCTCTCAGATATCCCCATGGCTTTTCTCATTCAAGTCTCCACTCAACAGCCCTTCTCCCAGGGTCCTTTCCTGACAATGTAATAAAAAATAGCATTGTACTTTACTTTTTATCTCATATCCTGCTTATTTTTGTGCTTCATAGTTCTTACCAATATCTAATATTATGTTTATTGCCTGTTTATTGTTTGTCTGTGTTACTAGCATGTAGGCTCTGAGAGAGAAAGGATATTATTTATTTTACTCATGGCTCCATATTCTCAGCATTAAGAAGAGTCACATAGTAGGTCTGCTGCAATTATTGCCAAGTAAATTAGACAATAAATACTCTCAAACTTCTCAAAGACAGGCATGTCACAGTCCTTTTTTTTTTTAATAACACCAATCATCTGATGCTCAGTCTTAAGAAGAGATTTCCAAGAACTATTTGTTGAATCTATTTTCATATGGAGGTCTCATTTCCATGAACAAGCATCATGTCCCGTTTTAAACCCTGGATCACTGTAATATTAGGTATTAGGAAGGTCAATCTCTTGAACTTCTGAATTTAGTCTTTACTTTTTTCTGTTATCACATTTTGTTTTACTTTTCTATCTTATTTTTCATATTATGTTTTCAGTTCCAACATGTTGTACTATTAATTGTATGAAATATCCAAATGAGGGAACACCTTTCAAGTCTGCAGAAAACAGGTTCCTTAACTGGGATGACTCTGCTACAGACAAAAATTACAAACATTTCCCCAATTCGCCTAGAAACAGAGTAGATAAATTATTTATAACTAAGAAAGAGAATAGAGTCTCTTACGGATTCATTTTGGCTAATCATTATAATTTTGTTCATTACAGATAAATGGAAATCATGAAATCCTAGGCTTTTGACACCATATAGATAACATGTAGTGATCACTTTTTGGAGGAGGAAAATATATAATTTTCCTGAAATGTTTATAATTAGGTGAAATATTTTAGAAAATCTTTTACATAATATGAGCACAAAAGTCCCCAGAATGAATTTCAGAAAATCAGATTGAAGTTTAACTGCATAATAATTGTGATGTAAAACCAAATGGTTTATATTCTAAGCATCTTAGCTTTCTTCTTTACATAATATCTTCAAAATAGCTCATCAAACTAAATAAATCGGGGGGCCTCCTTATTCTTCTCTTATTTTAACAAGGTGCTTATTCATACTTGCCAGGAATGATTCAGTTTTTTATATATATAAAAAAAGTTGATTTATTTTTGGCAGAGAGAACATGCTTGCACAAGTGGGGGAAGGTCAAAAAGAGAGGGCGAGAGAGAGTCCCAAAAAATCTCTGGGCTGTCAGTACAGAGCCCAACCTGGGCTCGGTCTCTCAAACTGTGAGATCATGACCTGAGCAGATAGCAAGTCGGATACTCAACCGACTAAGCCACTTAGGTACCCCCAGCCCTTTTTCAAAAAGCAAAAATTTATGACACACCTAAGGGTGGAGAAATTATAGAACTTTCTAAAATATAAAGTTAAGCATACATGTAACTGGTACACAGTAGGGAATGTCAGCTATGGTTTCCTTGCCTATTATGTGCTGCTCAAGCTTTGTAAAGTGAAAACAAAAAAATGAGATATTTTTCCTCCCTTTGCAACTGTCCACTTAACTATCATTCAGACAATTTTCCAGTTGAATCAGGCATATTTCTAACAAAAGGGAGGGGAAGAGGGAAAAAAACAAGGAAAGAATCAAAGCTGCAACCACTATAAAAGTACGCAAAATGACTAAGCGATTTAGTGTAAGATGCTCTAAATTGCCGTTATTACACGAAAGGTACTTTTTAATAAAATTCTACATCAGTAGTTCATAAGCTCACATCTACCAACCTCAGAGTCCATAAATAGACTTAAAGTGCTGTATAAACTTGCTTGGGGAAAAATTGCAACTTTATTTCCATTTGGCTTCCACTGAAATTTAGCATTTCCTCCAATTATGAAGGGAGGCAATAGCAGTAATAGCACCACCTATAACTTATTCATTAGTAGGACTCAGAAATATTGTAAAATCACCTTACAGTGGTGATATCACAAATTACTGTTTATCCTCATTACTGCTTTGATCTTATTATTTAACGTGTTGTTCAAATTATGTAATTTTAAGAAAATATTTAAGTAAGAGTATTTCAATGTAATTGGTTCTGTTTATAATCCTAAATGTTTTGTTTCGTAAGAACTTAGTCTTTAATTGAACCAAAGACCTTCATAGCACATATACACACAAAGGTTAAGAATCTCTGATAGGTTGTTATTTTGTGTAAATTAGTACAGTCTGCTAACATTTGTCTTTTAAACCTATTTAAGTGGTTGAATAAAAATACAATTGAGGGGAAAATGTCTCCCCATGTCATAAAAATGGTATATTGAGGCCAATACAAAATAACACTATTGAAAAGACTATAAATTAATCTTTAAAATTTTGTATTTTATGAAATGATGGAAGGGTAATGATCCTCTAAGTAGGTATGCCAATATCATTTTGATGACCGAGCCTGTTAGGACCTCTCACAACACAACCTCACTAATACGGTGCCTGTCAGACTATAGGTAGCCACATATTTCGTTAGCACTGCCTATGAATCACATGTGTGAAAATTCCCTCACTGAATTTTTGATATGGTTAACATCAAGTCCTTGCACATTTTGTAAAGAAATTTTGAGATGGCATTTTCTTCATGAAATGATGGAAACATAACACAAAATAGCTTTTCTTTTACAAATCTTAAAAAAAAGTTTTAAAAGTGACATTGAGTTTAGAGCACCACAAATATGACTGCTATCAATCTCTACTTTTAAGGGCATCTTGACTTCTGAAAGGGCTGAAAAATTTTCCTTTTTTTAACTTCTGAGATATTACTGGGCTCTTGCTTCTTTCCTTGAGTTCAGTTTTTTTAAGTGGCTATAGGTACAATGTCTTTTATGCTACCATTGCATGTAAAGAGGCTCCGTTGGCCCTGAGAAATCACCACATTGGTTCTGCACCTGACAGGAAAGCACGTTGGCAGACAAAAATCAACCACAACATCACTAACAAAAGTGGCTGACAGAGAAATTAGTAATCTAATTCAAAATATATATTGGGCTTAAAAATAGGGCTATGAACATAGTTTGTTTTAGGAAAGCCATATTCTGGGAGCACCTGGGTAGCTCAGTCAGTTGAGTTTAGGCTTAGGTCATGATCCCTGGGTTGTGCGATCCAGCCCCATGTTGGGCTCCACACTGACTTAGTGCTGAGCATGGAGTCTGCTTAAGATTCTCTCTGTCCCTCTGTCCCTTTTATGCTCATGCACATCCACTCTCTCTCTCTAAAAAATAAATAAATAAATAATTTAAAAACCATATTATGTCACTAAGTCATTTGTATATTAGTCATGATTTGTATATGGATTTGACCCTGAGTTTCTCTAAGTTTCTTTTTCTCTACATTTATCTCTTTTAAAGGTGTAAAAAGATGAAAAGAGAAAATAATGAGTTATTTTTAAAGTACCCTTCAGTCTTGCTTGAAAAGTTTATGGTACAGTGGATATTCATGTCCTCTGGCAATAATCTATATATCAAAATCAGATAATCTGATGACCTTTAATCTCTTTATAGAAATTTTTTAAAGGTACATTTTTGAGAGGTTAAACTAGAAATAATATTCCCTTTAGAAATAGTGTAAATACATTTAGAAATTATGAAACTAAAGCCACACGTATTAAATAATCAATAACATATGAACTACAAGCTGACAGTAAAATACCAGGAGTTCACCAAAATGAGTTACTATCTATGCACAGTGAAAAGATGTCACTTTGAAGTATTAGTAATTAATTCTTTATCACCATATTACTTATTCCCAAAATAAAAAAGAGTATGGAAGCCCCTGGGTGGCTTAGTGGGTTGAACATCCAACTTCTGCTCAGGTCATGATCTTGAAGTTCATGAGTTTGAACCTGCATTGGATTCTGTGCTGACAGCTCAGAGCCTGAAGCCTACTTTGGATTCTGTGTTCCCCTCTCTCTCTGCCCCTCATCTGCTCGTGATCTCTCTCCCTCTCTCTCTCATAATAAATAAATAAATAAATAAGTAAATAAATAAATAAATAAATGCATTTAAACAAATTTTTATGGGTGCCTTGGGTGGCTTAGTCAGTTAAGTGTCTGACTTTGGCTCAGGTCATGATCTCACAGTTCGTGGGTTTGAGCCCCACATCAGGCTCAGTGCTGACAGCTCAGAGCCGAAGACTGCTTTGGATTCTGTGTCTCCCTTTCTCTCTGCCTCTCACCTGCTTATGATCTCTCTCTCTCTCTCTCTCTCCCCCTCTCAAATAATAAATAAATAAATAAATGTATTTAAAAAATTTTTAGGGGTGCATGGGTGCTTCAGTCTGTTAAAAGTTTGACTTTGGCTCAGGTCATGATCTCACAGTTCATGGGTTTGAGCCCTGCGTCAGGCTCTGTGCTGACAGCCTGGAGCCTGCTTCAGATTCTATGTGTTCCTCTCTGCCCCTCTCCTGCTTGTTCTCTGTCTGTCTCTCTCAAAAATAAAGAAACAATTTAAAAATTTAACAATATTTTTAAAAAGTCTTAACATTAAATGCTCCCAAAATTCTAAAAATAACAGACTCATAACTTAAAGAAATCTTTTAGAAGTGTTATAGTTTATCCTATCTACAAAGAGAAGCATATTTAGGCAGCAAACTTACAAAATAGAAATAGATTAAATTGATCAACATTTTTAGATCTTTAGTGGAAAAAATGTTAAAATGTTCATTTTTGTGGTCAGAAGGCATTTTGTCTGTCTCACCGAAGTGGAAATTTAACCTGTTCATTAACTTGTTAATCATTCTCAGTTTGAGGACACATGATCAATTCCAACAAAAATGAGGTAGAAACTGTATCTTTTGCTTTTCTTTCTCAAAACACCTCAAAACAATAATGCTTGACATTTATACAGCTTTTTAACAAATTTAAACTCTCCCTCATACATTATTTAACTTAATCCTTTCTAAACCTTAGGAGTAGATACAGTGATTCCCTAGAGCCAACTGCTTCAGCTCCTGGGAGCTGTTACATTTTCAGGAGTAAGTTTAACAAAGTGAAATTTTAAATTATATAAACTTGTACTTACATAAATTGTGTTTGGAACAAAGTCACTAAATACTTAAGGCTCATTTCCAAATTTCTTTAGTACAGATCCTGTTAATAAGACCTGGTTTTCCTTCACTAAATAGCTATTACTAGCTTAACTTTACTAATGAGAATCCACTACTAACTGCTAACTTCACCACCTGAATCCTAAAACAGAAGTGACTTACATGATATGGTAGGGACTAGAGTAGGGTCTCCAAGGAATAACTGTTCTTTTTCTTTCTTCAATTACAAAGTGAACAAATGTTGGGTGACTGCTAAGTGAAAGCCTAACACCTTCTCTCTCCTCACTCAGCTGCTGACTTTGTTTTCTATTCCACAAAACAAACAGAAACTCAGAGGAGAACTTCAAGTTTCCTCAACCATGTTTGATCTACCTGCTGGTATTTGCTCCCCGTCTTAGGTAATTTATTGGCATCATTTTCTGGTGGGGATTCCTTTTCTTTGAAACAAACCCTTTCTTCTCTGGGATTCCATATCATTGTGGACTAGTTTTTCTTTTTGCCTTTCTTACAGAAATGTTTCATTTGCTCATTTCTCATGTCACTGGCCTCTAAACACTGGACTGCAAATAAGGCATATCACCATGTTTAACAGTTTTGTAACCTGTCCATCTGCCTGTCTGCTTTTTTGACTATTTACCAGATATATGTATCTACATCCCAGAAAGCTCCACAGAACTTCAGATCTCTGTCACTGGGCTATTTGACATTTGCACATAGAAGTCCAATAAACATCTCAAACTTAGCATGCCTTCAGCTTAACAGTGAGCTTCCCATGTTGGGCCCTAAATCTTGGTTACTTTCCTTTACTCACACCCCAAATCCATCTAAAAGCAAATTATTTCAGTGCTATTTTCAAAACATATGTGTAATTTGTTTGCCTGTCAACACACCATAGCCACCATCTTGGCCTAACGTGACCATTCAGGTCCTACATTGATTATAGCACTAGCCTCTTAATTAACTCATCTAACTTCTTCCATTAGGCATCTATAGGTACCAACACAGTAACCTGAATGATGCTGTTAAAATTTGGCAGAATAGGCCATTTCTCTGCTCAAAACGTTCCAATGGCAAACCAATCTCACTTACAATAAAAGCCAGAATCGGTGCTATGACTGAAAGGCTCACCCTGGTCTGTACCTTCTCACCTCATCTTTACCTTCCCATGGCTCTCTGACCTCATATCCTAACACTCCTCCTTTGGCTTATGCTGCCATTCTCTGAACACATCTGGCACTTTCTTAACACTGGGCTTCTATGTTTATTCTTCCCCTGGCCCAGAATTTCTCAAGTACGCTCATAGTAATGCTCTTTTTTTCCCTTACATTTCTTGTTTTCCTCAAACATAACTGTCTCCCTGCGGCCTTTCCTGGCCACCTTATCTAAAATTCAACCCTTCATTATTATTTCTTATTCTCTTTTCTGCCTTATTTTTATAGCATTACCCCTATTGTATAAGGTATATTAAACTTATTTATCTCCTTTATGATATCTCCTTTCCTCAAATGTAAATTTTGGACAAAGGATTTTTTTATTTTTGCATTCAATACACTCTTTAAAACCTACAACCGTGCCTAATACATGCTGCTAAATAAATATTTGTTGAATCAAAGATTAAACAACAAAAAGAAATATAGAAAGCAGAGCAGTGAATGAGCTAGTTAGGCTTATACTGGTAGGCTAAAGAAAGAAACTCAGCCAAGTTTCTCCAAATAATGAGGAAGTGATTTTAAGTACATACTCCCAGGAAGATAAGAATTTTGAGGTTTATTATGAGGTAATTCTAAATCAATTCAGGGCACTAGGGCAGTAAGAGTTTGTAGATCCTCATTCTAGAGCTGAACCACTAAATTGATTCAGCAACTCTGAGCAGGTCTCACTATTTTTTCTCCTATCTTGACAACCTAATTCTACAACAACATATCTTTTCTGTATTGCATAGTTTTTATTATCTCATGCCTTGACTTGAACCTAGCCTATGACCATGTCCCCCTCCCCCCAATACTGTCTTTTTCTATGATGAACTTTCCTTCAGTTCACACTGCTGATTTTTCACTGTTTTCTATCTCTTACATGGAAATCCTAAGAGGAAAAAAAAGCAAATATTTTTACAATTTAGGTAACTGGCCAGCCTAAGAAATGGCTATCTCATTTCAGTATTACTCCCATTATATCAGCTAGCATGATGGCGGCATGTGTCCTAAATAACAAAATGGTTTCTTAAGGACTTTTTTAAAAAATGTTTAACATGGAAATTTTTAATTAAAGACAAAAATAATATTTCATTGACTCTCCCAACAAATCTCTAGGTCAGGATTAATAACCACAGTAGTGATTTGGATTTAACACTTCCCCCACAATATCTTACTTTTATAAAATAATGGCAGAAATGTCATCTTATGTATTCATTATCCTAAAATATGGTTCACTCATTTTATTGAAAATATGTACCAGTACTTATGAAAGGAAATGGGATACACTGAGGAATGAGACAACATTCTAAGGATTAACTCTGTGGCAGAGGTATTCAACAAGGCAAGGTTACTTAAAAAAGTTACTGGCCAACTATGGCATTCAGACACCTGTGTTCAGTAAAATGTAATAACATAAGAAGCATCACAGTTACCTTAAAAACATAATTATCACAATGCATGCCTGGGTGGTTAGTCATTTAACACATATTTATTTATATATTTATTTAACACATATTTATTGAGCACTTTTGCCAGTTTTATTGAGAAATGATTGACATATATCACTCTGTGAAGTTAAGCTATATAGTATGGTTAGTTTATCTTTCAAGTGGAAGTTTGTACCCTTTGGCCACCTTCCTCCAATTTCCTCTTCCCATGTTCTGCCTCTGGTAACCATAAGTCCTATCTCTTTTTCTGAGTCTTTTTCTTTTTGATTCTGTGAAATGTGAAATTATAGAGTAATTATTCTTTTCTGTCTGACTCATTTCAGTTAGCATAATTCCTTTAAGGCCCATCCCTGTGGCTGCAAATGGCAGGACACCCATATTTTTTATGGCCGAATAATATTCTAATGGTCAGATAGATATGTACAGATATAGGTCTATATATCACAACCTCTCTATTCACTAATCTATCAATAGGACTTAGGTTTCCATGTCTTTGCTTCTGTAAATAATGCTATTATAAACTGTAAGGGTACAAATATATCTTTAAAATAGTATTTTATATCTTTTGGACATATTCTCAGAAATATGGATTTGCTAGATTCCATGATATTTAAAGTTGTTGTTGTTTTTTAGTGTTTGTTTATTTTGAGAAAGAGAGAGTGTGAGCAAGGGAGAGATAGAGAAAGAGGTAGAGAGAGAGAATCCCAAGTAGGCTCTGTGCTGTCAACACAGAGTCTAACACGGGGCTTGATCCCACAAACTGTGAAAACATGACCTGAACTATAGTCAGGAATCATACGCTTAATCAATTAAGGTACCTAGGTATCTCTAGTTTTTGTTTTTTGATGATCCTCCATATTATTGTTTATAGTTGTACCCATTAACAATTTGACCAGCATTGCACAGGGTTCCCTTTTTCCACATCCACACCAATATTTATTATTATGAATGGATGGTGACTTTTGTCAAATGCTTTTTTTGCATCTACTGAGATGATATGATGCTTTTCTTTCATCCTATTAAGCTTATGTAACACATGAATGATTTACATATGCTGAACCTTCTTTGTATCCCAAATTCCAGTTGGTCACGGTTAATGATCCTTTCAATGTAATGAATTTGGTTTGCTAATATTTTATTGAAAAATTTTGCATTTATATTCATCAGGATACTGGCCTGTAGTTTTCTTTTTTTAATACTTATTTCCCATCTCTTGTATCAGGATAATGCTTGTCTTTTAAAATGAGTTTGGGAGTGTTTTCTCCTTTTTAGTGTGTGTGTGCGCGCGCACGCGCAAGAGTGTAAGAAGGATTGGTGTTAATTCCTATTTAAATGTTTGTTAAAATTTACCATCTGGTGCTGGTCTTTTCTTCCTTGGAAGATTTTTGATTAGTGATTCAATTTCCTTACTAGCAATTGGTCTACTCAAATTTCCTACTTCTTCCTGATTCAGTTTTGGTAAGTTGTATATTTCTAAGAATTTTTCTATCTTTTTCTAAGTTGTCCAGTTTGTTGGTGGATAGTTGTTCACTGTATTAAGTAATTTTTATCTCCACACATTATTCTAGGCATTATGTCATGTATAGTGAAGAAAATACACAAGGTCCTTGCTTGTATGAAACTTAGTGCTGGAGGATGAGATGAACAATATACAATTTAAAAAAGACAAGTTTTGATTGCAGTAAGTGCTCTGTAGAGAATTAAAATAACTTTCCAGTTGCTATTAGATTGAGAAATAGTCCCTCTAAGATAGATATTAAGCTGAGATATGAATGACAAAATGATACACCTTATGAATATTGGGCGATAACATTGCAGGTCAGTGCAATAAAGTCAGTAAATTTGAAGAAAATGAATGATAGTGTGATAGGAGCATAATGATCAAGATGAACATAATGACTGGAGCAGAAATGTTCCAGAGAAGGACTTCTCAGTCTAGGTGGGATAGAAAACCACAGAAAAAAGTTCTTGAGGGCAATAGCATTATTTCATTTATATTCTTCAAGTCCACTTTTGTTACATCTGTTGTAGGTAGACAGGAATGGAAGGTGGTCTACAGGTCATGGCCTACAAATCAGAAGAGCAGTGCAATCGACAGTTATCCAGGTGAGAGGTGATGTTGGCCTGGACAAGGAATGTGTCAGTGCAGACAGCCAAAAGGGGAGACACAGGATAATTTCAGAGACTGCTAGAACTTGCTGATGAATTAGAAAAAAATTATATGGGAAAGAAAGAAAATCAAATGTAAACCCTAGAATTTCGCTCGAACAATTGGATGTACCGTAAAATGATTTACCAAATTAGCAAGACTGGAGTCCAACAAGCTGGGTTGTATCTTAATATTGTTTATCTTCTCAAAACCACCTACACTCTTTTAAACTGTCCTGTGTATTACAGTGACTCAAAACCTGCAACCTACATTTGTCCAACTCATTTGTCAACAGGTACTGGTTTTGTTTTTGCCAATGAGATGCTCTTGCTAGAGATCTGGAAGGTGAACAGGAGAAGGCGTTTTCTGCTGTGGGGGCTCCATGGGCTAAGAGATGGCAGATTTTCCCTGAGACATTTGGCTTCCAAATGTCCTCCTGAGAGTCATCCACTCAGTGCTAAGGTAACTGAGACTATTAAATGTAGTTTCTGAGTTTGCTGCCTACCTTGACTTGTCCCAAGTTGGGGCTTCCACAGAACTGCTAATAGTTGTACAATTCTATGGTTCCCTAAATTAAGTCATTTCCTGTATGAAATGCTTAGAGTAGTTAACATTTTCCTGAACAAACTATGACTAATAAAGGGAAAATAATTACTATTCTGCTTTCTGGATTAAACAGAGAGAGGTTAGAACTGGAGATATAGATTTTGGAATCATTTGTGTTTAGTCAATAAACATGGAACAGGATGAAGTTTCTTTGCAGATAAAATAAATGGGGCAGGAGAGAATCCTGTGGGTTCAAACCTTTTGAAGCCAAATAAAAAAGAAATCAGAACAAAAGAATGAAACTGGACCACTTCTTATACCATACACAAAAATAAACTGAAAATGGATTAAGGACCTAAATGTAAGACCTGAAACCATAAAAATTCTAGAAGAGAGCACAGGCAGTAACTTCTCTGACACTGGTCATAGTATTCTCTGACATTGGTTGTATCCTTCTATACATGTTTCCTGAGGCATGGGAAACAAAAGCTAAAATAGATTTTTGAAATCACATCAAAACAAAAAGCTTCTGCATGGCAATGGAAAGGACCAATACAACTAAAAGACAACCTAATGAATGGGAGAAGGTATTTGGAAATAACATATCCAATAAAGGCTTAGTACCCAAAATATATAAAGAACGTATACAATTCAACACCCCCAAAATAACTAACACAATTAAAAATGGGAAAAAGATATGAGTAGACATTTCTTCAAAGAAAACATGCAGATGGCCAACAGACATGAGAAGACGTTCAGCACCATTCATTATCAGGGAAATGTAAATCAAAACCATAATGAGATAATACCTCATATTTTGTTTAAAATAAAATAAATAAAATATATAATAAAATACACAAGAAACAAATGTTGGTGAGTATGGGGAGAAAAAGAACCGCTTGTGCACTGCTGGTGGGAATGCAAATTGGTGCAGCAACTGTTGAAGATAGTATGGAGGTACCCCTCCCCCCGAACTAAAAATAGAACTACCCTATGATCCAACAATTGCAGTACTGGGTATTTATCCAAAGAATATGAAGATACTAGGTAATATATGCACCCTTGTGTTTACTCCAGCATTATTTACAATAGCCAAATTATGGGAGCAGTCCAAGTGTCCATAATGGATGAATAGAAGACACACATACATTCACTATGGAATATTATTTAGACATATACCAGAAGGAAATCTGGCCATTTGCAGCAATACAGATGGATCTAGATAAAGCAAAATAAGCCAGTCCGAGAAAGACAAATGCCATATGATTTCACTTATACATGGAATTTAAGAAACAAATGAATGCAGGGGAGAAAACAGAGATGAACCAAAAAATAGACTCTTAACTATAGAAACAGAAAGTTGCCAAAGGGGGAGGTGGGTGGAAGGACTAGTGAAACTGATGAAGGGAATTAAGAGTAGACTTATCCTGATGAGCACTAAGTCATGTTTGAAAGACATGTTTCAAAGTGTTAAATCACTATATTGTACACCTGAATCTAATATAACACTGTATCTTATCTACAGTTGATTAAAAAAAAAAAAGATAATCTAAAAAAAGGAGTCAGAAAAGAACACCAAGAAAGAGAGGTCAATGAATTAGAAGGAATGTAAGTAGGCATTATCAATGACAAGGGAAAAAGAAGGTGATCGTTGTAGTCTAGAACAGCCAGGGAAAATTTAATTGCTGATAAGGGGAACTGAAAGGTGAATTTACTTCAGATTAAGAAGGAATGACTTTTTAGGTAGTTATTGAACACAGCAAGAAGAGTGTGAGCATGGTAACAAAAGTGTTAATATATGTGGGTCTTTGCAGATGGAGCGGGATGGGTAGGAAAAAGTATAAAAAAATACATAAGAGCCATTAGAGATTTTGGAGTTCATGAGAATTATAAAAATATAAGGCCAATGAAAAAATTATAAGAGCTAATCAAAAAGACTTTTTGTTTTGAAGTAACATCTATACAAGCAAAAAATTTTCAATGCAAGACATTTCGTAGGCCATGACGACATTGAATATTGACATAAAATAGGCCCTTTTTGGCAATTTTATGTCAACTGGTTCCACTGATGAAAAGGGAGGTTAGGAGAAGGAACTGATTCTGCCTTTTTTGTAAAAGTAGCTTTTTCTTTCTTCTTTTTTTTTTTTTAACTGTCTTTGAGTGACCATAAATTTTGTTTTAAACAAAAATCAGTTCAACAATTAAATGACATTTAAGAAAACCTTTGGAAAGATGTTCCTTTTATTTCTTGCTGTTTTTCTATTATTAAAATTCTAAACATATTCCCAATTAGAATAATATGACAAACTTTTTTTTTCCAAATACCCACTTCAACAGTGATTAACACGTCTTGTTTCACCATAGCCACACCTAGTTTTATTGGTGCAAATTCTATTCTATTATTTAATCATTTATATCATCATCTAAAATGGAAATATGTTAGTACAGATCTCTAAAAGAGAACTCTATAAAACCATAATACAAGACACACCTAAAAAATTAACAATAAGCCCACTCACTCTTTAGAGTTCAAATTCCCCTAATGTTCTCTAACATTTTGTTCGTTTATTTGAATTTTAGTCTTAACAAATTATATAATACTAATATTCACCAAAGAGTGTGTGTGTTTTTTACATATGTATTTTTTCATACTTTACATTTTTACAAGTATTATATGTATATATAACTATACACACATAAATAATATAGGTAAAATGTAAAGCAAAAACTAAAACAAGTACTAAGAATCCCAAATCTCAGGTCTAGAACTAGAATGTATCAATACTGATGAATTACCTGTTTCTTCTCCACCATTCAAATCTTGTGCCATTTTATCAAAAGTTAGCACCATTCTGGGTTTTCTGTTATTATCTTGCTTTTTTTCCTTTAGAGAAAAAGTTTTACCACATATGTATGTGTTCTTTTTTTATTTTTCAATATAATAAAACTAGAATTTTATTTCACAATTCAACACAAAAATGGCCTTTTGCCTAAAATTTGAAAATATTCTTAATAAATTATACTTGGGTCAGATTGAAAATACAAAAAAGCAATGAGTTTTAAATTTTTTAAAAACATTTTTATTTATTATTGAGAGACATAGAGAGGCAGAGCATGAGCAGGGGAGGGGAGAGAGAGGGGGAGACACAGAATCTGAAACAGGCTCCAGGCCCTGAGCTGTCAGCACAGAGCCCAATGCAGGGCTCAAACCCACAAACTGCAAGATCGTGACCTGAGCCAAAGTCAGACATTTAACTGACTGAGCCACCCAGATGTCCCAACAATGAGTTTTTATTGTTTTAATTTATTTTTTTATTTTTAAATAGCTTATTGTCAAATTGGTTTCCATATAACACTGAGGAGGGGGAGAGAGGGAAGGGGGTGATGGTTATGGTGGGAGGGCACTTGTATGTGTTCTTAATATGTTGTTTAGTTTTACTTGTCCTTAGTCTTTAGTAAATATCATATACTGTCATTTGCTTTCCCCCAATGAATATGTTTCTAAGGTTCATCAATGTTGTTTTGTGCAACTGAAGTTCCTTCTTTTTCTCTGCAGTATAATCTTTCAGAGTGACCATCACTATTTATTTCCTCTTTTCCTCTTCATAGACATTTTGTCTGTGTCTAACTTTTTTCTAGTACGAACATTTTCTGTGGACAATATAGTGCCTATTACACATGTACAAAAGATCTGCAATGTGAAGCAATGGAATTGGTAGATCTTAGGTTACTGTCATGTTCAACTTTGCAGAATAATGCTAAATTACTTTCCAAAGTGATCATACCAATTAACCTTCCCACTGGCAGTTTATTAGAATTCTCATTGTAGTCCATCTTTACCAAAGTAATAATTTTTAGATTCTTAAATTTTACCAACTAGGTGGTAAAGTCAGTATCAAGTCTTGGTTTAATACGTATTTTCTTGACTACTAGTGAGGTTGAACACTTTTTTATATGACTGTTTACCATTCAACTCTTCCATGAAGGGGCTGATTTTCTATTTTTGTACTTTCTTTTCTTTTCCTTTTTTTTTTTTTTTAAGTAGGCTTCATGCCCAGCAAAAAGCCTAATGCTGGGCTTGAATTCATGACCCTGAGATCAAGATTAAGAGCTGGCACTGAACCAACTGAATCACCCAGGAGCACCTCTATTTTTGTGTCTTCATATTGGTTCTTTGATTTTTTGAAATTATTATTGTAAAGGTGTTTATATTATGGATAGTAATATTTTACTATTAATATGATTTGAAATACTTTCAGGTTGTGGCTTCTAGTATCCCTAGTTGTAGAGATGTCCTTACTTTAATGCAGTAAAAAAATCAATTATTTTAGTATTAGTGATTTTGGAGTCTTGTGAAGAAATCCTTCTTACCTCATGTTTATAGTAATTATCTTATACTTCCTTACAAAAATTGTACAATTTTACCTTTCACATTTATAGTTTTATGTAATCCAACTTTTTCTGGATAATTCCAGAATAAATCCAAAGTTTTTAAAGTGTTTTATATAAAACTTATATGAAGTTAGTGATTACTGTGGGTCAGACTTCCCAGGAAGTAGACTCGGAGACTTTGAGATATTTGACTGCAAGTTTATATTGGGAACAACATTGTGAGGAATGGGACTAGCGAGATTGGGCAAAAAGAGCAAGGTTGAGCTGTGATGAAATGATGACAGAGGATTCAGCTGCTCCAAGAAGGAAATCTGGAAGCCAGGAGACCATTCAGAATAGTCCCATTGGAGGCAACACCGAGGCCTTTGTTCTGCCCCATCAACCAGTCATTGCACAGCTGCTAGCAGGGATACATCTTTAAAAAGGCAGCCTCCTTAAACCAAAGGCAGTTTTCAGAGACACATTGAGGTCTGAGCCTTTAGTAACTAAAATTCCTGGAAGTTGAGTGTGGCATGATCACCCTGAGGGCTATCTGCAGGAGCACACAAGACCCCCCAAAACATAAAGACTGTAATGGCTTACCACCTATGATGAGAAGATTGTGTTCATTGCTATAACAACATGGTGGGGTTAGAAACATAATAGGCAAACAATAAATATTTGCAGAGGGAATAAACATAGCATAAAGTAGACACAATGGGTAAAGGTTTGTACTCCCCTTAAGTTGCTTTTAGCCATATATTAAAGAACTGAGTATATCACACTGGGCAGAATTTGTTGATGCCTAAGTCTTGATCATCTGAAATGGTAACTGTTGCCTTCAGTAGGATTTACATACAAAGGAAGTTCAGTGGGAACTAGGTTAAGCAACAGAGGGGAATTTATTACCATTTATAATAAAAGAAAAGACCAGCAGATGTTTCAATGTATAGTTCAAGTATGGTTAGTTCTAATGGCTCAGATGAAGTCACAATGACTCTCTTCCTTCATCTTAGTTCTTTTTTCCTCTATATTGGCTCCTTTCTTATTTAGTTTTTCTCCATATAGAAAAAGCTCTAGTTATCAGCAGCTCACACTCAGATCTTACTACTGTGACTACTACATAAAAAAAAAAAAGAACTCTCTCCCTAATAACACTAAAAGAAGCCTAAAGAAAACTTGAAGTAATGTGGCTTGAGTCACATACCCAGATTTCAATCATTCACTATGAATGGCTGGCCAGAACGCTCTGAATGACTAGGCCTAATTCATGTGTCTCTCCAGAGAGCCTAGAGAGCAGACATCCAGCTCATTGCAATTATACAGACAGAACAGCACTGTCCTTGCCACTATCATACAGGCTAGACAGTATGGTGTTCATTCCCCCCCCAGCCACACACACTGAACATCACTATGTCCACCTCACTCTACCCATATGGACTGAACAGGATTCCTATAACATGAGAAAGGGATGTTTCCTTAAAATTATACTAGGAAGATATATATAAATGTTTGTGTACCTATGTCAATTCAGCTTATAAAAAGTTATTTTGTATAATAAAGGAAACAAATCTTACAAAAATTTTAAAAAAGGTATTAGTTCTTTGAGGGGTTATGCATGTTCAAAATAATATATTCATTGTTATACCTTTTCCAAATTGGGCACTTTACTTAGGTACCTGTTCCAAAATAATATATTAGTTACACATATATTTTCCTGTGATAGTTTATCACTTATTTCCTATTTTAAACTATGACTCAGTTGCTATTTATTTGAACAGACTTAAAAGTATAATCAACAGGTCTTCAAATATAAATAAGGCCCTCTGTGGCAGCATTATCCTATCAACAAGTCTGGTTAGACACAGCTTGATCAATGTGGAAGGATTTGAGCCTCCAGACTACTCTAGGAATAAAGATCCTTTATGCAATAAGTGTCTTATTTCCAGTTTTTAAGTCAATTTTTGACCAATTGCCCAGGGCTTACAGAGATGACTGCCCACACTCCCCTAACCCCAACTAACTCATTCATTCAAGCCTACCTATTACCAAGTGTCCTCCCCTGAATTGACTTTGTCATTATATTAAGTAGTCATAAGATTTAGATCGGAGGCTTTTTTTCCTTTCTAATAAAATTATATGATAATGATTATCATTAAGATAATTATCATCAAGATAATGACTGAAATGTTTTACCTTCAATAGTTCTACCAGGCTTAATAGATGTCTGTGTCATTTAATGTATGTAGAATACAATACTTGTCTGAGATATTCTTTTTTCATATGTGAAATTGATACAGCTGGGGAAATTTTTGCCATATCATTTTTTATTTTTTCATATATCAGCCAAGTTTATATCAACTTACAAATTCTATATTGAGAAGAAAGTTCTTCTATAGTTGCTAATGAACTTCTGTTTCAGAATTTGTGATAAGTCAGACAAATATAGCTAGATAGAAATTTATTTTTATTCTCCAAAGGAAAGAAGTCGGAGTGGAGGAAAGGACTCTTGCTAAACAAGTGAGCATTATGCATTATGTTACAGTGGAAAGTTCTTAAGAGAATTAAATGCTTTAAATTCCTGATAAGTTTTCCAGTAATCTGAATTATAACCTTCATTATAAACCACATAATGTTAGACCTAGAAAAGTACTGTTCAGTTTAGGTTGGTGTTTTTGCCATACTCATTTCAAATTAATTTCCACTCACTAGAACAAAATATCTCAGTTATGTGGTTGAGATTGTTTTGTGTTAAAAATGATTTTATCAAATTTTCAAAAAAGGCAAGTATTCAGGTTTTATAGTAGTTCAGATAGACCTTCTCCAATTAATTTGAATTCACAATATATTTTTATATTTCTTGACTCTCTTGCATAGGGAGGAGATGGTAGAAAAGAAGTAGTATGCTGAGTAACTGCCAAAGATCTGTAAGATGGATTTTTACCCAGGATAATCAGGTAGATTTTTAGTCAAGTGATAGTATATGGGGATGAGAAAGCATATGTATAATTTAACCAGACGTTTGATTTCTTGCCACAAGACTACAATGGACATCGATGAGGCTGAGGTCCAATACTCCCTTCTTTGGAAAACCACCTTTTACCCTCGTGCCTACAATTGCAGGGAAAAAGCTGGGTTGCTCCAGATAGCGTCTCTCCAATGCTCTTACCACCTCTTCATCCCGAGGTGGACATTAAGTCTGGCTAGTTAGAATCACGACTCAGGAGTTTTACAGTTGGCACCCAGAACACGAAGTTTGTTTCTTTTGAATGACAAGTAGAATATATAAACGGGGAGGTGGTTATGGCTGATCTGACTTAAAGGGAAAGAATAAAGATGACACGTGGAGAAGAGCAAAACCGAGAGGTGCATAAGATGTCCTACGGGCATTTGCCTCTCTTTCCTAGTGGTTCCTCTGACCCAACCACATTTCTATTCTTGAGTTCCACAAGACACATTATCTTATATTAATCATCTTTGTTGCTGAATATGAGTGATGAAACTGGCTCTCTGTCACATGCAGTGAAAAAAAATCCCAGCCTAATAAAATTACTTTCTCCCCAACAAGTTCAAGACAGCAAGTAGGTTTCATTTAGAATATGCCAACAGGAGTCCCAATCGGATAGTGAGGATATTGGGTTGACAAGGAGTCTAAGGTAAATGTAGTACAGAGGGAGGCACAGGAGAAGAGAGCATAGAGGGCATCATTACATAGAGAAAAGCCTCTCAACCTCAGCACAGGTGTCATTTTGAGCCAGAAATCCTTTGTTATGGGCGGCTGTTTTCATTGTATGATGTTTATAGAATGTAACCTCTATAACTAGACACTAGCAGCACTCCCCACCCAGTGTGACAACTAAAAATGACTCCAGACATTGCTAAATGTTCCTTGAGGGGCAAAATTACCTTTGGTTGAAAGCCACTGGTGCAAGGTATTTGCAAAAGATGGCAAAGTGGCAGTGAGTAAATCAGATGATTTTTAACCCAATTTAGATCACATAAGGTATGCATCCAATTTATTGAAAGGTTATACATAATGAGTATTAGTTGTGAATTAACTCCCCTTTCAGTTAAAAAGATGGTTATATATCTACATACAACTGAAACAAATCTACAGAAAAGCAAGTAAGCAAAGAATATTTTAGAGGTCTGCTGCTTTCATATGGGCAACTTGACATTTGTCCTCCTAGGTTTCCATTGCTAACCACTATTCCATGGGCAGTGACCAATGCCTAAAATTGCTGACATCTGTTTAAAATAATGTAAATTTGTTTTGAAGGCCATCTAATAGAAGCTATGGGGAATGAAGCCATTACAGAGGAAGGAGTTGAGAAATGGGTACCACTATCTGAGTGTAGGAATCTAGCAGAATTTCTTGTTTTTATTTAAACTAATTTGAGTTGGACTTCTTCTGTAATAAAACTATAATGATCTTGAGCAATGCAGAAAGGTCTAACAAAAAGAATCAGGATATAATTCTTCCATTATAAATTATGTTTAAGTTTATTTATTTATATTGAGAGAGAACGAGCAAGCAAGGGAGCATGCACGTATGTGTGAGAGAAGGCAGAGGGAGAGGGATAGAGAGACTCCCATGCTGACAGTGTGGAGCCTGGTGTGGGGGTTTGATCCCAAGAACTGTGAGATCATGACTTGAGCTGAAATCCAGAGTCTGCTGCTTGACCTACTGAGCCTATGAATTATATTTCTAAGATCCATTTTGATTTATTTGATTTCCATTTGCTTCTAAGTTGCACAAAAAAAAGAATTTATGGAAAAAAATTGAAGATGATCCAGTGAAAAAAATGAAACTCTCTTCTGTTCAGACAAAAGGAGCTGCAAAATTAGTATATAAAATATCTAGAAGGTATAAAATATAAAACTACTTAAATAGAATTGACTGCTTCCTTAGACAAATTTTACCATATATATATATCACCCAAGTCCGAGACAGCCACCATCCCAATCACTGTGTTTCTCAGTCTGCAGTCCCATCACACGCAGTGGAAAACCATTCGTCTATGGCTCCTGTAGAAGAATCTTCCCTGGGAGCCATGTTTTATACCATGTGACTCTATCTCCAGGTACAAAACCAACCAGACTAGGAGTGCTCTCAAGGACAGTTAATCTATACATTTAACGATGTCTATGCAAAACAATGAACTTTACCAAATAGATTCCTTCTTTCAAGGACTTAGTACATTAAGTTCTGAAAGAATGCACCTGTTAGAAGTGAAAGTTGAAGCCAAAATGTTTCACACAGCACGGAGGGAAGTTAAAATGATAAGGAAGAAATCCAAGATGAGGAGAAAAGGGTAGACTTCCTGAGAGATAAATTGACAAAAGACATAAGAGACAGAGATACAGAAGAAGGACTGGTCCCTAAGTGCAGATTTGATTCCTTATGATTATCTAGTGTTGGTTACAAGTTCATTCTACTCTCATTTGTGCCAGCTGTCTAATGCTGCTCAACTCCAAACTCAGTCTTCAGTACCTGGTTTGCAACAATGGATTGGACTTCAAACATTTTCCCGCTACAGTGAACACATCTTAAGCTGTGTCAAACATATAAACACTGAGAGAGGAAAAAGACTTCTGATTTTGAGGTGCTGTATTTTATTTTGTATTTTATTTTTTGCTTTTGCTGCACATTCTGTCAATAGTGGGTGTATAGGGACATTCATTGGCTCTTTGTTCCAGCTATGCCCCCAGAACACACAGTCCCTCAACCATCTTTAATCTATAGCCCACTGGTGACTACTTTGGAGGGCCCTTCCTTTCGTAACACCACGACCCAGGCTCTTTGCACCTGCCCCAGGCTCAGCTCAACTGTGCACGTGGAAGGGCAATGTCCCAGCTCCCCTTCTTAGTGGATACCACAGGATACCACCTCACTTTTTTTAAACATTGCTGTTTACCTACCTTGGCCAGATATGGCAGTAGTTCCTGCTTGCTGGGACACGTGAGCTAGCAAACTACTGCCAGGGTTTGGCAACCGCACCTTCTCCAACAACATGTAAGGCTCACCTGAGAACCCTCTCTTCCAACCCTGTCCTTCAATGCAGACTTTCCCTCAGCCCCAGAATAATCTGCTGAGATCTTTTTCCACCTTTCCAGTTACTCCCCTCTCATAACTTCTTAATGCTTTATCCTAAAATTTTCCTGTTCAAGTTGCTGTCACTTCTTTATACTTATTGTACTCAGATGGATACACTTCCTTTATAATAAATTCCATTTCTTTTGAACTAATTTGGGTGGATTTGTTTCTTGTGTCACAAAAGCTGGGTTCAAATAGCCAGGACACACCAACTGATTTTTCTCTTGGAGGTTCAGATGCTTCTGTCTTCATCATTTGACTACCACAGAAATTCATGAAACTTACATCAAGGCCTGGATCTGACTGTACATATCAAGGTGCAGAACACTCAGATCCATTTTGATGAACACAAGGTTTGACATATTTGTCAATAGTACCGAGAATAGTTTTGCGTACTATAATATTTAACAGCCACTGGAGAAGGGCAAACCAATATAATTAAGGTTAAGGGTTTATGGAATATCTGACTCAGAGAAGCCTAATGTGTCCCTATTTCTATGTTAAGTCTTCTCAGGCTCATGAATCTATGAGCTAGAACAAAGATATGTAAAATGAATAAATATCCAAGCAGGACTTGCTTGAGCTTCCCCAAATGGATTGTTAGTCATGCAAGTCAATTTACCCTTTGAGAAAGCATGTCATTTTTCTAATATGCCCAGCTTTGATATGCAGCTTTGTGGCTGCAAGTCAATTCCTTCATTTAAGGGAAAAGGTCACAAAATATCTTCAATGGTTATTTAATAATTGATTTCATTAAAGTGTGTGCCTTTAATGAAACATTTTTGCAACATTACTTTCATAGATGTTGGTCCACTCTGGCACAAAACACTTAAAAAAATGGAGAGTAAGAATGAAGGTCTCAAACATCTCAACTCTTTCTACATTTAAATGTGTTTAGTCATTAGCTACATCACTAACAGGCTACAAATTTGCTATATAATTTTTTCAATAAGCATCGATATAAAATTACTGAATGGAATTACAAAAGATTTAATGGATATAATGCAACATTTTTTGAGATTTTAGATATAATAAGTATTTTTAAATGATGTAGTTTATGCTAACAAGAGAAAATTACAAGCAGTCCAACAATCAATAATTGTGCAATAATAGTGGAAAGAGTAGAGTACAATGATGTTCAGAATAGCTGACTCTTTAATTACACATAAAACATCTTACAGAATATGAAACGATAAAGAGCATTTCTGCTTAGAAAAGCTGATTAAACATTCTAGTGTGTAATCAATATGGCATTTGCAGGACATCAAAAATTAGTACCTAAATATTAACCTCCTCAAAGAAAATTATGGTTAGGTCATGCCACATTAGGGAGTGACATTGAAAGGAGACACTAAAAAATGTCTTTCTGAATAATTTACTTTTTTGTAGTTGAAAAATTTGAGACTAGATTATAAATAAAAATATAAAATGTAAAGAAAAGCTTTTGAAATGTTTTAAGATATATTCTTGAAATAGCATTCAACTGAGATCAACACTTCTACTATTTTGAGGTGAAAAGAAAGAAAGCATGAGTGCTTTTGGTGAGAAGTGGAGAGCCAGTTTAGACCACCACAGAAAGGATTTCTTCATAATTCAGGACATATATATTATTGAACTATGTACTTTATGAATATATGAAGTAACAAATTACTGTTACTTTTATGTTAAAAACATAAAAATTATGTTTCTAAACAATCTTTTCTGGGTTTTCCTAACTTAAGCATATTATTCATAAGTAGAATTATGCATTTGTGGTATATATAAATTAAATATGTTGAGCAATTTTAAGAGTTCAACAAAAGTGAACTATGCAGAAAATATTGTGAGAAAATTCCCCAAGTAAGCATTATAGATTATCAGTGAAAAATACCTGAAAGCAAAAAGAAAAAAAATATTAGGAGAAAATATTAAATATCTAACTCAGGCTCTCAATAATAAGGAATTTGTGGATAGAACACAATGAAAATATATACAGAAAAGTGAAGTTCTTAAGTCTTGTTTTTTATAATTGAATTCCTGGAGAATATAGTTCAAGAGCTAATACATGACATTTGGGGAAAAAATAAACTCAAATACTCTTTATAGATGCTGAACTAGGAATTGAAGTATTCTGTATATGAGTCCAAATGTTGTCCATTCCTGCTCTTCTGAAAACTCTAAAACCCTTTTATTTCCGCAGTCCCATGGAAGAGAAGTATCAAGTATTGGTTAAGAGTAAAGTTCCACTCAGCTCCACATCCTATTACCTGAATGAATGGATAATTTCTTAGCTCTCTGTACCTCAGTAACTGCCTATAAAATGGGAAAATAATATCTTTCTCATCAGATTATAAGACCATCATATAAGTACACATAAAGTGCATAGAATAGCGTTTAACTCATAATAACATTTCAAGTATTATTAGGCTACAATCTGGTTTATTTGATATCCTTTCAGAACAGCATTAGTCTTTGTATACATATGACACAGTGATAACTAACGATGGAAATCATCAGTTTAATCAGTCAAGTCACTAGTTCCAGAATAGTTCTATATGAAATTCTTTGTCATCATTTTACTTCGTGGTTTAAAAACTAAGAATGCTTCCCTACAGCCTAGGGAAGTGTACCTGTATTCTAAAACTCTGTAATTCACGCCAAGTTTACTTATGTGGGCTCGCTTCCTTTTTACCCCACATTATTTCCCATTTTTCTCACCTGAGATTGCTCATGCTTTCTCCATGTGCCATACTTTGGTTCATCTGTCCTACCGGCCTAAGACAGCTTTTCTCTCTTCTATTCCTTCAAAGCGAGTTCTAAAGCGTTTTACTGAGGAGGCTTTGTGCTTAGGATTTTTTTCCCCTTCACTCTTCAATCAGATATGAGGCTGATCTATCTGACTGCCTCATCTTTACTAAGCTCTGCAGGTTTACAGCAGGGAGTGAGTCAGCATGGCCGCCGATCTTGTCGACATTGCAAAATTGTGAAGGAGAAGGATAATGAAGTAAGCAACCAGATCATAACTGGTCTGCCCGTGTTCCTCCCCAAGCTTTCACAAGACCAGTTTCTTCTCACTATGCATATTACCTTCTCTGCTTTATCTAAAACAGCACCTGTTCTACCGACAGTCAGTGCCCCATGACCTGTTTAATTTGCTTTATCGCCTTTACTATCATCTGGAAGTATATTTTCCACAGGTGGATTTATTGTGAAGAGAAGCATTGCACAGTCTCCTGTTTTCCTCGAATTATTGATTGACATTAATAATGTGCTTGTTTGGCACTGATACTACTCAGCCCCTGTGTAGGCCCTGATTGGCACAAAGATATCAAAATCACTTTTCCACACTTCCCAAAGTAAACTGTCCAGAAAAGGACAGTAACCTAGGCCTAAGCCTTCAGTTCAAGACACCCTCCTGATCACAACCACAGAACTTAGAGTCAAATACGTGAAAGGTAAGAAAAGATCTCTCTTGCTCTGGACAGGGTGGTGCACACACATGAAGTCTGGAACTGCTACTTCCATTTTGCTGCAAATAGACCATTTTTTTATTTACAAACTATATGCCTTCCATTTCCTTTTTGACCCTATTGTTAGTAACTAAGACTTGCAGTAATGTTGAACCTGAGTGAAGAGGGTAGATATTCCTCTGTTCTTCCTGATTTTTTTTTTTTAATTTTTTAACGTTTTATTAAAAAAATAAGAGACAGGGAGAGAGCGTGAGCAGAGGAGGGTCAGAGAGAGAGGGAGACACAGAATCCAAAGACAGGCTCCAGGCTGTGAGCTAGCTGTCAGCACAGAGCCTGATGCGGGGCTCGAATCCACAAACCGTGAGATCATGACCTGAGCTGAAGTCGGACGCTTAACTGACTGAGCCACCCAGGCGCCCCTGTTCTTCATGATTTTAAAAGGAAAGGATCCAGTCTATCACCATTTAGTGTGATGTTGGATGCAGCCTATTGTAAAGAGGCTTTTTAGCAAACTGAGGTGATTTTCCTTTATTTCTAACTTGCTGAAAACTTTTATCCTGAAATGGTGTTGGATTTTGTAAATTATTCTTCTGGGCCTATTAATAGGATCATATTTTTTTAAACCTACTAATATAATAGATTATATTGATATTAAATATTTAAATAGTCCTGTGTACCAGGTATAAACACCACTTGTTCATGGTAGATAATTCTTTTAATACATTGCTGGATTGGATTGGATATTTTTGTTCAGAATTTTTATGTGTAAATTCCTGAGAAAAATTGGTCTGTAATTTTTTTTTCTTTTACTGTCTGACTTTAGTATCAGAGTAATTCTGGCATCATAAAAGGAGTTGGGAAGTGTCCCTTCCTCTTCTATTTCTGAAATAGATAGTGTAAAATTTGTAAAAATTGGTGTTAAATTTTTCTTTACATGTTTGGTACAATTCTCCAGTGAAACCAGCTGGAGCTGGAGATTTCCATTTGGTAACTTTAAAAATATGGATTGATTTATTTAATAGTTACAGGACTTACTCAGATGATCCATATTTTACCTTGGTTCAGTTTTGGTGTAAGTTTTTATTTTTTGAAGAATTGTTTTTTCTAGGTTGTCAAATTTGTGATCATCAAGGTTGTTGTTGTTTTTTTTTTTGTCATTTTCCCTTATTATTTAATGACTACAGGGTATGTGGTGATATACCCTATTTTATTCCTGGTATTGTGATTTGTGTCATGGGTTTTGTTTTTTTTTTTGTGAATAGCCAACTTTTATTTGATTTTCTTTTTGTCATAGTATTTATTTTATTGATCTTGCTATTTATATTTTCTTCTTTGCACTTTCATTGGGTTTATTTTGCTCTAGGTCTTTTTTCCAGGTTCTTCAAACGGGAACTTATATTGATTTGAGAACTTTCCTCATTTCTAATGTAAGATTTAGTCTATAGATATTTTTCCTACACATTTGTAGATGTATCTCATATATTTTCCTGTTTATATTTTTATTTTCATTCGGTTCTATATATTGTTTTAAAATTTACTTTGAGTATTCCTCTTGCATTCATGGATTTTTATATAGGAGTTTGTTGTTTAACTTCCATGTTTACAGATTTCCCCATTACCTTTCTGCTACAGCTTTCCAGCTAAACGTCATTATAGTCAGAGAACACACTCTATGATTTCACTCTTAAATTTCTTAAGGTTGGTTTTATGTTCTAGGATATGACCCATCATGATAAAGTTTTCCTTGGTGCTTGAAAAACTGTGTACTATGCCGTTGGTAGGTTGGGTGTTAAACTATCTATATAAATTTAAACTTCTTGATTGTGTTCTTTAGTTCTTCTATATGCTTGCTGATTTTCTGTCTAGTATTTCTATCAGTGCTGAGAGGAGATGTTCAAGTCCTCAACCATGATTTTGGATTTGGCTACTTCCCCTTTTAACTTTATTAAAGTTAAAAAAAACTTTATTAGTTTTTACATCATGTATTTTGAAGGCACTGTTGTTTGGTGCCTAAACATTTAGGATCAAAGGTCTTCCTTGAAAATCGATTTATTTAATTAATACATCTTGTCCCTCTTGGTCTTCAATAATTTTCTTTGTTCTGACCTCAATATCACTGGATATTTATATATTCATTCCTCCTTATTTTGGATAAGTGTTTGCCCAGGGTGTTTTCTTCCATCCTTCCACCTCTGAATTTGAAATCAGTTTCTTGTAAACAACATGTTTTAGGCCATGTTTTAAACACTTCCCATCAAACTCTCCTTGGGTTAACATTTCTGGTAATTATTCACATTTCAGTTAATTATTCATATGTTATGGCTTAAGTCTATCATTTATTATTTGTTTTCTGATTCTCACTCCTCTGTTTCTCTTTTCCTTCCTTCCTATGGCTTACCTAAACAAATTTTATTATTTCATCTTGATTTATTTGTAGTCTTTTGGTTTTTTAAGTGTTTTCCTTGTGTTGCTTTCATAGTGGTTACTCCAGGTATTACAATATACAAATGTTACTTGTCATGTCTACTAATATAAATGCATACTACTTACTGTGAAGTGTGGAGTCTTTACTTTCTTTTAGATCCCTTTACTTGGTGTACTTTATTCTTTTTAATTTTTTAAACTTTTATTCAGTTTTGAGAGACAGAAACAGAGCGTGGGCAGGGGGGAGGGGCGGAGAGAGAAGGAGACACAGACTCTGAAGCAGGCTCCAGGCTCTGAGATGTCAGCACAGAGCCCAACCAACTGAATTGTGAGATCATAACCTGAGTCAAAGCCAGACATTTAACTGACTGAGTCACACAGGTGCCCCACTTTTCATACTTCCAATATTACTATCTAGAATATCAGATGGTTTTAAAATTCTTGTTTCAATAATCTGATGTAATTTATAAGATTCATAGAAAAAGTCTGTTATGTGTAATTATATTTTTGCTTTTTGTTTTTCTTTTTTCAGTACTAATGCTCTAAGATTTTCTTTTTATCATTTCATTTGTTTGAAGACTTTCTTTAAATCATCTTTAAGGATAGATTTGCTAATGAAAAATTCCTTTAGTTTTCTTTCATCCAAGAATGTTTCCATTTACCTTTAATGCCTAAAGAAAAATTTCCTGGATACAGAATTCTTAGTTCACATTTCCTTTCTCTTAGCACTTGAAAAATTTTGTACCACTTACTTCTGGCCTTTGGGATTATAGATGAGAAATTATTTGAATTGATGATTCCCTGTAGGTAATGTGTTGCTTCTCTCTGGTTGTTTTCAAAAATTAATTATGATGTGTGTTGGTGTAGATTTCTCTGTTTTTTTCCAGTTTGAGATTTACCTGACTTCTTAGATCTGTAGATTTTTGTCTTTTGCCATGTTTAGAAATTTTTTAACTATTATTTCTTTGAATATGCTTCTAGTTTTACTTTCTCCTCTCCTTCTAGGGCTCCAATGATATTAATGTAGGATATCTGTTATTATTACACAGGTCCTGAGGAACTGTTATGCAGATAAGGTATATTCTGTTGAGTGTCCTTAAGTTCATTGTTTCTATTTTCTATCATCTCCAGACTAGGAGGAAAATAATCCAGCAAGTTTTTTAAATTTCTATTTTTTTTTTACTTCTGATTTTTACATTTGCTTTCAATAATTATTTTTTATAACTTCTATTTATTGAGTTTTCTATTTTTATATGGGAATGTATAATTGATGTTGAAATATTTTTATGACAGCCGCTTTAAAATTGGATCTTTGAGAATTCTAACATCTAACTTACCTCCATATTGCTAACAGTTGATTTTTTTTTCATTCAAGTTTTGATTTTCCTAGTTTTTAGTATGACTAGTGACTTTTTTGTTGTATCTTGGAAGTTTAATATATTGTTAAGACATTCTGGTTCCAATTTATGTCTTTTATTTCATCAGTCAGTGACTGTGTTTAGCTCAAGCACACAGGTCCTAACCTCATTTTGTCTTAGCCTATTCTTCCAATAATAGCTTTGTTTTGTGGTTTTTCCAGCCTTTGTGGTTTTGTCTGCTTGGTTTATGTGTGCTACTGAGGCTCTTACTGCTCCTTGTTGCTACTGCCTAATGGAACGGAAAAATCGGGATTTAACTAGGCCAGCCTGCCTGGTGTTATTCATTGGGGGCAGGAAAGCCTCAGGCTCAAAAACCCCTGCTAGTGACTCTCCTACCGAAATAAACTCCCTAATGAGACGCCTGTCCCTCACCCTGCTTATGATTATACTGTAATAAAAGGAGTCCCATTAGCAAGGCACAGAAAGTGACTTTGCTGTTGGGATCAAGGGAAGATACAAAAGGAAGTCACAGATCTTTTTTTTTTTTTTAATGTTTACTTTTGAGCATGACTGGGGGAGGGGCAGAGAGACACACACAGAATCAGGTCTGAACTGTCAGCACAGAGCCCAATGTGGGGCTTAAACCCACAAGCCATGAGATCACCATCTTAGCTGAAGTCAGAAGCTCAGCCGACTGATCCACCCAGGTGCCCCAAGTCACAGATCTTTTGTCCCAGCTTTTTCATATGGGACTTCCAGACAATAGAAGAGGACAACTATTCAGAACTGGTTCAAATTAGGTGAAGACTAACCAGTCTTAAGATGTTTAGTTATAAATGTATACAAAAGGAGAAAATTAACAGTGTGCTTATCAAAACCTTGGTGGGGCTTTATAAGAAATTCAAAACCTTATTCCTACCTCCCAAATTTTCTAGGATATCAAAAAACTGTATATATTCAGTTTATCTGAGATGAGACCAACTGCAAACAGAGTGAAGTTCTAACAAGTCTCTAGGAACGGATGCCAAAATACTCTCTTTTAACATTATGTTTGCCATGGAAAACCTGACATGAAATTCAGGATCTCTTCACTCAGTATCCAATAAGCCTCTCCCGTATTAGATGAACTGGCTTGCGGGTTAAAGAGAAACTCTTCTACCTTTATTGGATCCAGCACAGCATGCAGTACTGTTTAGACCTGCTAATAAGCCTCTTGAGGATGACAGAATTAATTTGCAGGGATATGGATATACTACTACAGTCGGGTGAAAACTAATGTCTGTTTAAATTTTGGAATTCATGAAAAAAAAAATGTCCTGGTGGAATCTACATTACTTGAACATATAATTAGTGTGGATATAACATTTGAATGAAAATTCTTCCTCTTCACCAGGTACTAATGAAAAGAGATATGACTTTTGTCAAATGCTAATTAGGTAAGCACAACTGAAGCCTTTAGAGTTACCTAAGAGATCTCAAATGGTCCAAAACAGTATCAGATAGCTAGCTGGAAGACAACCAGAAATTATGCCTTAATTAAGGAAATGTTAGATTCAAACATATTAGTGCTCACAAACTCATTGTTCAATAGTCTGGTATAGACAATGAAGAAGGCAAATGGAATTCAGAGGCAGACAGAAAATTATGAGACTCAGTAAAACAGTATTCCCAGTAGCCTCAGTTTGTGATATGATATATTCTTCAACTGATGCAACAAAATATAATGGTGACTAGTCTTCTGTAATTAATCTGGTTAATGTGTTTTTCTCAATATCAGTTGCTATGAAGAATTGACAATGATTTAAATTTATGTGAAACTGTCCCTAGTATATATGTTTACTGTATTATTACAAAGATATTTGAACCCCTCCTTATACTGTTACAATCTAATAAGGTGAGGCTTAGATCTAATCCAACTTGCAGTATTATAATACACTATACTGATGACATAATTATTTCTGAACCCGAGGATTAAGCTTAAAGCAATTTTATGCTGGTAATGAGGGATTACCAATTAACCCTACAAAAATCTAGGATCCTACATAGACTTTTAAGGTTTTGAGAATTACAAGGACTGAAGCAACCTGGGACTTAGAGACCACTAAAAGTAAATTATTTTTACCACCTGTCTTTCAGTGTGAACAATACCTACTGAAATTTCTTGACTTTTGGAGAAATCATATCGCTCACTTTGGCATATTATTGACTAGAATACTTAAAATAAGTGAGAAGATGTCATATTTAATTAGGGGCCTGAACAAAAACAATTCTTCTTAGAACTATACAAGGCCAAAGCCACGCTATTCTTATGAGCACATAGTCCTAATGTTGAAATGGTCTTAGAAGTGTCAGCCACCTACACTCACGGCAATTGGAGTCTCTCACAAAATCTCATACCTACTACAAATTAATGGTGACTTTTGTCTTTTGGATGAGAAAATTATCTGGAATAGCTAAATAACTATCTGTTTCCTGTAATATAAGAAAAACTAAAAACCAAAGCCCTACCATTTGGGTGTAATGACTCTTGGGCATACAAACTGTTCTGCAAAATGGACCAAATGGATCATGAAAAGATCCTTATGTAAGATACTGCTCTTAAAAAAACTCTCTATGTAAATTCCGAGGTAAGATCAAAGTAAGGCATATTGATGCTCATCAAAACAATCCTACGCTGGGAGCTCAAGGCAATTGGAATGAAGAAGCTAATGCTTTCACTTGATCTTTTGAAGCCACAGCTTATGTCCATGACATGAATGGACATAGGGGAATCCAAGCCATTCAGTGATCTGCCAAATGCTGACATGTAATAGTGGCTCCTACCAAAGACAAACTTTTAACAATACAGAAAAAGCAAAGTATACTGTTCACCCTTGCCATCAAGTACTTGGCAAATACATTACTTTGTCTCTTTCCCTATTGCTGGAAGGAGAGGGAAGGTACTTAAACAGACGCGACAAGACTTCATCCACATTCTAGGTTTGGGCTGCCATATCCAGTTACTGAAACCAGGACTGATACTACTATCAAAATACTGAATAAAAATAAGTCAGTTCTGCTAATTCCATGAAAGAATTAGGGCAAACAAGAAACACTGGACCAGTTTGGCCCTCCTAGTTATAAGGCCATCACATCAAAGCCTTCACTTTTCCACTCTGCTAGTGCAACAATGGGTGCAAAAACAGGAACAGCACTCACAACAGACTTGATGTATTCCTTGTCATCCTTAAGGTCGTAAGTTAATAAGTGACATGGTCAATTAAAATACCTGTTTAAAATGATGGAGGGTGACAAGGAATTGAAGGGTTAGTCTATAAATTTCCAGCCTTATATTGTGCAAGTGAATATCAAGAGAACTAAGGATGTGTCTCTATTAGGTAAATTGTTACATTTTTGTGTTAAAATTGGTAATTACAGTAGCTTACATACAAGTCTTGTCTGACATGTAACCGCAATTTTTTCTTTCAATACCAGACCTAGTAGCCCCTAGACTACAGCCACTGTCCCAGAGCCTGGTAATATTCTGAAATAACAAAGTATGTCTCTTAATTAGAGCCTAACTGAAAGAATTCCAAAAGAATTAATGGAATGGATTATTTCTTTCCCAATTTGCCAAGTTGGAGTTGACGGTATCAAGTATTTTGTTGCCTCATAAATGTGATAGTCCCCTTTCTACATAATGGTCTGATCTAATGCTCTATGACAGGAAATTGAATAAAAGAGGAAGTTCTGGTACATTTGACCTTGCTACCAGCAACATGTACTCGACCAATGCCTGAAACTATCTCAGAGGGATAGGTTTAGATAAAAATTAATGATGAATGAAAGAAAGGTTAGATTGCTACTTAGGCAGAAGGGGTCAGAGAATGTTCTATGTTACAACAAAAGGGAAATGCTAATATAATTTGGGTGCTTGAGAAAGGCTTGGAGAAAAACAAAGCTCCCTTACCTTTGACTCAAAGGCACTTGGAATGAAACTTTCTGCTAAAAACTTCTGTTTGATTGTCTATTTGTGTATTCATTTGAGAGGGAGAGAGTTCAAGGTGGGGTGAAGGGCAGAAGAGGGGAGAGAGAGAGAGAGAGACAGAGAGAGAGAGAATCTCAAACAGGCTCTACACTCATTGAGAAGCCCAACATGGGGCTCATTCCCCTAACCCTGGCATCACGACCTGAGCCAAAATCAAGAGGCAGTCTTCCAACTGACTGAGCCACCTAGGTGCCCCTGAAACCTTCTTTTTAAAAGAACCAGGAAGTGAGCTGGATGACAGCCATCCCAAAAAACATACACTCAGGAGGTATGTCCTCAAAATGGATAATATGTAGAGACCTATGACTGTGACCACATGAAGCAATATTAATAGGGTTATGTACTTGACTCTCATTTTCCAATATGTGTCTGTTACCAAGGACTCATGAAAAGAAGCAACTTACAGGAAATATTTACCAAGTGGGATCCAGAAAACACAAATTCATAATAATCTGAAAGAATATTGGATGGTCATTAATTGTAATGGTAAAAATTGTTTGTTACTTATTTTAATGTTTTATTTATTTTTGAGAGTGAAAATGTGAGCAGAGTAAGAGCAGAGACAGAGTGGCCGAGAATCTGATGTGGGCTCTGCCCTGACAGCAGGGAGCCTGACATGGGGCTTGAACCCACGAACTGTGATTATGACCTGCGTCGAAATTGGATGCTCAATGGACTGAGCCACACAGGTGTCCACGTGATGGTAAAAGTTTAAACAAGATGCCAGGATTTGATCATATAAGATTATCTGCTGTATGCCTCATCTCATCTCATATAATAAAATATGTGTAACTATTTGTACTATTTTTGTGGGTAAATACTAATATTGTAAAAGCTAAGATAAGTTACGGTAAAAACTGATATTTATGCAATTCAACAATAAAAATAAATAATATGATTATAAAATGGGCAAAAGACCAGAAGAGACACTTCTCCAAAACAAATATACAAATGACCATCAACTATACGAGAAGATGCTCACCTTCTCTAATTATTACAAAAAAATGCAAATCAAAACCACAATGAGATATCACTTCCACCTATTATGACCACTAAGAAAAATGTTGGTGAACACGTGGAGAAATTGGAATGGTGGTTCACTGTTGCTCGGAATGCAAAATGGTACAGCTGCTATGGGAAACAGTATAGCAGGACCTCAAAAAAAAAAAAAAGTAAAACTACCACATTATCCTGCAATCCCAGTTCTGGTTATATATGTATATCCAAATCAAAAGCAGGATATTAAAGACATATCTTTACATTCATGTTTATTGCAGCATTATTCATGATAGCCACGCAACAGAAGAAGCCCAAATATCCATCAACAGATGAATAAAGAAAACATAGTATATACACACCTAGGAAGATTACTCAGCCTTATAAACAAGGAAATCCTGTCGCATGCTATAATACTGATGAGTCTTGCAGTCACCATGCAAAATGAAATAAACTAATTCTTACACAAGTACAAATACTATATTATTACACTTATAGGATATCTCTAGAGTAGTCAAAATCATGAAAACAGAAATTAGAATGGTGGTGTCCAGGGGTTGAGTAGGGAGGGGAAATTGGGCCTTGTTGTTCAATGGATATAGAGTTTCAGTTTAACAAAACAAAATGCAATAGTTCTAGAAATCTGTTGCACAACAACTGAATATAGTTAGCACTACCAAACTGTACCTTTAAAACTGATTAGAGGGTGAAATTTATATTATGTGTTTTTACCCCCCCAAAATTAAAATCTTGATATTGATGTAAAGTGCATTGGTAACTTAGTACATTTTTTGTAATATTTATTTTTGAGAGAGAGAGCGCGTGTGAGAAAGCATGAGGGTGGGAGGGGCAGAGAGAGGCAGGCACAGAATCTGAAGCAGGCTCCAGGCTCTGAGACTTTAAGCACAGAGCCCAATGTGTGGCACAAACTCATGAACTCCAAGATCATGACCTGAGCCCAAGTGGATATTCAACTGACTGAGCCACCCAGGAGCCCTTGCACTGGTAAATTAAAACCTCCCTCAGGTCATTTCACCTACAGAGAAAAATTGGTCTGAAGAAGATTCAGACTTGATTATTGACATACATGTTAGATGTATTGTAGTTCTTAATCACTCAGTCTATATATACCATAAAGTGAACACAGCTGAAGACCAGCTTCAAATTGTGAAGTTAGTACAAAAATACAAGAAAGTTTTTGTAGATGTTATTGGACAATCCAGCTGTTTAAATCCATACCAACCCCAAGGTGCTATTACAAAAGTATAATATATAATCTATAGGGCATCTTGTCTATTGATGGAATCACTATTACTTCTAGATCTATTATTTCACTATAATAAATGCACATTTGAACTCAAATTGCATACTTTGTTTCCTTTTACTTGGAAGTTTTGTGAAATAACATGTAGACAAAAACTAAGTGCCATTTGTGACCCATATTTCTATAACCAGTAGATTTCTAAGTTGTAGTTCTATTTTTCCTTTTAATAACAGTGGATACCAGCTGATTTGCTAAAAATTTGTTAGGTTTTAAGCTGTATGAGACAAAGATCCATTGCTTTATTCATACTCAATTATTAAAACTGGCATGAAAGTGATTTTAAAAATCTGATAATTCTTGGGGCAACTGGGTGGCTCAGATGGTTAAGTGGCCAATTTCAGGTCAGGTCACGATCTTGTGGCCGTAAGTTCGAGCCCCAGGTTGGGCTCTGTGCTGACAGCTGAGAGCCTCGAACCGGCTTTGGAATCTGTGTCTCCCTTCATCTGCCCTTCCTCTGTTCTTTCCTGTCGCTCGCTCTCTCTCTCTCTCAAAATATATATTTTTAATCTGATAATTCTTTACATCTATGATATAATTTTTACAACATCAGAGGTAGAATTCCAGTAACAAGTTATTTTTGCCTTTTCTATAATTGCATGGTTCAGCTGCCTTTACCCTTTTGAAATCTTTATCACAAGGTATAATAGTTAGTCCAATATTGAATATTTAATATTGACTATAACATATTTTTAAGTCATAAAATGCTTATTTAGCATATTAGAGATTCTTAGAATGATTCTGAGAAAAAGGAAGAAGTGCTGTAAATATGTCCATCAGCTATCCTACCTATGCCACACCATATCTAGTGATCTGGACAGTTCTACAGCAGACACACACTCTCTCTCTCTCTCTCACACACACACACACACACACACACACACACACACTTCTAGAACTGAAGCTATAGTTGTCTGTAGTCATCAACCTATTTTTTTCAAAAATGGCAAATTTTATAAATGTCTCTGAAAATTCCTTATTACTTTAAATGATGCTATACATTTAGTGCTTTCCTGTATTTCTTTAGGTATTTACATACTTTGTTCAGTTCTCTAGTTGGTCCATTTGAAGGACAATGAAACTTAAAGTTAGGACAAACTATCCGAATTCTCCCATGAATTAGATGTGAATTAGTCCCTGAAAAAGACCCATTATCTCTAAGTCTCTTTTCTTTCATCTCTAGAGTGAGGCACGGACAATGTCAATGACTTCATGTTTTGTTTTGTTTTTTTAAGGTCACAGGAAAGTCTATTCAAATCAAATCCTACAAAGAAGCTTAACAAGTAAAACAGATGAAAATCAAGCTTCTCTGATCCTGGTGGGAAGGCCCATAGGAACCCAAGTTACTGTATTTTCCACATTCCCATACCCCTGTCTACATCAAAAACCCACCCAAAGGGACTCTGAAATTACCAAGAATCCACTCAGCTCAGTGTGAAAATGTGTGGATTCAATTATATCCAATTTCGTTTATTGACCTAAAGTTCCAAGTACAAAACCTAGTTTACATTTAAATGATTCACCTAAAACCGGGTCTAAAATAAGCAAAATTTCTAATTATTTAAAGGAGTTAAATATCATTTATATTTTGTCCCTGCAAGGTTCTAAAACAAAGTACCATAAAAATTCAGCAATATGTTGTTTTATATTTCTGTACCGAGGGAGACAGAATTTGAGATACGACCTAAAGCCTCATAATTAAAGTAGAGCCTTTTCTGTATGACAGCCAAGAGAAAGTATGAGATTCCTACATCACTGTATTTCACTCAAGTCAAAACAGGACTAGATACACACAAAAAATGTGTTCTTTTATTAAAATTCAGAGTCATGTAAAAGAAACTCAGCCGAATCAAAGCATTAACATTTTAAATAATTGCTGAAAGGACATGGATTCTCACTTTGTGTCAATGGCAATATAGCAATACGGAGCAAAAATGCACTCAGTCCAAGAAAGGTAAAACACGTAGGTGAAATAAGGTAGAGGGATGCTTGGGGCAGCCACGCCATGAGTATTCTGACACTCAGTTTTCCTTTCTGTTTCATTAGACCCAGATGGTGCGGTTTCTCAACGTACCCAGTAGAAAGGCAAGGAGAAGATGTTCACAAACTAACAGACTTCCAGTGATGAAAATGTGACTGTTAATTGCAAAGTTTTATTTCCAGATGTTCAGATAGCTGAGTGCTTTTCAGACAGCACAAAAAGCTTGACATAATAGCTCCAAGAAAGTAAAATAAGACAAGAGATCAAAAAAACTACTGAAGTTTGAGAAATATGATACTACCATAAAGGAGTGAATATTCAAAAAATCTTGGCAATGGGAACATCTGGAAGATGCGTAGAGGATACACTAGAAAATAGAACAACCAGTTTAGGCTCATTTTATGGAAGAGAAAGCCCAGGATAATTTATTTGACTTGAATAGTAAAATATAATATCCTTCCTTTACTAGGCCATTAGATGTGAATGTTAAGAATTCAACCAGGAGAAAATTAACTTAATACATTGGTTCTTTAAATAAGTAAAATGATTCTCGGTAAAAGGAAGCTGACTTTTGCTCAAGTGCTCCTATAGTTCATCGTTCTAAAAAGATAACTCCTCCAACATATTGTTGCTATACCTTTATTTAAGGACAGTTGCAAATTTATGTGGAAAGTGAACTCCTATAATAATTGGATTCCTCATATGTATAAATATTTCTCAGCAAAGACCTTTGTAATGTAGGATTTCACCTGAAGCAGATTTGTGAATAGGCTAAGAAATCAAATGCAGGTGGTTGCTGGAGCCGTGTAAAAAAGGTAAGTTTCATAAACTGTAATCTCTAAACACTGATGATCATATACTAATATCTGTGAAACATTTTCAGGTAATTTTGATAAGCATATACTTGTACTGCTATTTTAACATTTAAATTACATTGTAAAATATTTTAAAAATATGTAAAAGAACGCCTTCTGTGTCAGATATAATATATTGTGGTAGGCCAGTAGTCCTGCCATAATAACTAAAAATAAGAAAAGGTAATATGAATGCAACTGTCATTTTTAGAACATCAGAGTACTCTGGAATAGTGAAGAGAAGGTGAAATAAAATTCTAGAAATGAAAGGGCCCTTAGGAGAGCTAAAGATCTCTGGAGCTCTTGTTTTCTTTCTGGGAGCATTTACCATATATGGATATGAGCTTGGTTTAGATACAGGTGCAGTGAGGGGGGTGGGAAGGAAGCCAGGAGAGCTTTTAATGAGTGTCCAGCCTTAGATTATGATTTGATACTTGAGGAATCCCAAATGCATGGCCACTTTTTATTCTGGGATATTTGCGGATGTCTTGGGATCATATGGGAAGCAGGAGACTGGGTGGGAAATATTTTAAAAGTAGAGATTAGGTAATTCTATGGGGCTTAAGAGACAAAGTTCTAGGGCACCTGTGTGGATCAGTTGGTTAAGCATCCGACTCTTGACTTTGACTCAGGTCCATGATTTCACAGTGCATGAGTTCAAGTTCCACATCTGGCTCTTTGCTGACAGAGTTGCCCTGCTCTATTTTTGCATTTTCTCCCCAGCCCCTCTCCCTCTCTCCCTCTCCCTCCCTCTCTCTCTCTCTCTCTCTCTCTCTCTCTCTCTCTCTCTCTCTCTCTCTCTCTGATTAAAAATAACATGAAAAAAATAAAGGAAAAAAAAGAGACAAAGTTCTCCTACGTGGATTGCTTCAAACTCATAGTAATCTCTGTTTCAAGATATATGTCATATTTTGAACCTCCAAGGAGTAGAAGGTTAAATAGGTAAGCTACTCTAAAACAATGGAAATCCCCTAGTGTTTCTGAGTCAAGGAAGCAGAGATCTGCCTGGTTCTTCAAGAGAATTATGATGAGGGTCTGATTACAACTCAAACTCAACCAGACATACTCCCCCCTTTTTTTCTTTCAACACTTTCAGTAGTTCCCTCTCTTCTTGCTTTACATCATTTCTGAGGACTCTGATGTAATTCTTAGCCAATACTTGCGTAGGCAAAATAGTATTTTCCCCCTCTAGCTTCTTTCAAGATTTTTTGTCTTGGTATCTGTGGTTTAAATGTGATATGCCTAGGTGTAAATTTTTTTGGCTTTTATCTTGCTTGGTATTTTTTAGGCTTCCTAGATCTGTGGTTTGGTGCCTGTGATTAAGGTTGGAAAATGTTCAGCAATTATTGTTTCAAATACCGTTTGTGCTTTCTTCTTCTGGTGCTCCTACTATGTGTATGTTGTACCTTTTGAAACTGTCCCACAATTTTGGATCTTCTATTATTTTGTTCTTTTTTTCTCTTTACGTTTCATTTTGAAAACTTTCTATTGACACATCTTCAAGCTCAGTAATTCAATCACTGCTGTGTTCATTCTTGTAATCAAGCCATCAAAGACATTAATCAGGTCTCTTTTAGTAATTTTGACTTCTATCATTCCATCTTGATTTCTTGCTAGTGTTTCTGTCTCTCCGCTTACATTACCCATCTGTTCTTATGTATTGGGTTTTTTCTGACTACAGTCGTTAGCGCATGAATCATAATTGTTTTAAGTTCCTAGTCTGAAAATTCCAAAACCATATCTGCATCTGGTTCTGATGCCAGCTCTGTCTCTCCAAACTGTTCAACTTTATTTTTTTTAATCCAGACAAGAGGAATCAGGTAATAAAAACTGAGATACACAGACTTTTACTCTAAGATTTTGTGTTTATCTGGCTAGGAGTTAGGCTGTGTTTAATGTTTGCTATAGCTGTCAACAGCTTCTTCTAGTGTTCTTGTTTTTGTCTTTGGGTTTCCATAGAAATGCCTTTTAAACTGAGTCTGTGTCATCCACCTTCCAGTTATTAGATTGGGCTCTGTTGATGATATGGTAGAATTGGGAAGCAGAGCATTCTTATGCTATTTTCTATAAATCTAATGTTTTAACGGGGCCTTGATTTCTGGGATGTGGCTTTCAGAAGAGTTTGTTGGCCTTTTGTTTTATTCTTCTCCATTTATTTGAGACAGGAAGGCTAGTGTGGTCCAAGTTGTCTAACAGCTCTTTCCCCAGGTTAGAGCAGGTTCTGAGAAAGTAGTTTGCTTTAAACATGGGCTATTGATATGGATACCTGAATGCTCTGGGCATATTTGGAAATGGTTACCTTAACCCGAGTTGTATTTGAAATGGTTACTCTCCTCGTTCCCCATTTATGGAACATAAGGGGAATTTCACTGATCTCTACCTTGAGAATCTGGTGGAGCTCCTAGAGGTACAAGTCTACACTTGATCTTAGCCAAAAGGCCGAGAAGTGATCTAGAGGTACAACTCTAGAAAAATGTGGCAAATGCCCCTAAGACTGTGCTCTTTTAAAAAAATTAGACATTTTTAAATATTTTTGAGGATTACATAGTACAATCATTCTTGTAAAAAATAAACCCACACAACCCACATATTTGGAATAAAATATAAAAATCCTCTTTTGGTATCCACCAATTGCCATTTTCTTCTCAGAGGTAACCACATATCAGAGTCCATTGTGCTTTAGATTTCTAAGTAAGCAGGCATACATTCTGCCAACAACATTAATTTTATCTCTTCCTAATATTTATACCACCTGTGTTAGGCAAACTGGATGGTAATTTAAATCCTGTTTTGCTCACCCATGTCCAGTTTTGTTTAATGCTCCCACTGCTTACTCCATACCTCACACTTCAGTGTTTCCTTTCTAATAATATGAAACACTATTGAGTCCCAAAGAAAGTGAAAACAAAAAGATTGGGTTTGTGAAGTCTCCATGGGAGACCAATGAAACATAGGCTCCTTGGTTAAATTCTATTCTAAGTCTTCCTCCCAGACCTAACTTGTTGAAAACAGTTTTATGAGACCAAGCAGCTGACTGTGTTTGGCACCAGCTCAGTTATCAACTTTGTATTGTTATTTTTTTTTCTTTTCTTCACTCCTGCTTTACTGAGGTTGCACTTCTTTAAAAAATTAGTAACACAAGAATTTTTGCCTCGTGGTAACTTTTGCCTAGGTTCTTTGGGAACATAGGCTATAACACCACATTTTCCCTTTTGTTACTGTATCGTATTGACTAGGACCTCCAAAAATATATGAAAAAAAAGCTGGTGATGATATAGATTTTATGTATCTACAAAAAACCCATTCAAATAATAATTTTCATGTAGAGACTTATAAATTGAAAGTATTTTCTACCCTAAAATATAAAGATGTGGGGTTTTTTTCAACTTTTATCTGACTTCCTTGGTTGTGATAAAAAGTTTTAATCAGTTTTAAAGTAGTTTTACTTTACTTTCTGAAAAGAGCATATGTTATTAATTTTTAAGATTTTAGAACTCCCTTCTTATCCTTATGCTTTTTATCCTGTACCTCAATAGTAAGGTAAGTATATATGTTTTTTCAATATTCTAATTTTTCCTTGGAAATTTTCTTTCCATTTTAAGACATGAGTCTTTCTTCAACTTGAGGGAATGTTCTTCAGCCTTTTCTCTCCCTCTTTTTTTCCTCTTAGAATCTCTTCCTTTTCATTTTTTTCCCTTCTAATCCTCTGTTGGTGATATACTGGAATTTATGAAAACCTGTTTTATGTCTTTTAAGATGACACATATATTTTTTGTATGTTTCTGTTCTATATTCTAGAAATTTGATTAACCTTCCTTAGTGTAATTATTCATCTATTTTATGATTTCATTCTATTAAAGTTTTGCTTTGGCAATGCTATTTATTTGTACATTTATTTATACATTGATGCTTTCCTACAATCCTATTTTCTCTTTTTATTTTTATAATTGTAGTAACTTTTCAAACCATTTTGAAAATATAATTCTTAAATTCTCTTTTCTTATATATCTCTTTTTATGGAATTAATTGCTCTATTCATTTATTTTTGTGCTCTTTCCTGCTGTTGATTTTCCATGACAGATAAACATTAATCTGTTTGGTTTTGCTTACGAGTAAAAGGAATATATAAACTTTCATAAAGGAAACATCTAGGGATGATCAGGCATATTGAAGTAAGATCTCTGTCTTCCATTTCTAATCAATATTTCCTCATAGATTCTTATTTTCAGCCTATGATTTTCTAGTAGGGAGAGTCACAACAATTCTAAGATAATACAATATTCTGTGACCCCAAAACACTAGCTTTCCTTTTGAAAACTTCAGCAAATGCCCCAGAAAATAATCTTTCTAGCTTTATTTAGATCACATGTCATCAGTCAATTTTTGAAAGACTACCAAGAAAATATATGTTAATTACAACACATTTCAATCTTAAATAAAACATAATATTCTTTTTAAAAATAGACTTCCCACTTTTATTTCAAATTTTAAGACAGCTTATTAGATTTTTTTTCTTTCTTCAAGTTTGGGTTATATGAAGTCACTCATTTATTTTTTTTTCTGCAATGAGATTTAAAAGCAATTTTTTTTTCAAAATGCTGTCACTCACATGTAACGAAAGCCTTAAAATTCTGTTTTATGGTATATTATGAAATCATAAGGAAGCTCATATTCTTTCAGAAGAAATATCAAAACATTAGACAGCTGTCTTGGTGGAGCACAGACCAAAGGGTGGGATCCCATGAAAATGCAAAATGTTAATCTTTGTTTACATCCTTTAAACTTGGGAGTTCATTTGTGAACATATATGAAATTTTGGAGCAAATATAGAATGAAAACTGTAAGAGCTAATTACTTTTCTCTAGAACTGGTTCATAAGTTTATTTTTATTATGGCGTTTACTTTCAGTCCTGTAAATTTAAAAATATTTTATTTAACTTATGAACACCAAGAAACGCTGTTTTGTGCAATATACTCCATGTACTACCGAATCTATAAATTCTCCAAAGTTCAAAAGACCAATGCAGTCATAGATTAAATTGTATTGATATAGGATAGGAGGACTGGGCTATTGGAAAGAGGAATATTTTCAGTACAAAGAGATCACTACCAACTAGTGAGAACTAGAATAAAGACCCGTGAAGACCAGCATGAACCTGAGACAATTGCATTGAAGACTGGTAAGCCAGAGATGAAAAAGCCAGTTTCAGAAAAGGATCAAAAGCCCTAAGAACAGAGAGAGTAAGTGTCAAAGGAAAATTTTTGGAGGTGATCACAGAAATAAGCCCTCTCCTCTTGGAATGAACTTGCTGAAATTGTGTTGCATCATTCAAAAAATACTTTGAATACATCATTAAAGGGTTTCTTCAGAGACTTAATCTCACATCTAAAAGTTCTTTAGCTGAGAAAGGGAGAATAAAGAGTTTTGTTACATAATGTGGAATGCTTGGTTTGGAAACTTTTACAGGTCTTCAAATGTCCACTGTGTACATATACAGATTAAGAAAGGTGAGGAGGCCACACTATGTATTTAGACTTAACGCTAATGTAGTTTTTACCTATGAAATGGGGGGAAACTCTGTACTTTCTGAGGTACAGGCTGTAAGATGAAAATGATAAAAATGTAGGATGCTCACAACTTTAACTCACAGATTTAGCATACTGCTTTAGATGCTTTTGGAAATATTTTGTAGGTCGATATTATATAGCAATACACAGCTGTGCTAAGTGTGAGCGCAAGTGGCACACAGCCCCAGAACAGCGGGCAGGAATGAGGGTTCGCTAGCGAGTGGCATGGCTGCCGGGCCCTCCCAGTTCCCTGTGGCTTTATACTCTCAGCTCACATTTATAGAATATAAAATTCTACGCAAGTGTGACAAAACTGTGTATCTTCATGAAAAATGACTTAGGAAAGGAATCCAGTGACTCCTGGTCAAGATCCATTAAATGTATTAATGTTTTTATCCAGAAATTTACATTTTAGATATATTTAAAACGCATTGTTAAATGATACCACAGCTTGAAAATGTGAAGTTTTCAAGCCCACCATAATAAGTTCTATGTGAAGACAAGAAAAAGTGATTTGTGAATCTGATTCAGCAATCTTCTAAATAGTCCAAAATTTGTTCTTATTCTGAAAGAAAAAAAATACTAAAATCTTAAAAAGCAATTAACTCATAGTATGAAACATGTAACGTTGGAAGGAAATATGCTTTTGGAGACAGTTATTTCTATAGCTATATAAACAAATTATAGTCCCATGTTACAGATGCATGAGAATTGGTGTTTCCCAGTTATGGTCTGTTGTATTTGAAAGAACAAAATGTATGGTTGGAGCCATACTCTTGCATTTGAGAAGGTCTCAGAAAGCACTTTATGAGAATATGGAGGCTCTACTGTGTTTCACTTGTAATTATCCAGAAGAATTCATGATGTAATAGAAATAAAATGTGATTGGAATCTAGTAACATCTGGATCTAGCCTTGATTTTCATACCAGAGAGAGGTTTGATTTTCTTCAAGGCATTTGATCTTTCCAGGGTTTGGATCTTTTTTTTTTTTTAAATAGTTTATTGTCAAATTGGTTTCCATATAACACCCAGTGCTCTTCCCCACAAGTGCACTCCTGCATTACCACCACCCCTCTTCCCCCTCCCCCTCCAACCCTTGCTTTTTCAGTATTCAGTATTTCAGTTTTCAGTATTCAGTAGTCTCTCAAGTTTTGCGTCCCTCTCTCTCCCCAACTCTGTTTCCCCCTCTCCCTCCCTATGGTCCTCCATTAGGTTTCTTCTGTTCTCCTGTTAGACCTATGAGTGCAAACATATGGTATCTATCCTTCTCTGCCTGACTTATTTCGCTTAGCATGACTCCCTCAAGGTCCATCCACTTTCCTACAAATGGCCAGATTTCATTCTTTCTCATTGCCATGTAGTACTTCATCTTGTATATATACCACATCTTCTTGATCCACTCATCAGGTGATGGACATTTAGGCTTTTTCCATGATTTGGCTATTGTTGACAGTGCTGCTATGAACATTGGGGTACAGCTTCCCCTATTTGACAGCACTTCTGTATCCCTTGGAAAGTGAGGAGTAAATAAGTAAATCCGGGTGAGTCACTACAAACTCTGAGCTGCCATGCTGCCTCTGAGGTTCTCAGTCTACAAAAATAAATGTAAAAATAAATCGATGGCCCCAAGTGTCTGCAGATGACTAGAAGCCCCTTCAGCTGCTCGTCACTGTACATGTTGGCAGCGCTGCAAGTAAAAAACAGCCTTTCTGCCATGAGGGGAGTATGAGATCGAGACCCATCTATTCCATAAGTGGTCTGGTTCCTCTTCTCTCTGCCACGTGCCCTCAGGAGTGGGATGGGACTGCCAAACCAAACATGATAGAACTATGGATTCTGACATTAGCCTAAAATGTAGAAAAAGTTATATGTGATTGCAACTCTCTCTGGTTCTACCTACCTATCAATTAAGTATTCACTGATGGGATTCTGTCATTTAAATACATTTTGGTATTCAGTTATTTCTGTAGCTTTCCTCCCCTCCTCCTTTCATCCTTCGAATAATGTTTGTAGCATTTTATCTGTGAATAAAGGTAAGAAGGAGATGGTAATGGGTTTCATGACACAAATCCCTTATGCTCTATATTTATGAATGACTTTTGTTAAATGTAATTAAAAAGAAGAAAGACATCTAGAGCTGGTGTGAATGCCATGTCTCCAGCTAAAACTGCAAGGGACACATCAAGATCAAGTTCCATTATAAATTTATTTTTAAAAGGGAGAGACTTAGAAGGCTCCTTAATAGCTAAGATGTTTAATCACTGAAATAGGCTTGGGTGTTTGGTCAGGGTTCAGCATCTATTCAGACACGACCCTGTCTGTGAACCTAACCTGCTTTCAGAGAGCAATTTCAAAGGCTCTGTTCTCTGCTTGGTAGCCCATGTAGCATATGCACATCTTAGCACACATCACTTTCTAATGCTTTTTGTCTGTCTGTCTGTCTATCTACCTACCATCTGTTTGCAAATGTGATAAAGCAATCATTAAAAAAAGATGCACTCATTTTTTTTCTACCTTAAGAACAAGGACCTAACTTGCATATAGGGATTCTGCAGTTAGTAAAATCTTTTTTTTTTTTAATGTTTTTTTTTTTTTTTACTTTGAGAGAGAGAGTGTGAGGGTGGGCATGCACACACATGAGCTGGGGAGGAGGAGAGAGAGAGAGAGAGAGAGAGAGAGAGAGAGAGAGAGAGACTCTTAAGCAGGCTCCATGTCCAAGTGGAGCTTGATGTGGGGTTCAATCTCATAACTCAGAGATCATGACCTAATCTAAAATCAAAACGTGGATGCTTAATCAACTGAGTCACCCAGGCACCCCCATAAGTGCTTGTGGAATAGATCTGTCAGTCATGTTCCCCAGATTCTAATTTTATCCTCTAAAGTTTATTTGCCAGAAGTTCTGCAATACACAATGGTAAAGCTTTGTCCAAAAAATTAATTGCTTAAATTCAAGAGGGATTGAGGTTACCTTTCCAAAACAGAAAATTTTTATTTTAGGTAATATTTATTCAGTTAAAAAATATATATGTATTTTTTTTTAGTGTTTATTTTTGAGATCTAGAGAGACAGAATGTGAGTGGGCAAGGGGTAGAGACAGAGGGAGACACAGAATCCAAAACAGGCTCCAGCTCTGGGCTGAATGTGGGGCTGGAACTCACTAACCATGAGATTATGACCTGAGCTGAAATCAGAGGCTTAACTGATGAGCCACTCAGATGCCCCTACTCAGTTAATATTAAAATAGAGTTTAATACGGGGCGCCTGGGTGGCTCAGTCGGTTAGGCCTCCGGCTTTGGCTCAGGTCAGATTTCATGTTCGTGGGTTGGAGCCCCCCGTCAGGCTCTGTGCTGACAGCTAGCTCAGAGCCTGCAGCCTGATTCCTGTTCTATGTCTCCTTCTCTCTCTGAACCCCTCCCTCATGCTCTGTCTCTCTGTCCAAAAATAAAAAACATGAGAGACCTGGCAGGGGACCATGGGGAGAGGAAGGGGGAAAGAGAGCGGGGAAGAGTGAGGGACACAGATCAAGGGAGACTACTGAATACTGGAGATGAACCATGGACTGAAAGGGGAGGGGGAGGGAGGGAGGGGGTAATGGTCATTGTGGGGGGCACTTGTGGGGAGAAGCACTGGGTGTTATATGGAAACCAATTTGACAATAAACCATTATAAAAAAATTTAATTCATGACTATTTAAATTCCATACAGAGTAATCTTAGTTTCGGGTATGCAATATAGTGATGCAACAATTCTATAAGTTACCTCGTCCTCATCATAGCAAATGCACTCCTTAATCCACATCACCTGTTTAAATCATCTTCCTACCCCCCATTTGTGACTGATTTCACTGAGCACAATACTCTCTACCTCCATCTATGTCATTGCAAATGCCAATATTTATTTATTTTTTAAAAATTTTTTACATTTATTTATTTTTGAGAGACACAATGGGCCAGAGTGTGAGTGGAGGAGGGGCAGAGAGAGAAGGAGACACAGAATCTGAAGCAGGCTCCAGGCTCTGAGCAAACGTTTAGCTCAGAGCCTGATGTGGGGCTTGAACCCACCAACTGTGAGATTGTCACCTGAGCTGAAGTCGGATGCTTAACCTTTGAGCCACCCAGGCATCCCCAAATGGCAAGATTTAGTTCTTTTTTATGACTGAATAATATTCCATTATATATATCTCTCTTTATCCCCTCATCAGTCAATGGACACTTGGGCTGTCTCCATAATTTGGCAACTGAGAGTTTTGGAGGGAGAAAAGGAAGGTGGTGGCAGGGCAGGAGGACCTGAGGCTTGTCATGTCCTCGAACACAACTAAGTAACTATTAAATCATCCTAAAGACACCAGAAATCAATCTGAAGGCTGAAAGAACAAACACAAGTAAAGGGAGAGAAAAGGTGACACTGAAGAAGGTAAAAAGTGCAGAGATGTGCTTTAGGAGAGAAGTGGATTGTGGGTGCCACAAGGAGAGAGGGAGCTGTGGCCATGGAGCAGGGTGAGATAGGAGCACAGAAAGAAACACACAAGGTTACTATCCTTAATGCCTTTTATATATTAACTAATTTAGTCTTGGTTTAACCATATGTGAAAAATGTCATTATTATTTCTGTTTTATAAATGAGGCACAGAAAAGCTAAGTAATTCCGTCTAAGTCACACAGTCGCTGGCAGAACCAGGATTCAAAGTCATCCAGTCCTATTGCAATGTTCAAGTTCTTGGCCATTAGGCTATGATTCCTTGGAACCATTTTCAGTCATGCAAAACCCTGTTTTTCAAATTAATAAAGCTAATTTAGTTAATTTGGAGTGGAAAGAAGTCAAGGGAATCTTTAATCAGCTATAGTAGTTAAAAATATTCCCTTTCGTGTTGTTATGATTATTTAAAAAGAAATAATTAGTTCTACAGGATAAATGTAAAGGATTGTCTCATTTAGAAAAAGACTGAATTTGCAAAAGATCTTTCACCATTGACTTGGGTTTGTAAACCTGAGAGCTATGACAGTTCTATTGGAGTTCTAAGTTTGTTGAACCAAAGCACAACCTTGAAGAAGTTTTACAAATTTCTATATGGTTGGCCACTCATGGTTCTTTATCTTTCAACACCTTGCCTCATTGATCTTCTGAGTATTTATTGACTGCCTAATGATCCTTGCCAAAATAAGAACAAAATATGATAATGTAGATTTCTGTGGTTGAAAAACTAAAACTAATCTGGACAAATAGTCTTAAAGAGCTCATGTCTGGGACTCCCTGGAATCCAGGCAATCCGATTTTTCTATTACATTTCAGCAGTCAGATAAATACATTAAGAATCTAAAGCTGATTTAAGAAATGGAAAAAAAATGTGGGGGAAAGGCTAAAAGTACACATACACTTGGCATCAAGGCCTATATTGTAAAACAAAATTTGAATTTGCTGAGTCCACAAGCCATTACAGTATGGAGCAAATAATGAGGATACACTGTGCTGTACTTTTCATTGGAACACAAAAGCTCTCAAACTTGAGACAGACATTTTCTAAATTGTCAAAGGATTTCCTGTTGCTTCGACTTCAACTTCTCTTTGGTAAATTCTGATGATTGTAAACTAGTATCTGAGGACCATTTGATACTATTTGATACAGGATCAACAGTAGTTTTAAGTTAAAGCATTTTTAGTGAATGAATTATATTTTCATTACTTTCGTACTTTTTTCTAGCTTTTGAAAAAACAGAGTCACTTAAGGTATATTTATTATCTGTAAAATTAATTCTTTATTAGAAAATGGACATTTCTATTACTAACCCAAAAGCTTATATACTAAATTCCCCAGGAATAATGTATTTCATTCAGAATCTATGTTGTACAATGATCCTCTGTGATGGATTATTTCACTTTTCAAATTATTTCTCCACTACTGGTGAGTATTTAGAGTACATTCTAAAAATCTGAACTAGTATCTATGTCAAAAATAGCATTAGCAGAGGCTGATATGTTAGTTCTTAAATTATCTGATAATAGTATTTAAATTGCTGTATCAGACAAAAACAATTTTTTTAAAAAAGTTTACTTATTCTGAAACAGTGGAGAGCAGAGAGACAGAGAGAAATGTTCTCAAACAGGCTCCATGCTTCCAGCACAGAGCCTGATGCAGGTCTTGAACCCATAAAACCGTGAGATGATGACCCACCCAGGCAGAACCAAGAATCAGACCCTTAACTGACTGAGCCACTCAAACATTCCAAACATGAACAATATTTTTTAAAAAAAGATTACATACGCAGCAGTGGAATTAGTATATATTTGCGTATCATGGAATGATTTTATAAAATCTGCAAATCTAGTAGGGTCTTATTCCAGAACATTCTGGGCATCTACAGAAGTAGGAAAAATGTGTGTCTCAGTAATCAATTGACATTTTTAAATCTTCTGCTTAATTATCTATTGACATTTTTTTCACCTTGCTGATTTGACTGGACCTCTTGGTGTAGAGTCCGTGTGGTTTCACTTTTAATTTCCTGGATGCTGCTTCGAAGTCTTTTTTGACTTGCCCTTGTACACAACCATTTGATACTGAAAATCTTCTGTACCTGCAGCCCAGACATCTTTCCCAAACGTCTTTGCAGATATTTAACTCAACATCTCCATCTTCATTTGAATGACTAAGTTATCCTTTTCCTCTTTCAAAATCAAAAACAGACCATAATATCTATGCTCTTCAAGGAACTTTCCCTAAATTTGATGATTATATCAATAGCCGTTTCACTGCTTAAACCAGAAATGAGGAGGTCATCTGTTTTTATTTCCTTTTTTATCCCTTTAAAAAAAATGTTTATTTATTTTAGAGAGAGAGAACACGCACAAGTGGGGAGGAGATGGGGTGAGAGAAGGAGATACAGAATCCCAAGCAGGCTCCAAACCATCAGAGCAGAGCCTGATGTGGGGCTCAAACCCACAAACCTCGAGATCATGACCTGAGCCAAGATCAAGAGTCAGACACTTAACTGGCTGAGTGACACAGGCACCCCTTTTTTCCCTTCTAATCAATCTCTAATAATTTTATATTCTATTCTTCAAATATTCTCACATCTATCTCATTTCTTCCCCCCTCCCTTCTTTTTTCCCCCCCTTTATTCTAGGGACAGTTTCCTTAGAGAAGAATTCAGAGTAATACTAAGAGTACTCCTTTCTTACAAGGCTACAAGTGAATCGTACTTTCTATTTCTGTTCACCCCATCACCACCAGGTGAGCCCTCAGCGTTATACATTGCTATTCCACACTACCTTCAAGAGCAACTCATCTGACCTAAGCACCCACACACCTCGCCTCACAAAATCTTCCACAACAACTAGATCACCTACTCTATGATCAGAAAGCTCCTAAGTATCTTTAACCTCCTCTTGGAATACTCTTCTCTTCTCCTGGCCTTAGGTAAATCCCAGATATCTATCTACTGGCACAATTTCCTCCTTTTCTTGAAAGTATTTCATTTCTCACTTATCACAACATCTAGGTGGACTACTTAAAATTCCTCATTTTTGGGGCACCTGGGTGGCTCAGTCGGTTGAGTGTTCGGCTTTGGCTCAGGTCATGATCTTGCAGTTGGTGGGTTTGAACCCCGCATCAGACTCTGTGCTGACAGCTCAGAGCCGGTAGCCTGTCTTAGGTTTCTGTGTCTCCCTCTCTCTCTGACCCTCCCCTCCCCTGCTCACAATATCTCTATCTCGCTCTCAAAATAAATAAAACATTTAAAAAATTTAAAATAAAAATAAAATTTATTTTTCACTATTATTTAGAACCAATTACTCAAATTTGTATTTTCAGAGTCATTCCTTTGGATAAAATACCTTTTCCTTTACATTCATGCTGTTATCTAACAATTTTCTCCTCACCCAGTTTATTCATTAAAGACTAGAACTTACAACTCATCATTTACCTCCCTAATCTTCTCATTTTTCTTTAGAATTTCAATATGTGCAAAACCTATCCCCTGGCCTTTTTTTGCTGTTCTCTTTTCCAATGACTTTTTATCTATTCTATTTCTGCCATTCCTTTTTAAGAAAATATGCAGAAACCTTGTTATTACCAGAAACTTTAAAAATAGATATTTAAAACCATCTACTGAGATAAACAACTTCATTTTTATAACATTTCTATCAAATATGTGTCTTGCTACAAATCTTTGACTTCTTTTATATTCCCAATGTGTTAACTCCATTATTTTCTCAATAACCATCTGCTTCTGAGATCAGCCATGTTTCTATGTTCCATAGACATTTCTTTTTTATAAATGTTCTCAATTGGTAATTTGACTCCCCCTTATTTACTTACATGGGGAAAATAGGTGCCTAGATGAGACATACCATCCCCCCTTTCTGTATCTAAACCGACTGGTTAATAACTATACAGAAAATAATCCAACTGATCCCAGTAGTTTTTGCTATGTGTTATTTCTTAAAAATTCAGCATTAAGATTTTTTTGTAACCCAATAATTGTACTACATTTCAAATAGACTGATTTCCCCACAACCTGAAATTATTTCTTGAGGCAGAAATTGGCCATCTTTCTCCAATTTTCTCTTAACCATTTTTTCTTTTTCTTGACTCACAAACTGTTCCTGCGCTCTGGCCAATGGAACAGAGGCAGAAGGTAGATCCATCACTTTCAGACCTGGCCCGTAAAAAATCTACACACAATGCTTCTCTTACCTGATCTTCTGGTTCAATGGAAAAGCACTATGGAAATCTGGCAGATGCTGAAGTCACAAGCTGGAAAGAAAATGGGTCATGAGTGACTATCGAAGAAGATAGTTTGTCAGGACTACTCATATTGGTTTTATATAAATAATATTTTTTATTTATTGCTTCCAGCTGCTGAGAATTTGGGCTTTGTTTTGTTACATTAACTTATATTTTTAAACGAATGCAATGGCCTTTTCTTCAACTTTATCCTCAGATAATGATTTTGTGACTTAATTTGTTAAGAAAGTGGAAACCACTTGAATCCAACCCCTCCATTTTATGTCCCTAAACATATAACTTGCTTATTTCTGTATCCATACTTTTCCTTCTTCTGTTCCAATGGAATGACTAGCCCTCTTTTGTATCCAAGGACAATCACTCAGCCAGTGTTCTGAGTTGCACCCTTTGTAACCTCTTTGAACACCTATAATACTTCACTGAGTTCTCTCCACTATCACCTGCAGCATCAATTGTCTAGCTACATAGGATCTTTCATAGCAGCATACAAAGATATTCTCATTTCTTCTATTTTAATAAAAACCCTACTGTTAATCCACATTTCCTTTGCAATATAGTCTTTTCTAGATCCCATCAGACCAAATATTTTCAAATGGTTTTCTATATTTACTTTCTCCCTTACAATTTTACTTCCACACATAGTTTGTAATTTTTTGGCAATAGAGTGGGGGGAGGGAATCATAACGCATCTGAAAAAACACAAAGAGGAATAATCACTCACATGTCTACCATCCTTAATTAATGCTGGTTAACATTACAAACTTGTTGCTTTTGAGTCTTATTACATTTGTTTAAATCACTTGGTTTCTTCAAAGTGATAAAAATAAATTATAAATATATTCAGGGTGCCTGGGTGGCTCAGTTGGTTAAATGTCTGACTTTGGCTCAGGTCATGATTTCATGTTGCTTGAGTCTGAGTCCTGTATTGGGCTCTGTGCTGACAGCTCAGAACCTAGAGCCTGCTTCAGATTCTTTGTCTCCCTCTTTCTCTGCCCCTTCCCTACTCATACCCTGTCTCTCTCTCTCTCTCTCAAAAATTAACTAACATTAAACAAAAAAAGCCTTAAATGAATATTTTCAAATTTTGCAAAGCTTTAAAGATAATTTAAAAAAATATCTCAGTACCATTCCCCCAAAACTGTCTTCATTAACACAAAGCAAATGCAAATATCACTCCATACATGCAAATAAATGCACAATTGATAGAAATATTTTTATAAAAATAAAATACTGCATATACTATTTTAAATGTTTTATGTGAATTGTACTATTAATATTTTATACTCTATAAACCTGAGCAAATTATAACTTACTTATATAAAAGGAATAATTCCTAGTGTTGTTTCCATCTGGTTTTGTTTCATTTAATTGTTTACCACTAATCATTTTATGCTTGTTTTGTGTTCCTCATTTTTACCTTCCTGTTAATATCTGAATTTGTGAAACATTTTTCCTCCCAAGAAGCATGTGTAGATTGCATTGTTTCTGATGCTTCTCACATTTGAGCACATATCCCCAATGCCTTTATACTTCACTGAATTGTCTGGGCATAGTATTATTGGGTCACACTTTGCTAAGAACATTGTGAAAACAACTTCATTGCGTTCTGGCTTTGAAAGTTGAGAACTTTGATGTGAGCCTGCTATTTCCCTGTTGTAGGTGATTTGAATTCTAGATGCCCCAAAAAAGAGTTCTTTAAAATAACACTTAAATATATGACTCAGCATATACTTCATTCTTGAGGTTTCTATGTCCAAGTATCCAGGAATAAGGTTTTCTTTCCACTTGTAGATTTAATTATTTCTTTATTTTAGGGAATTTCCTTACATTAAGTATTAAAATAATCATTAATTCTCTCATTAGGGCTTTCTACTTCAAGGACAAAACTATATGTATGTTAGCTTATCTTGCTCTGTCATCCATGTCCAATTGTTTCATTCTGTTTCTTTAAGCTCTTTTATACCTCCTGTGATGTTTTTCAAACACTTCTTCTATGTCAGCAATTATATTTTTAGTTTTGTCATTTTTGTTCATTGCTTCCAATTAATATATTAATTCTATTACAATGATTTAATCCTCACTTCCCCTTACATTCACAATTATTTTCAAACCTTTTATCTTACATTTGAACTTGTATCTCTTATTTTACAGAACTTTTCTTAATTTTTTCTACAATGTGAGCAATTGTGCATAACTGCCTTTTGTTCCAGTTATAATTTCCTATTGGATGAGCTCTTTCCCCACCCCCCATGCTTTAATATCTTAAGTTGTTTTGCTGCAATGTTTGCTTCATTGCTGTGTTTTTTATTCCCTTTCCCATTTCCGGTCATCCCTGTCTGGACACTCCACGTGCTATCTTCCTACAGTATCAAAGCCAGCTTTGCTTTATTTTCCCCCAGAGATACAGTGTGAAGTATGGATAAATGGTCTGTATGCATTTTTTGTTTTTGTGGCCTCGGAAGAAGCAAGAAGAATGGAGGTGTGGTATCATTTATAGCAGAGTCTCTGCTTTTTCCTTTATGAATTTTTTATGTACACTACCAAGGTTTACTCTTTGTAGTTTTAGGCAAAAGTAAATTGAGGTTTTTGAGAGTATATACAAACTGTAGGGCTTTGTTAAAAAAAAGAATTCAAAACGATGACTATTACATTAGGTGTACTGTAGGGATTACATGTAATTAGAAGGGATTCATTAACGAGGGAAACCTGAGGCTGAAGCTTTGTTAGCCTCCACTAAATTTGCCTTCATGAGGTGCATTTTGTACCCATGTGAGTCAAGATTATTTTTCCTATGGAATGTAGAGTCCTTACGTCTTCCTTTCTCTCAGAGTTTTCTCTCCCCACTTTACAGCATTCTTTCTTGATGTCATTTCTTCTACTTCATGGTCACAAGAAGAAAAAGAGAATGTGTCATTTTGGATTGGGTTGTTGTTTTGGGTTGTCTTTAATCCAAGTTTTGTGATATGGCTCAGGATTGTTTGTGCAAAATACCAGCATGTATTGGTCAGGATTTTCTAGAGATATAGAACTATATATATTATATATACATAATTGTATATGTATGTATGGCATATGTATTATACATATAAATACATATGTTCATACAATACATGCATACAATACACATTATCTATACACTAATTACACATGTATGTGGATACACATTGTTCATATATGTATATTAGAAAGATATGTGTGTATATGAGAAGATATATAGGAGAGAGACAAAGTGTGTATGTGTGTGTATACACATATATAGGAACTGGGTCATGCCATTATGGAAGATGAAAATTCCTAAGATCTGCCATCTGTAAGATGGAGGATGATGAAAGAATAATGGATGGAATAATTCAATAATTCAATCTAAGTACAAAAGCCTGAGAAGTGGGGAGGTTGTTGGTTTAAGTCCTAGAGTGTGAAGGTCTGAGAACCAGTATCTGAGAACAGAAGACGAACATCTCAGCTCAAGAAGAGACAGAATGAAATTCACTCTTCTCTACCTTTTTATTCTATTCCAACCCTCAGTAGATTGGTTGATGCCTGTCTACATTGGTGAGTGTAGATCTTTATTGTGTCTATTGATTCAATTGCTAATCTTTTCCAGGAACACCCTCACAGACCCTGAAATAATGTTTTACCTAGTCCATGGGCATCACTTGGCCCAAAGTGACAGATAAAACTAACCATCACAGGGAGGGATAGGGTCTATGCCATGTTCCTTCTCTTTTTACTCTGGGATAATGTCCTACACATTTTCCTTTTCACAGTTTACTCATTAAGGTTATTATTGGTTGTTTGGCTACTATTTATAAATTCTGATGTGTATTTTACTTTGAGGAGAAAGGGTTAAGTTTTGTGAGGAATTTCTTAGGGTAGAATGCTCCATTTACTCCTCAATTCTCCCATCTGCTCCCATCACTTCTCGACTGGGGTCAAGGCTACAGTGACCTCCTTATGGAAAAAGTCAAATACTTCTTTAAACATGTCTCGAATGGTCTCTCAACATAATTTACTAAGATTTTCCACTGGCTTTTTCTTCAAAGATTATTTCCTCTGGGCTTCCCTAAAACAACCTTTTCCTAATTTCTTGGAAACTATTTTGGTGTCTCTTGGGTAGATTCTTCTTATTTCTGAAGGAAATTTCACTGCAGAGTGCAGTTGTGAAGCATCTTTTTTTCCCTCCACACTCTTTCATTTCCTGGCCTTAATACCCATACATGCTGAAGATTTCCAATATTAAGCCTACAAGATGAACTTCTACCTTAAGCTACAGAAATTAGTGTATATTTTCAGCTGAATACTTTACAGATATCTGCAACTTAATGAAACAAAAAGAATTTTACATTTCTCTTCTCAAATCTCTACCTTGTTTCTGTATAAATTTTTCATTTTAGTAAATTTAAATATTTGTGTTTATATATTTACATTTGAAAAATAAACTGTATATGAGATAAAATACGTGTAATAGCTATTAATAAAACTATATATATGCTACTGAGCCTAAGAAATAGATCAACATTAGTAGCTTTGAAATCCTGTGTGTGCCCCTCTTGGATGCATTTCCCTGCCACCTCTTGGTAGGCCTGACTTCTCTTGACTTTCCTTATGGCTATTGCATATATGTAGGGATTTGAGTATAACCATACAATTTTATGTATATATTTATATATTCATATAATTATATATTTATAAAATTCTATGTATTTGTATACAATATATTAAAGTATATATATTTATTTTTTAGACACACTGATCAATAAAAATACAATAGGGAATTCTGAAGCTGGCTGACATCTATATAGAAATAGGATATGTAACAGAGGTACTATCAGAGAACATAGGGATAAAACTTTTGAATAAATGTCACCAGGACAATTAATTATGGGTATGTAAAAATTAGACCCCTGTATCACTAAAGCAGTTGCTTTAAAAAAATAAATACAACAAGGCTTGGGAAATTTAGGAGGCATACATCAGAACAGGATGATCGAACAAACATGTCATCCTCTTACACATGGTGACAAGTCTTTACATTGTTCAGCTATCATTAAGATTAGTCATAAAAATAAAGATGCAATAAATTTAAAAAGAAAATTAGTATGAAAAAAGACCTTAAATCAAAACTGAAGAAAAATTTTATACTAAGTAATATTGATTTGAATGAGAAGGATATGACCAAAAATTATAGCCAGATACTAAAATTTGGAAAATTTTAAGACTAAGCACGTACTACATTAGAATAAAATATTACTTAAAGATAAATAGTAAAAATTTTAAAAAATTAGGAAATGTTGAGACAGACCTGATATCCAAAAAATGATGTTTAACATTTTAAGGAAATAGAGTTAAGAGTGAATAGAAGAGAATAAAAAAGGTAAAAAGCATTAGAAAGAGACAGGAACATGTATCACGGAAGTATTTCTGAGGGTTGTCCACCTCCCTTGGGTATGATGTGATCTGCTGTTTATTTCATCATCTCCATGTTCTTTTTATAGATCTGGGGGACAGAGATTCATTAATTATCAATATTTTATTTTCTTCTATGGCAGTTCAGAGAAATCTTTTTTATTTCGGGCATACTTTTCTTCTTGTATGTCATTTTATGCCTTTTTCCCCCCTCAGAAGTCAAACTTCAGTAAAATTGTTGACTTTGAGTCTCCAAAGTTTTAAGGTTGTTTTCATACACAAATAAAACCCAGGCCACACTCAGCCAACTTTTTACAGTGCACTCTAAATCTATTTTCTCTTTAACACTCCAGAGCAGGAAGTATCACATTATTTTTATTTGAAAGCAAATTAAAGTTGACTCAGATTCCCAATTATAAGAAATTTGGATCTCTGTCCCTCTACAGAAGAATCCTTGAGGTTTACATTGTGCTCTGAACACAGGAGACCTTGCTTCTTATTCCATGGGAAATCCCATTGCTCCTCTGTCCCCTTCCAGTGCACAGCCAATGGCTGCCTCCCCCTCCCATTTCTGTCAATGAAAGATACTTTGGAGAGGTTCAAATATGAATTTCACTTAGAGCAGAGTTGGCTACAAAAAAAGAAATGTGCTGCTGCTGTCAAGGGCTTGTGTTCATTTAGGAGCTAGACTTTACAAATGTCCTGCCTCCACCTCCCTTCTGGCCTGCCGACAATGAACAGAGGCTGATGAAAACTGTGCTAGTCCACAAAACCCTCTTGCCTTCCCGGGCTCAGTAAAGTGCCTTCTTGCCTGGGTGGCCCAGTCATTTAAAGTGTCTGACTTCAGCTCAGGTCATGATCTCAGAGTGTGGGAGTCAAGCCCTGCATCGGGCTCTGTGCCGAGAGCTAGCTCAGAGCCTGGAGCCTGCTTTGGATTCTGGGTCTCCCTCTCTCTCCGCCCCTCCCGACTCATGCTCTGTTTCTGTCTCAATAATAAATAAACATTTAAAAAAATGTTAAGTGCCTTTTTTCAGGTCTACTACCTATGCTCTCTATAGCCTCTGGACAATTCAATTCCTTCCCTCCATGACTCCCACAATATGGAAATCCAGATGATGGAGAATTGCTGTCTCATACGTAAAAGATCTCCTATCTGGATTCCTAAAAGACAAAATATTAACCCCTAAGAGGGTAAAAAAAAAAAAATCAAACAACAAAAATGCCACTTTTTCCTTCTTTTAGTCTCTTAACTGCAGTAAAAATCAATGTCTTAAGGAAATACTACATAAACATGAATGACTGATAGTCTATCTGAATCTTCCATTTTGTCCTCTAGTGCTGCACTACTGGTCAATCCATTTATGTGGCTTTCAGTGCCCATGTTCCAGGATGTTTTATTTCTGCAATTGCTCAGATGTTGTCACCTGTACTTCTTCAGTTCTAGCTGCTCTGGGCACTATTGGAATTAGTGACCCCACCTGCTCCTTCATTGTGCACTTTGCTTGAAATGCTCCTGGCTGTTGCCCTTGGAAAGCATGAGGTTCTTTCTCTTTGCCTGCCTAGGTCTTCGCTTTGAATGTTTTCTTTGCTCTCTTCTATATTCTTCTCCTTCTCAGAAAAAAAAAATGGGAGGAAAAGTATGGTGTGACCTCTTTTTTAAATGAAAGAAAGAAGCTTCAGGTTGACTTTGACCCCAAGCCTCCTTTGATACTTCTTGAACTGAACTTTCAAACAGGATCTTCATTCTCCACTCCATCTCAAAGGGCACAAAACTTGACAGCCTGTTTCCTGCCCACTTGCCGGTGGGCTACATCGATAGATTGTAGCATGCTCCCATATGCAGCCAAATCATGAAAAGATTTTAATTAGAAACTTAGACTCATCAAGGAAAGATTGATTTCGTTTGCTGATTCTGTTCTTTTTGTATGTTTATAGAAATCTGATGGCAACGTTTACTGTTAGCAATGGACTGAGCTCTTAGTGAGTCTGAAAAAACTCAGGTAGGACTTCTATTGTCTGTCTTATGTCACCTATTCTTAGGTTTTTCATTCTTCCATGTTAGGGAAAAAAAGAGTTCGGGGGGGGGGGGGGAGCAATGGAATTTATCTCCTGGAGAATTTTAGGAACTATGTAAAACTCTGCATTTTTTTTTTACACTAGAATAGTTTTCTGGGTAAATTATCATTTACTTCAGATAGTATTTTCTTCCATAAAATTTTGCACTAAAGTCTGTCTTCTGGCAAATGCTTAAGTGTAAACTCAATGACACACTCCTATCAATAGTTTGCTCTAGCCCTCTACTCAAAGAGGCTGCTATTCTTTTATTCTTTAGAAATGTTTAAAAGAAACTTTACAGTTTCTCTGTGACCCTTAAGAACATAGAATCCTAAAAGGGAGGATGAATCTGAAAGTCACTTACCAGTTGATCATTTCTTTTCTGTATGTCAAAAAACTGTTACCTGAAACTGTCTTCCGTTAGAATGTACTACCCTAGAACCCAGGTGAGCACTGCTTTCCTGCTCACAGGCCATTCCTAGTTTTGTAATTGCATAAAAGGGTGACAATAATGTAGCTTCCCAGCAGTTGAGACTGAAGTCGTTTTTCATAAGAAACCACTTAAAAATTCTTCCAATTGAAAGAGATGAGATTTTCTAGTGTACAACTAAAGTTTGAGAAAATTATTTAGCTGTCTGGATATACCGTAAACACAGACATTATTGGATAAGACCTTTCTGTTATTTCTCATTCTACTAGCACTACTTTTGAAGTTTCTGACCTTCAATGTCAGAGAAGGTTCTCTTGATGCCAGTCTTTGATCCATAAGCGGTGAAATTCAGATGGAAAGTATAGCATAAATCTAGCTTAAGAGGAACAGTAACATTGTGATTGTGGAAAGTTCTGCTTTTTTTGGCTAAACATTTTATGAGACCAGTGCTCTAACTCCTGAGCTACGGAGCCTAGCTAAACATTTTAGCTGTCAAAATCTAGTTCACTAGAAATTAAATATGAACTTTGTTAGTAGTTCATGTAGTATAGAAGGTTGACTATATTTTATCCTTTTCTATATAGCTCGGCTATGATATTTTATGAAATTCTTAAGTCCTATTATATTTTTGCTTTGTTTCACTATATACAGAGAATGACTTCTTAACCCTTGTCTCTGGGCACTACATAACATTACCCTCTTAACTCAAAGATGACTTCATCTCTTTGCCTAAGATAACTCTGTATCCTTCTGTTGCAGAGAGATTCAAGAAGGTAGCCACACTAAATAGGATTTTGGTTCTTATTATATAACAAATGCCACAACCTATATTGACAGCAGAGTCCCATCCCTGTTCTGCAGATAGAAAATGAGAGAATTGGAACTTGCTGTGCTAAACTGCTGAGATCATCATCATACATTATTAATTAAAATAAATAAAAAATAAAAGAAAAAATGACTTTTGCTCCCGCTGTTTGAAAGGTCTGTAGTACATCATCTAGTCATCAATTCCTTTTACCACATCAGGCACCTCAACTTACACTCTGTGGGTGACAAAATTCTCTCTATGACCTTGTCACTTTAAGTTTTCATAAACTACTCCCCACCCTCCTATTATCTGTCTCATGTTCACCAGAAATGCACTTCCCTCAATCTTAGATTCACAATCACAAAGCCTTGGAATAAAAGTAAAGCGGCTGTCATTAGTGAGTTATTTCAAAATAACTGAAAATAGTATGAGTGAATTTGTCACTTGGAAAACTTAGACTGACTTGCACATTTTGTTGCGTGAACTTGAAACAATGCTTAAGTTATGTCTACCAGACAACTGAGGTGGTCAATTGAGCAAAACAGCAAATTTTAGAAAACAAATAAAGGAAAGACAAAGAAGAAGAGAGAGGATGGAACAAAATCAACTTACTCAAAAAGTCGATTATGTTTTAGTGAATTTACTAGCTATTAGGCTAAAATAATAAGTCTTGATTAAGAAATGGGCAAATATTTATCTTCTAAATAGGCTTTGGTGACTTAAAAATATTTCTGAAAATTCACTGACATTTCTTTCTTTAAAAAGAGGACCTTAACTTCCCTTGACTGTAGGCTGGACTTGTGATGCATTTCTAACAAAGAGAACGTGGCAAAAATCAAGGTTTAGACATAATAAGGATAGCTTTTGCCCAACTCTAGCTCTTTTGTCACTCTTAGGTGAGCCAATTACCATATTATAACACTGAAGCAGCCCTGAGAAAGGTGTGTGTGGAGTTCTGAGGCCTCTCCACAGCAGCCAGCATCAACTTGCCAGTCATGTAATTGAGCCACCTTGGAATTGGGTACCTTGGCCTCAGTTAAGAGTTCAGATGATTTCAAGCTAGACCACCATCACCTTATAACATCATGAGAAACCTCAAGCCAAAATTGCTTACCCAAAATGCTCTTGAATTTGCTCATAGACACTGAGAGATAAAAAATATTTATTGCTGTTTAAAGTCATTAACATTTGAAGAAACCAGTCAAGACCATTGCAAAAGAAGAAAACTATACACTACTATCCCTGATGAACACAGATGAAAAATTTTCAATAAAATATTAGCCAACTGAATTCAAAGGTATATCAAAAGGAGCATGCATTCTGATCAAGTGGGATTTATATCAGAAATGCAAGGATGGTTCAGCATCTGAAAAATCAATGTGATACACTGTATTAACAAAAGAAAAGATAGCATATGATCGCAATAGATGCAGAAAAAAACATTTAACAAAATTTAGCATCTTTTACAATAAAAACTCTTAGCAAATTTGGTATGAAGCAAATATACTTCAAAATTATAATAAAGTCCACGATGACAAGCTTATAGCTAACCTCATACTCAGTGGTGAATAGCTGAAAGTTTTCCTCTAAGGTCAGAAACAAGACAAGGATGTCTACTCTCAGCACATTTATTTAACATAGGATTGGAAGTCCTAGAAATAGCAATGGATAACATGTAGTCATGATATTAATGTTTTCATTCTTTAGCATCTAGTCTTCAGGTTAAAAATGGACATAAATGCCATTTTTAAAAATATTCTGCTACAAACTTGAGTCTCTTTATATTTATCTACTTACATCAAAAACATGTAATGGAAACAAATACTGTTTATTATTAAAGAGGGCTTTGAATATGATAGAGGAAAAAGTCTCAAGGATAGTGTTTATTTCAAACCCACCTCATATGGTTGATGAAGAATAAGGTCCTGTAACCACATTTTTTTTCTAGAAATGGTTTTGGCTTCTTAATTTTATTTAAATTTATACCATTTTTGTGTCATTTATATCATCTATTATTCTATCATTCTTTCCTAGACCAAAAACAATGTTTACTTACTATAATTTATTGGACTTTCCAATTTTCAACTACATAAATAAATGTTTTCAAATACTTTAATGCAAAGTTTACAGGAAAGTTGTTATATAAAAAATTTTATTTTTTGCCTTGTCAGTAGATTAAGATATTCGAATTTTAGAGCTATGACCTTAAGAATTTATCTGGTCTGACACTCTTAGTTTATATAGAGGAAAAATCAAAGCCCAACAAGTTTGAATAAATAGTGGGAAGTAACACTAGAACCCAAGTCTAGTGGAGTGGTCTTTCTACTTAATGTTCCTACAGCTTGCTTTGGATATATTTTTAACAATTTGCTAAATATACATTTAATACCAGAGCAACTGTCTTATTTTCAAAATCTCCTACCATTGTTTTATTTCCCATCTGACTAGGCTAATGGAACACAAACTTTACTTTGTCATAAAGATATCCTGGAGTTCCAGGAATAAAAGTGGTTCATAAAGCCCAGAGGCTGTTCTGACCCTGTGGCCTTGAATCCATCACCTGGATCACTAGTGCATAGCGCGAGGTGAATCATTAATACAATTGAACTATGGTCTGGTTCAATAATATCTACATGTGTGCAGGTTATTTCTCCTCTACATCAATTTTCTTGGAAATGTAATGCCATTACTAAAGCATGAAATATGAAAATATTTAATTGATTGTTCCATTCACAGTCATCAGCAAAAATCATAATCTTCACTTCCTATGTCTATAATGAATTGTGCTTCCCTGATCATACTGTCACATATGTGGCACAGATTTGCCTATTAACACACTGCATATTTCTCTCAGAGGTGCATTAGGCCTTCTTCTTGATTTTCATTTATAGAAAATTCCTATTCCTTGCTCTTTAAAAAATACCTTCTGATCCCTAGTCATGAGACTATCCTCTCTAGTACCCCTGTTTCCTGCAGTTAGTATCTGACTTTCCTGTCAATCTTCCATTCCTAGAGAAGCTTACCTCCTGGTTCATGGTCACTGTCCACCACTACTCCTTCCATAATTTCTTAAAAATTTAATATTTACTCAGATGATTCTTTCAATAATTTTACCTACATTTCTTTGATTTTTTTCCCTTTAATGCTTGTGTCCCTACCTATTTGCTTCAAAGATCATACCCTAAAATGTCATTACCAGTAGCTATAATCCCTTCAAATTTTATTTACAAGCATCCTTTCTCCCAACAACTGCATCCCATCTTTCCAGTTCATTTGGTCTGAAACCCGAACTCCAAGAAGCTCTTTAACTTATAGGTTCTACAATCCATTAATCCATCTCATTACCTTTCACCCATGCTCATATTTCTTTTTTCTCACTTTTATTTTATTTTTTATAATTTATTGTCAAGTTGGTTTCCATATAACACCCAGTGCTCATCCCAACAAGTGCCCTCCTCCATGCCCATCATCCCCCTTCCCCCAGTTCTCTCCCCCATCAACCCTCAGTTTGTTCTCAGTATTTAAGACTCTCTCATGGTTTGCCTGCCTCCCTCACCTTAGCTATTTTTCCCCTTCCCCATCCCCATGGTCCTCTGTTAAGTGTCTCCTGTTACACTTATAAGTGAAAACGAATGGAATCTGTCCTTCTCTGCCTGACTTATTTCACTTAGAATGACACCCTTGGGTTCCATCCACGTTGCTATGAAGGGCCAGATTTCATTCTTTCTCATTGCTGTGTAGTATTCCTTTGTATCTATAAACCACATCTTCTTGATCCATTCATTAGTTGATGGACATTTAGGCTCTTTCCATGGGTTGACTATTGTTGACAGTGCTGCTATGAACATTGGGGTACATGTGCCCCTATGCATCAGCACTTCTGTATCCCGTGGGTAAATTCCTAGCAGTGCTATTGCTGGGTCATACGGGAGTTCTATTGTGAATTTTTTGAGGAACCTCTGCATTGTTTTCCAGAGTGGCTGCACCAGTTTACATTCCCACCAATAGTGTAGGAGGGTGCCCATTTCTCCACATCCTCACCAGTATCTATAGTCTCTTGATTTGTTCATTTTATCCACTCTGACCAGCATGAGGTAGTATCTCAGAGCAGTTTTGATTTGTATTTCCCTGATGATGAGTGATGTTGATCATTGTTTCATGTGTCTGTTGGCCATCTGGATGTCCTCTTTGGGAAAGTCTATTCATGTCTTCTGCCCATTTCTTCACTGGATTATTTGTTACTCAGATGTGGACTTTGGTGAGTTCCTTATAGATTTTGGCTACTAGCCCTTTATCTGATATGTCATTTACAACTATCTTTTCCAAGTCTGTTGGTTGCCTATTAGTTTTATTGTTTCCTTTGCCATGCAGAAGCTAAGAATATTGAACTCTTCACAAATTTGTGTGTCATCCTAGCCCAGGGGCCATGCTCATCTTCTCTGTATGGTTCCAATTTTAGTATATGTGCTGCCAAAGCGACCACCATGCTCATATTTCTATTTCCCTCCTTTTTCTTTTCCTGCTTGAATTCTACATTCGGTCATTATAACCACACCCTGACCCCCACCTCTGCCTTTCACTCACTTTGCTTTATTCTCTTGGCAATGCCAGGGTCTTTATTTACTTCCTACTTGTCTCCCTTTCCACTCCTTCCCAGATGTGCAGTTGAACATGCTAGAGAAAAACACAACATATCACTTTAAATATGACCATAAAAATCAAGTGAGCTTTTAATGATGTGCAATGCAGCTTCTCTCCCCCTTTCCATGATACTATTTTAAATCATCTTCTCACTCCTCAAATCCTAAACACCTACACTCTCATGCTCATTCTCCGTCCATGACCTAGCATGCTACTATTCTGAGAAAGCTAAATTATTAAGAGAATTTCAAGAAGTACCAACAGATACATTCACCCACCTCTCTGCACCTATACCTGAACTATGTCTATTGGTATCAACTATCTGTGCTCTGAGCAATGACCAACTCTTCCACTTGTTTGCCAGTTTCTAAACCATTCAAGTACACTGCTTCCACAAATCTCCCTTTGCTCTGTCATTGCTTTTTCTCTGAGATTTTCTCATAAACAGAAAAAATTCTAAACTGTCTCCTATACTACAATTCCCCTTGGATCTCTCTCCTCTCCCCAGTCACTATATCATATTTTTGCCTTTACTTTAAAGCAAACCTTCTCAGAACAACTGTCTTCACTAATACCCTCTAAATGATTTTCCTTTATTCAACCTTGAGCACACCACATGGAGGGTTTTGTGCTCTCAACTCCCCTGAAGTTACTCTGCCTTGCTTTCCGTTTTCTCCCCATCTGCTGACCTAGCAAAAGCATTTGACAACTAATGCGTCTCTCAGAACAGTCTTCACTTGGCTTCCAGATGCATGTCTGTCTTGGTTTTTGTTCTGAATAACAAGTTTCTCATTCACGAGGTTGTTTGTTTTGTTTTGTTTTGTTTTTTTGCGAATATCTTCTCCACTTGCCTATTTCTAAAATTGAAGTGTTTAGGACTCAATTTTAGACCTTTTATCTTTTTATTTCACACCTTTTAACAATCAAATGTCAACTCTGATGATTATTTAAATCCCAATAAATAATAAAGAAAAATCTTTAGTCCAGGCCTAATCCCTGAATTCCCAACATGAACAACTGTCAACCTGGTGTTTTCATGTAGTTATCTAAGAGTCTAATGGGCACTTTAAAGTGATGTATTACAAAATGAACTCCTTATTTTCAGTCTTCCCAAAATAGATTTTCCTGACATCCTACTTATCATTTAAAGGTAATCCCATTCCTTTAGTTGCTCATGTCAAAAATCTGTAAGCATCCTCTTTCTCTTCTACCCTAATTCAATCAATCAGTAAGTCCTTTCAGCTCTACCCTCAAAATATATCTGGAATCTGACCATTTTTTACAACCCCTTAAATTTTTTTTTTACCATCTTAGTCCCAGCCGTCATCATCACTTACCCGAATTATTGCCCAAGCCTACTCACCCGTCATTCAGCATCTGTCATGGTCCCCTCCACTCTATTTTTATCAAAACTCCTAGAGTGCATCTTATAAAACATGAATCAGATTAGAACAACTCTCTGCTCAGTCCCTCCGTGACTTCCCACATCATTCCACACACAAGCTAAGATATTGGAGAATGTCTGGACTCCTGTTAAAAGTTCTGGCCTCACCTGTTACAATCTCCCCTTTCTCATTTTGTTTCAGTCACATTGACCTCCTTTCTCTTTCCAAACAAATCACACATGTTCCCACACGATGGCCTATATGCTGGCTATTTCCTCTGATGACAATGCTCTTCCTTTGAGAACCAAAGGTCATTTTTTTACTTCCACCAAATCTTTGCTCAAATGTCACTCTTCTATGAAAACTTTTGGCAACTCTACCTAAAACTGCACCTTCTAGGTATCCACTATAAACTTTCCTCTTTTTTCCCTCCACAGCATCATCTAGTACACTATGTACACTATAAAGTTCATTTACAACCTGTACTCAATCACTGTGAACTAGAAGCCCTGTAAAAGTAGGGATTTTGTTTTACTCACAGCTACACTCCTGGCACCTGGAATCTGCCACGAAGTATAAACATTAGTGGTACTTATATTATTATATTACACAAAATAATCAAGTAGTTGAATTAATGTTACAAAGAGTTGTATTTCTTTTATCTTCATGATATGAGTAATATATACTAAAAAAGAGTGTTCCTTTTATCTTTCGGGGCGTTTAATGTGGGTGGTTCATAGCACAGATGAATAAGAACAGGAAGTACAAGATCTTCTCACACTGGATAAATATGGCAGGCCAGCATAAAAGTGGTTAGGAGGAGAAACATGAGCAGAATTAGTATAGGAAAGGAAAGCATCCTTTCTGTGATCTCAGAGTTAAAGGTGACTTTGAATAAATTCAGGTACTCACATGGTTAGCATCAAGAATGAAGGACTATTTTCTGAGCTACACATATGTCCAGTAATTTAAACCATTAAAAAGGGGCAATCATATTGATATTTATAAATAAACAAGTAAAAGCTGTCACCTTTTAAATGAGGTGTCAAGGACTAACAATTACTGATTTTGGCTATTTTCAAACATATTATCACATGCGTTCCCTTTCCTTACTCGATCCTCGTAACACTTTGAAAAAGGCAAAGTCCCTTCAATTTTATAGAAATGACTTTTAGAAGTTATGTGTCATGCTCAATGTCACATGGTTTCCAATGAGAAGACCTCCTTTGTTGGTCTCCCTCTTGAAAACATTTCGCACTCCATCAGGTCAGGCGTTTAGCTAGGCCCTCTTGTTGTGCCAAATCTAGGCTGAAGAGGGCCTCTATCTGTGTGATGTTACTGATGTGTGGTTTGGGACCTTCTGTTCCAAGGGGTGCCAAAGGCTGATGGACAGATTCTCTCAGTGGGCTGGGGCTCCACAACTGTTCAAGATGGGGTATTGCTGCTGTATTAATCATCTGCTGTGTGTAACAATGTGTTCCCAAACTTAGGGGCTACTATGGTCTACCACCAATAATATCAATATCCTCTTTTAGTTGCTGTTTTTCATGGATTTGGGCACAGCATCACTGAGTGGTTCTGGTTTCAAGTCTTTCATGAGATTCTAGTCAAAATATCTGTAACTATCTGAACACGTGATTGGAGCTGAAGGATCTCCTTCTAAGGTTTTTCTTCCTACTTCCCTTATTGGCAAGTTTTGGCTGGCTCTTGCCAAAAATCCTTATTTCCTTGCCACATTATCATTCCACAGGGCTACTTGAGTATCTTCCTGTAATTACAGCTGGGGATTCCTCTCTCCTCTCTCCCACCAGGTGAGGAGTCCCTTAGAGCAAGGTGGAAGTTTTGAGGTTTTTATTACTAGCCTGAGAGACCACGTTCTATCACTTCTGTAGTATTCTGTTCATTACACAAGTCAGCCCTACTCAGTGAGGAAGGTACAACACAAGGTGTGAACATCATCAGATGAAGATCATCAGGACCCCTTTGGGAGGCTGGCTAGTGCAGCTGCCCACCAGAGATCCCGATCTCACATTTCTAGCAAAAGCATTTTGTTTGAGAGAATTTGTGTGAATGCTGAGGCCTAGATAAATGGACGTTTCTAATATTAGACAAGTAGTTATTTTAGCTTAGCTATTTTGCTAATTCATACTTTCTTCTCTGCCTTGAAAATACACTCACAGCCTTTAGTTCTTCAGGAAGCTTGGCCAGATCTCTCAGTTTAATAGTAGTAATGGTTGCAGAATTCTCATTAATGTAACATTAAATATCTAGCAAGCATTACCTCATCATATAGGTCCTGTTTCTATAGCAATGTCACTTCTACTGTTTTCTAATCCATTTAAATGTTTTTTTTTTTTTTGAGTGGAACAAGTGGCAAAAGCCAAGTAATTTCTAGGTTTAGAACGTAATTTTAGGTTGGAAGAAAAAACATATATAATCCAATTGAATTGGATTGATTACACTGAGAATTTTATCAGTTATTTCTTTAACAGGTAAGAATATGATTATCTACATTATAAAACAATTGGCTGAAAATGAAATAAAAACACACAATAATTTACAAATATGATATAGAGTACACAATAATCTATCCCAACATTTGGCCCAATAATGCCCCTTCCACATTAGCAACAGGTGGTCATCTAGATCTATCATTCAGCAAACTTTTTCTGTAAAAAGCACAGAGGTAAATATTTTAGATCTGTGGACCAGTCTTCCATGAGTCTTCAAATCTGGTCTTGTGTTGTGACAACAGTTATGTAACATATGTAAATTAAGGAGGATGGCTGTGTTCTGATACAACTTTATTTATAAAAAAACCCAAACAAACAAGCAACTAGCTAGATTTTTCCAACTTCTGGTTTAGATTATGAATGTATACTGAAAAAACAAAGCCTAATATGAACAAGATAGTTGTTTTCTTTCATTGCTAGAGAGGCCATGTTTGGGGGGATTTTTTTGGACTTCAAGAATGAAATGCATTAAACAAATATGGTCTTGGAGATCCAACTTTCTTAGACTCTGCTGTTTCAAACTCACTCAGCTTTTAAACAATTGTTTTTATGGTACATGTCCAAATGCATTGGATTCCAAATCATATTTGGCTTGAATCCCTTCTCCACTTGGCATTTCAGTACTTCTCAAAATAACTCATTAACCAACTGAACATATTTAAATGAATTAGTGACCACATTCCCTGTACTCTTTTAATATACTATGTTATCACACTTGATTAATTTTAATTTTATAAATATTCATTTCTTCTACCTGATTGAAACCTCTTTGAGAACTGCTATGGTCTTGCGTATGCTTTTGTATCCTAGTATTCAGCACATTATGCAACATCTAATAAATGCTTTAGATATTTTTGCTGTTGAATTAAGTCCAAAAGTTCCTATTTTCTTCCTTTTTTAACTTCCTTGTATGGGCCTCTCTTGCTGTTGGGTGACTGATTCTAATACCACTCCCATACCCACATCATGTAGTCACGTCATGTGCAACTATGTCAGTATCTTCTCATTTCTCTGAGGCTTAATAAATTCAGTTGTTTCAGGGTGCCTGAATGGCAGCCCTTTAATCATGTGACTCTTGATTTTTGGCTCAGGTCATGATCTCAGTTTTTGAATTTGGGTTCCACATTGGGCTCTGCACTGACAGCGTGAGTGTGTTTGGGATATTCTTTCTCTCCCTCTCCCCAAACTCCTTCCCCCAATCCCCAGCCCCTTTCTCCCTGCCCCTTCCCTGCTCTCACGCTCTCTCAATAAATGAACATTCATGAACTAGATGTGAAGTAACCGCTTGAGCTAAGGCCAACCCAATAAATGAACATTTAAAAAATATTCTTAAAAATAAGTAAATTCAGTTGCTTTAATGATTCTCACATGGCAGGGTGTTTGGACTCTTCATCACTTTCTTTGTCCATCAACACACGTTCTCCAATTGTTGGTCTCTCAAGATCCCATGCCCACAGTAGCACTATGTTGTTCAGTACATCTTTATCTAGCACTTACCATATGGCACTGCACTGGCCAAGGTCCTAGAAGCCTAACAAGGGACAAGAACATGTAATGCTTTTTATTACTCTTTTCCTCTTTCCATTATGAGTTTCCAAAAATTATCTTAAGTATTTTGAGATGCAGATAGAGACGGAGGTCAAACCTCTTTATCTACCAGCACTGTTTCTATACAATTTTCCCTTTTCGGCCTTTCCACTGATCTTTGTCCTGCCTCAAACACAATGATGGGGACTCTAGGAAATTTATTTAGAACTCTTAGATATTTTGTTTCTGGACCAGAGATACAACTTTTTTTTTTTTTTAGCTTCATGAAGATATAGTGGAATATATAACATTATTTAAGCTTCAGGTGTGCACAACCTGTTGATACAGTTACATATGCAAAACAGTTACACACCATAGTGTTAGCAGACAACTTCATCATGCTGCAAAATTACTATTTCTTTCTTGTGGTGAGAACAACTAAGATTTATTCTTTTAGTAACTTTGAAGTAATAGAGTGCTGTTAATTATAATCATTATTCTGTATATTAGATCCCTAGAACTTACTCATCTTAAACTGGCTGTTCATACCCTTTGACCATCAGGAGATAAAACTTCTTAAAATAGCACCCTCTTTGAGGGTCCTTATCTATTTTTGACTTAAATTCAGCCTGGAACTCTTTTGGAATACTAATGAAGTAAGACTTCTTCATCTGTAACACACATAACTGACAGATTACTCCTCAAAATATGCAAAAAAAAATTCTAAAGATCCGTAGAAAAGAACTAAGCATCAGACTATATGGCAACAGAAAGAGGAATCTGAACAGCCAGCACACCTTCTGAGTGATCAAGGAAGACCAGTAACAGCTAAGTAGATACGCAGTCTTATGATAACACCTTATGTTTATTTCTCACCCCCTAGGTAATTGTATCTAAGAACCTGATGATAAAATTTGAGTTCCTAACACTTGGCTCAGTTGTTTCTCTACTGGTTAGTCTGTTACTGGTTTTTCTGTTTTTGTCTTTCTGTGGATTTCTTTTTCCATACATTTTTTTCTTCAGCCATCAAATGTTGCTTAAATCTTTTCTCTAACCTTGAATATGCAGGGCTAATTTCTCTATTTCCCTTCTCAACTCCTCATTTCCCTAACCAAAAGTTTGAAAGCATCAGCTATGCCCACATGACTACAATTACTTAACACCAATAGGTCTAAGATACATTTTGGCTTGCCTTTACAAACATTCCAGCCTTTATCATTGTAGCAACTCAAGAAAAATTTGATGAATTAAATGTAAATGCATGATGTACATGCTATGTTCCTTTGAAATAACAAAAGGAGGTATTGGAGGGTGGTGTTGTTATACACCAAGGAGAGAATGTTTTCCTACTGGACATGTTCCACTTGGACTCTCGAGTACTGTTCATCACTGGGTATTTCACAAGATTCTCTAATCTAAGAATTCTTTGCCTCTACCCTCACTGACCAGTCATTGTTTTCACTCGGGTTCTCCCATTTCCCAAGATCCAGATCACTGCTTTTCAAATCAGTATTGATGGATCACAAAACCAACTCATGACCAGCAGTATTTCAATCAAGTGATATGTTAGCCTGGGTATCTCTCCCCTCCTATGCACCCCCAACAAGTGGAAGTTTAGGTTAGAGTTTATGTGCAAGTCGTTTATTTGTAATCTGACCTCGTGAAATAGTAGTCAGGGACTGAGAGTAGTAAAACAGCGAAGAAGAACAGATCAACTCATAGGACTGGCATTCTCATCTAGAACATGATGAATCATGTGCTTAGAAGAGGAATGAAAGAAAGTACTTTTTCCATGGTTCAACTCCCCTAATTGTCAAGGATTACTCCAAAAATTTGTTACCTTATAGGGTGTTTTTTTTTTTTGTATGTGTCTCAGAATGGTTGATGGCATTCCTATCTAGTCCTAAGGAGAGATGGCTGAAAAGCACCAGAACAGAAACCAAGAAATCCCATAGACATATACTACCCTATGGAATATATAGCAAAAATTACAGCTAGCATTTGGAAGACAAAAGTTGTCCCAACACAAGAGATGAAGAAAAGGATGACAGAAGAAGATATTGATCAAAATTCATTTGGAAATACCAGAATAGATCTCCTATAAAAATGGTGTTATTTGATGAACATTGTGTTTCATATATTTCATGTTATTTCATGAATATTATAGTTCTTGGTCTTCACATGCACACATGTGTGGGTGCTCATATTTGTGTTACTAGATGATAAAGTCTATTTCTTGGCTCGTCTCTCTGGTCAAATCTTGAAAGCCACTTGTGCCATGTTCTCCTACTCTTGCACATAGTGTTCTACCTAGACTGCCTCTCTAGAACCCATATAGTTTGTCCCCCACTTCCTTCAATCATTTTGTATTGAACCATAATAAACTCCAATAAACAAAATCATACCATATGGAATATTTCCTCAACACTGTTCAGCTTTCTTGTATTATTTATAATTAAGTTTTAGTTGTTGGAATATCTTGAATCAGGTACAAATATTATTTGGACTGGAGCATGGTTTACCCAGGAAGTTAGGCAAAAGCTACATATTGTACTCTGTTTATAGCTGAGAACAATGGCTGCACGTTGAAATACAGTCGTCAAACCAAAATCAAATAGTGTGGCAATGAACTGAATTAAAAAAAAATTAAACTTTTGGAGTTTCAAATCTGTTTCTGTGAATGAAATCCTGTTTTAGGCATTTGTTTGATCCAACCAAATTAATGTTTAGAGGCTTATATATGAGAAGCAATCATTAAAATAAAAGAACTTCTAAGTTTTGATTACTACTTAGTCTTCTCAGAAACCTTCCTTTACACAATGGTTTTTGACTACTGCTGGGATATTTTCCCAAGGTAAAATGTTTGAGCCTAAAGGAAAACCAATGAGTTCGATCTTTTAACTATTATGACATTCTTGTTTAAAGAGTACATTAGGGTATATGAATTGACAGCTTTGCATAAATTATTCAGAACCACCTTTATGTTTTGGCTGATGAGGAACAAAGGCTTTTTCAGCAAGGTGTTCTTCATGGCCTTCTTCAGGGAAATGCCAGACATGGTAGGGAAGGGCACAGCACAGGATGGACGTTTGTATTTCATTTCTAACATTTGATATTATTGGTAATGGAATCACTATCATGCAGGCTAAGAAGGTCATTTGTGATCTTTAAATTTTCTTTAAATTTTCAATTTTACAAAGTAAAAATAAGTGTAAATATATTTCAAGTATGACATCATCTCTGTTTGGGGGAGAGTATTCGATTTGCTTTAAAAATCTTAAATTAGTGATATCTAGGTTTATACAAATTTAAACTATAATTTCAAGCACTCTAAGTTAAATGTTAAATTGACAGAATCTCCAACTTAGGATTTCAACACTCATGTTGTCAGTGGACATTTTTTAAATACTTCAGCATCCCTGGCTTTTAAATCAAGTAATACTTCCTACCTTTTCATTTTCTATTAGCTTTAACAACTTGAATGATATTGAACAGTAGCAGCCATTTCTTTGAAAGGTGTATTTCCATTCTTAAAGATTGACAAAATTACTGAGATACCACTAAACATTAATATTCTAGCTTTTGATGTATGGCCTCTTTATCTAGCCTATCATTAAGTCAACTCACCAGGAAAAAGGCCACAAGAAGTTTTGATGATAAAATTCTCTCTGCTGGCAAAGAAATAATCACAAATGGACTGATGATGGAGAGGGAGGAGGAGAAAGGAGAGGTGGGAGTGGGAAAGGGAGGAAGAGAGGCTGAAAATAAAATGAGAGGGAACTGAGGGGGAGAAGAGAGGAGGCAAAGAAATGGAGGAGGGGAGATGGAGCCAAGTAAGGAGGAGGAGGGGGGGGAGAGAATAATGGTAATTGAAGTGCTATCTATAAGCCAATAACAAGACACCCAATCCCCTTATTTTCATTGGCTTCCTGTTTTTGCAGGTAACAGAAGTATAAAGTAAAAAAATGACATGGGGGCCATGCAGGTGCCCAGTCGGTTAAGGGTCTGACTCGATTTTGGCTCAGGACATGATTTCAAGGTGGTGATGTTGAACACTTCCTTGGGCTCATGCTGAGCATGGAGTCTGCTTAATATTCTCTCTCTCCTTCTGCCCCCACCCGCTGCTCATGCATCCAGCCCCCTGAAACATGGTTTAAATAGCCGCAAACTACTATTTGTTCTTCCATCTTAGTCAAGAAGGTCAGACTGTGTATAAACCAATCAAATCCCTTTTGCATCATTAACCAAGTCTCAGACAAAGTCAATCTGAACAGTGTATCTTATTTTTTTTCCTCATCTTAAATTAGGCGATTTACTATCCCTGTATGTTGAGAAAGCATAGATTTTAGCTCACAGAAAAAGAATAACTCTCCTTCAAAAACTTATGGGCACATCCTGCTGCCTCATCCACTTTGTGGCTCCAAACCCCACCTGGTCTTGCTTAGTCTTTTCAAAGGCAGAGAAGCACATCTATGTCTATCTTACTATACTCTCCATTTGGGAGGGAACCTAGAGAGGACAGAAAATACTGTTCAAATTCATACCTTTAATGTAATTACCAAGGTGCTTTATATCTGATTATGCACCAGAGACTGTCCCAGCATATTCACGTTTAGTATTTTATTCCTTATACTGTAAAAACTATTATGAGCCTCTTTATAGATTGAAAAACAGACTATCATGTGTTGAATAGAATTACAATGTCACACAGCTATAAATGGAGGAGCTGAAGTTCAAAAGAGGAGTGTGAGGAGGTATCAGAGAAGAAATGCTTTTTTCACCTTACTCTTCTCACCTAACGCCTTGTCCTCCAGCCACATGTCCCATCAAGTAGTCTACAAAGTCCTCCCCATCTTGGTAGGGACAGCTCAAGAACTTGGCCCCAAGAGAAAAGTCATTATATGTTTTAATTTATTATGAACATTTAGCCTCTGTTTTGATAGTCCTAATTGCAGAGTTTCTTTAGATTTCCAAGGAGGAAACTTCTTAGGTTTGTTGCGAATGAAATCTGTTGCATTATGTGTATTTACTGAGGTCGTTCTACAAACATCTAGCTTCTATTTGATACCAGTGTCAAAACATCCATGTATGCGCAGACAATCAGGCACAGATAATCATCTGAAATATCTATTCAGATATTTCCTGTGCCATGGAGAGTTAGTGTCCTATGGGATTGCTTTACCTCAGATGCAATTTTGAAGGTGAGAGATTTTTACCAACATTGCTTTTACATTTATTTCACTCTCCCAATGAACTTGCTTTTCAAGTATTCTCTAAGGACAGGAGAAATTAATAGTAATGAGCTCATTTGGAAAGAAATGGGCTCATGATCATTTTGGCTTTGTTCACTGTGCAGTAATGGCTCCCTTTCATTTTATTTTAAAGAATTTTGCTTAGGCAAGATGCTGAGTGCAGCAAGGTGGTTTTCACTAAAATAAACTTATTGAATTTTGGTGAGCCTCTGGGACAAAAAAGGAAAGACAATTGCCTATAAAATGTGGAATTGTTATCTTTTGGCGAAGAAGAACAGTAGGTGTGTGCAGCTTCTAAGGGATAAACACATCCGTTTCTAAGTTCATTTGTACACCTGCCAAATCTCCCCAGCAGCTGTCTTCACTACAACCATCTGAGCACTAATAGAACAGGCCCAACATTTCCCAAACAACAAGCATCGTAACTAAACTTTATAAACGTTTTTTTTTAATATTGTCACTTGGAAAGTTTCTGACAGTATGTATAGTAAATTTTAGAGGGTAAAGTTTGTTGAGATTTTTATTCCCTTTGTTTTCCATCAATGGTATGGTCTCAGAAAATAGCACATTTAATAAATGGCAACAAAAAAACCCAACAGTTTCTTCCATAAAACCAAGTATCTGTTACAGCTTGGAGAGTTGTTAAATACTGTCTTACCCTAAAGTTTTAAGAAAATAATTGTATCACAGGTTATTATTTTCAATATACCTGATTTCTTGTTTTCTAGTTGGACAGATTTGGAGAATATGGAAGGGAGAAAATATTCTCTAGTGGAAATTCTTTAATGTGATGATCTTAGGCCCACTAGTGGAAATTCTTTAATGTGATGATCTTAGGCTCACATTTGAACAGCTCAACAGTTTGCTTATCTAACGCAAACTTTGTAAGGTAGAGAATGGAAACAACCCTACTAGTTTGGTTCTAATCCTGGATATTCTTCTTCTAACTCTGTTACTTTACCTTTGAATTTATGCACTTGAAAAATAGGGATAGGGAATAACATCTTTAGCATTCTGCTATTATTACTGTTAGATGATATAATGTACGCAAATTACTTAGCATGTTACCTGACATAAACTGTGAAAGCTCAAGACATTTCTTCATGAAATGACTTACAACATTTGGAGGTTAGGACTTATCTAAACAGGCTTACGGAAGGGCTGAGGAAAGGTCTTAAAGGCTGCAATGCATTCTTCAGTCCTCCTTAAAAGGGCCTTGGTAAGAGGACAGGCCATGTTGCAGAGGGAGGCATGATTATCCTAGGAAGAAAGCTCTAATCTGTCATAGAAAATAAGGCAGGTGGTTCTGTGTGTGTGTGTGTGTGTGTGTGTGTCTCTATGTGTCTGTGTGTGCATTTGGCTTCTGATTGGTAGACAGGAGTACAAAAGCATGTAGTCATAACCAAGAGAACCCCAAAGACCCACCTCCTATTTTATAGTGCAGCAGACTTAACATTTAGAAACTGGTGCTCTATCTGTTGTTCAATGGTGTTGCTTTACACCTAGGGGTAGAATAGTGTGTCATTTACAGAAAATTTGTGTTTCTACAAGAATGAGTAACTAAAGTATGTTTCTTTTACTTGTAAAGTTGCATCATCTGTTGGATTTTGAGGTTGTCTGACAGACTAGAAAATAGATGGACTTTTAAAGCAGGCACAGCCAAGTCTGAAATCAGCTTTTCTCCTATTGCTATGGAGTTTAATCAAGTCTGTCTCTCTGAACTGAGTGTCTATGCTTAGACAGTAGGGGGGGTGGTGATTAATAACCTTTTGGGTCCTTGAGAGCACTAGAGTGAATGATATATGGAATACCTACAATAGTGTTTGGCTTAGCACATAAGTGGTAGAGAGATGAGAAAGAGCTCTTTTGCTTTAGTAATGACCTTATCATCATTAAACCAAAGAGATATGGTAGCTAAAAAGTTTATAGATATGAGCAAGAAAAGATGTTCCATCTTAATGACTGTAAGGCAATCAGGTAATATTAGAACATGATAATTCAGTAAGTCCCATCACATAGTAACACTAACTAAAAACTAGTTTATTAAACTCATTATATACAAGCTACAAGATTTATGTCCTACATACATCATCACAGCTCTCTAAATTAGTTGTATCCGGGAGGAGCCATGATGGCGGAGAGGAAGGAAGCTCTGTAAACTTCATCTGCCCCATCTATCGAACTGAGAAGGACATTACTCTCATCTGCAAGAGCAGAAGGAGAAAATACAGACTCCAGAAAGAAGAGAACCTCAAAGATACCTGAGTGAGTAAGTGCGAACTGGGGAGACTGGAAAACGGGCCAGCCCAAGATGAGCAGGGGGGTGGGAGTCCCAGCCCAACACAGGGAAAGTGCGTGGAGCCCGAGAGACAAAGGGAAGAGACAGACTGAACACGCTCATAGTACCGTCTATGGGGAAGAGATAAAGAACGTTTAACCACACTTGGAGAGAGAAACTCTCACTCCATATATAACTGCTGGGTAGCCCAAATCCCAAACCCAGGTGGCACAAAGGAAAGAACAGCTTCTAGCCCTGCGCCATCTCAGCTGGGAGTCAGCGGCCCTGGCGGTGGCGGCAGAGCCAGGAGTGCTCATTTTGATCTCAGTTTTGGGAGTGGGAGCACGCACCTCATTTCCACGGCGCATCTTACCTTCAGCATTGGCAGCGCGAATCCCAAATCCTGGGTGCCAACAGGGAAGGGATAGCCCCCACCCCTACGTGATCCCGGCAAAGAGTTGGTGGTGGTGGAGGCCTGGGCGTGCACTCCAGCTACAGGAAATCCCAGCTCATTTCCGGAAGCGCCCTGCGCCTCCGGCAACAGTTGCGCAAAACCAAGAGAAACTCATCCTTCCCCCAACGTGATCTCAATCCCAGCTGGGGGCTGGGAATCTGCAGTTGGGTCTGTGATGGCAAGCACTTCACCTCCTGCTGTGCACCTCGCCTCAGGCAGGGGCAGCTGAAATCCTTGCCTGAGCCAAGACAAACTGATCCCTCCCCCTAAGAACCCAACCACCAAAGCAAATACATCTCATCTGTGGTAGCATAAAAGTGTATGGACTAGAACTTTGAACTGAGGCGGGCCTGGAAAATACAACTTGGCTCAACTGCAGCACAAGGAGATTGGACTCATTATAGTGGCCTACAGTGCATAGTTCCAGTGGAGCTTGGCGAGCCACCATTATAATCTCTGCAGACACCAAGGCAGAGCCTCCGAGAGCAGCCTCTAAGACCTACCACACCAAACCACACCTATCCACAAGGGTGAGCTGCTTTTTTTTTTTCCTTTTTCTTATTTTCTTTTTTCTTCTTTTCTTCTTTTTTATACTTATTTTTTATTATTATTATTTTTAGTACTTAAATTTTTTTTAATTTTTACTCCTTATTTTCCTTTCTCCTTTCTCCCCCTTTTTTACCTTCTTGCAATCCAGATATATTCTCCTGTATCTCATCCTTATCTCTCCCCTCAACTGGTCATACACTTTTAGACTGTCCGTTGTCCTTTGTTGTCTCTGACCCCCGCTTATTTATTTATTTATTTTTGTTCCTTCTGTGTTTCCCTGTCTGTTTTCCTTCTTAGGGCTACACCAAGAAACAAGCCAAAGTGTGCATGACTGGGAGTCCCAAATATGCTGAGTAGGGAAATAAAATATTCAAAGGCACAACAAGAGAAACCGAGAGACACCATTAAAAGAATATTTCCTGAAATGACAGGTCCTGGACAGTCAATAAGCCTCCTTTAACAGAGCAATATTAACAGATGTACAGTGCACAATGAGCCGTTTAAAGCTGACAAGAGACAGAAAACTAGCAAAAATGACAAAACAAAGGAACTCTCCCCTGAAGAATCTCCAGGAAGAAGTCACAGCCACAGAACTAGGCAGATCTAGACAACATACTGGATCAAGAATTTTAAAAACTTGTCATAAAATTAATTGATGCTTTTTTCAACCCCAGCAAAGAATCAACGGAGACAATGACTAGGCACTTTGAAAATAGGTGTGATGAGTTAAAAAAAAAAAAAAAGGCTATAAATGAGGTGAATAACAAAATGGAGGCAGTCACCTCAAAGATTGATGAGGCAGAAAGAAGAATAGGTGAATTAGAAGATATAGTTATAGCAAAAGAGGAAGCTGAAAAAAAGAGAGAGAAATTAATCCAGGAGGAGGAAAGGAGAATTTGAGACCTAAGTAATACAATCAAATGAACAACATCCGTATCATAGGAATTCCTGAAGAGGAAGACAGAGAGAAAGGGCCTGAAGGGATACTAGACCAAATTATAACTGAGAATTTCCCAAATCTGGGAAAAGAAATAGACATTCAAATAGAGGCACAAAGAACCCCCTTAAGACGTAATTTGAATCGGTCTTCAGCACGACATATCATAGTGAAACTGGCAAAATATAAA